>NC_041334.1:30440004-30792504 GCF_004354835.1 Perca flavescens | reverse complement strand
CCCTCTCTCCTCCTCAATAGCATTTAAAGCTACAGACACATAAATGGCACATCCTAAGGAAAGCTCATCATGGGACTGGCTGTAGTGGCTGTAATTCTGCACCAAGGCTGAATTTCGGGAAAGAGACTTCAGATACAGTATTAGGGGACCACTAAGGCCTATATAAAAGCATCCAAAAAGCATCATGTCATAGGACCTTTAATCGCAATTATTTCTGAGACAATTAATCGTACAGTAAAATGTGGAATTGTTACAGCTCAATGTGTCTCTCCCATAGGTGACCTTGCTTGTGATCTGTGCGCTGGCCTTCCTGGTGTGTGTGGTCTTCCTGGTTGTCTACAAGGTCTACCAGTACGAGCAGCCTTGCCCCGACAGCTTTGTTTACACGGTAAACACTTAATGAGCATCAATGTTTGTGACCCTGTCTGACAGTGATATGTTAAAGTGCTCATATTTTGCACATTTTCAGGTTCATAATTGTATTTAGAGTTGTACCAGAATAGGTTTATGTGGTTTAATTTTCAGAAAACACCGTATTTTTGTTGTACTGCACATTGCTGCAGCTCCTCTTTTCACCCTGTGTGTTGAGCTCTCTGTTTTAGCTACAGAGTGAGACATCTCACTTCTGTACCATCTTTGTTGGGCAGTTGCACATGCACAGTAAGTACTGCTAGCTAGACAGTTGCAGAGCATGAGGGCGTGCCACGCTAGCAGCTAGGCGAGCATTATAACGTGAGCTACAAAGTGACGCACGTTCCTCACGGAAGTAAAGGCTGGACTACAATAGAGCTGTTTGGAGCAGTTGGTGAACAGTGTTTTCTGTTGGAGATGGTAAGTCCCTTTGGAGTTGACTTTGGGCTTTTTCACTTTGTAAACCAAAATGTGCACAAAAAAATATATAACACAATAAAGGGTAAAAGCCAAAAAGCATAATATGAGCACTTTAATGTGATTATCTTTTTGTTTCATTGCTTGTTTTATTTACTTTGCAAAGCGTTTTAGCAGTTTTGAAGAGGGATACATAACTTAGGTTTACTATATAATAAATATGCCATATAGACAACCTGACTGTCATAATGGATGTCATAATTAAGGTAAGCATTTGCAGGCCAATGTTTTTACCAAGAATCTTTTTCACGATAAAAGAAATTCAAGTTAGATTTACCAACAAAACAAATCTATCCTTTCAGTTCATCAGAATAGTTTTCAAAGATTTAATAGTTTTCTGTTTGTAGGCATGATCTATAATAGAATAATTTTTTTTTTATTCTATTATAGAATTTGAGGCATTGTGAATAAAGCTTTTTCACTGTACCAGTGTTTGGTTTCTAAAATGACTCTGAATGAATGAATCTGGTTTTTACATTATTTTAAACTTTAAAAATAAGTAGTAATACAATCCTCTTACAAATGAAAAGTTGTCGCTCAGTCCAATACACAGCTACAGCGAGTGCTGGCCACAAAAGTTATATAGGCTTGCTATAAAACCTGTGGCAGTGGCGTCAAGGACCGTTGACTCATTTCTGCACAAGCCTAATCCATTTTCACAGGCACCGGTATAGATTAGGTAATGCAGCTTAGTTTGTATCAAGTTGTTTCATCAATTTGTTTTTTGTTTTTCATTTTCTGCGTGATCTTTTGCTCTGGTACAAACAGCGCAGCTGTTTTGTCACAGTTGTCTTTTCTTCTCATATAACTGGGAACTGTGAATCACAGTTTGTTTCCCAGAATACCATTATACTACAGAAATAATAATGTTGTCACCTAGTGTGTTGTTTTTCTTTTCACAATGGCTCGTCTCTGTATTTTGATCTCGTTCCCTCTCTTTTTGGAGCAGCAAGGTCGCTGCATGCTGGCTGGGATGTATGGCAACTACCCCCCTCAGGGCCCTGGGGGCCGCGGGCGCCTCTTTACCCTCATAAACCACTACAACATAGCCAAGCAGACCATCACCCGGTCAGTATCACCATGGATGACCATCATGTCTGAGGAAAAGGTCACCCAGCAGGAGACGGAGACTGCCCAGAAACTGGCTTAACCAACCTGGGATACTGGGATCAGGAGGTGGCCTAACCTGCTGCTCAAAGAAAGAAAGAAATAAATAATATGGTTGTGCCATTCAAGCAAACCTCAGAGTCCCGTGGCTTTTTGTGGGTGAAAAATCAACTTCTCTTGCCTGAGGTGCTCTGCTGCCTTGTTGATGTAGTTTGGTCAGCTGATGTGTACTGTAGCAGGAAATCTGTGGAAATTAGTTTTCAGCAAAGCAAGCGTTACCATTGGGTGGATTCATGGTTTGTTTGAATCGCATATGTCGTTATTTATTTGCACTTAAAAACAGAGCAAACCTGTAGATAAAGTCACACGGATACAAACACAGACACACACTCACTGTCTTTGTACATACACATATGTAACAAAACTCTCTTTAGTACTCACATTGTGAAATGACTGCACCATCTCGTGTCTGCGTCGCTTGTTTTAACACACATGCACGCAGGACTCTAAACACAATCCGTTTGGTTTGAGCTCCCCCCCAAATACATCAAGTACTGATAGCGCATGTCAGACCTCACGAGGTCCAGCAAGTGGTACATGTCTCACAAGGCGCCAAAGTTTGCAGCATATTTGCCACTGAGGTCATCTATGTCAAAATATTTTACTGTCATGATATTGTGAATAAATGAGGCTTGACCTGGAGGAAGCCTTTTAACCAGCGAAAAAATAACTATTTTAATGGTGTTGTTTTGTCACAGCCCATACTGCTCTCTGCATATACTGCTGTTAATGAGTTGATGCATTGTCTTTTTAACCAGCATTAATGATTGTCTACGTTCATTTAAACTACTTGTGAACACCATGTGCTTTTCTTTGCTGGCCACTTAATGGTTACTTTTCATAGCATACATTTTATGCTACTGTATTGAATGTTTTTGCATTGCTAGTGAAGCCACTGTATTGTGCAATGCTTTGCATTGATTAATGTCACCACAAATGGCTGTTGGTAGCCAGATGCTAGACTTAGGTTGATGTAGTGGAACAATCTGACAGTAGTCGCTTGTACCGATGCTTTCTTCTGTATTTGTCATTTAACTTATTAAACCGTTACAAATGATGTACTTTTTTCAAACAATGTAAGGATTGCCATTAAAGTGCATTTGCTACATAAAAATGTTAAATGAAAATAAAGTGCCCACATTTCACATCAACATCCAAGTGGAATGCATATATGAACATTTTTGTGAAGTATTTCAAGAGTAAATTGTCAGTAATGCTGAAACTCCCTCAGTGCAGAAATTAAATACAGTTAACCGCTCAGTTTCCTTTGAGTTGAGATCAAAGAATAAATTCTAAGCGCTGTAATGCTTTAACTAGGATATAGGTTAATCCTAACACTCATAAGTCCCATAACCACGGGTTCCGTCCCCCGACTCAGATCAGTTAAATCAAAAGGTAAACAAAAGAGGAGCTATACTTAAGAACCTAATTAAAATTACCACTGCAATGATAGAACAGAATAGGAAAATTAGATGTGGACTATTAAATATTAGATCTCTGTCTTCTAAAGCAGTACTATCTTCTTCCTTCTGTGTATGTTCTCCCCATGTTTGCGTGGGTTTCCCCCACCATCAAAAAACATGTACTAGGTACCCCAGTCAGTGCCCTTGATCAAGGCACTGGCTCAGATCTGGAGTTGGTCCCCGGGCGCTGTAAATGGCTGCCCACTGCTCCCTAGAGGGATGGGTTAAATGCAGAGAATGAATTTCGCTACATGAATGTGTTCAGGACAATAAAGTACCTTTACCTTACCTTACTAGTCAACGATTTGATATCAGATAATCAAATTGTCTTACCGAAACATGGCTGTGCCATGAAGAATAAGTTAGTCTAAATGAATCCACTCGTCCCAGTCATATTAATACTCAAATTCCTCGAGGCTCTGGCCGAGAAGGGGGATTTGCAGCCATCTTTGATTCAAGCCTGTTAATTAATCCTTAAACCTAAACTAAATTATAACTCGTTTGAAAGCCTTGTTCTTAATCTTCTTCCTTGAATTGAAAAATAAATGAACTGGACTGAATTAATAAAGAGATTAGCAGACATATCAGCAGCTTCTCTTCTTGAGGTCACACGAACCAGAGCAGGCTGTGCCTCTCTGCTGCTCTTGATGTTATCTCATATGAAATGTATTAACGGTTATAAAATCATACCCTAAAGTAAAGAAAGAAGACACAGAATTTCATTTAAGACTATTGACTACTTTTACTAGAATGTGAGTGGTGTGTCAGTACAGTTATGCTGTGAAAGATATTAAAAATGATTCTGCTGCTCATAATTGCCCGGAAAGCAAAACATTCATCGGCAAAGTATAATTTATGTCACTGAGGTACAGAAGTGTATTTAAATAGTGTAGATGAGACAAGTGAATGTGTTGTCATTCTGAACAGTAACCTTCAGTCTGCTTCAAAAGGGATCAGAAATGAATGTTGTTTTGTCCGTCACTCAGACGGGAAAAGTTGCTGCCAATTAAACCATCGTCACTGCTTTTAGTGATACAGTAAGTCTGAATATTCAAACATACACACGCTTAAAGCGGACACAGTGCTCCATACAAAGCTTGCGTCCATTCAAGTGCTTTTAAACATTGAAGCTGCCCTGGACAAACATTAATAGATAGCATCAGGGAAGAACAAACTGCCATCTCCACTTGAACACAGAATCTTCATGAAGAGCACTCTGTACACCAGGTCCAGCACGGTAAACCGTGCATTCAGTCTCAGTGATTTCATCACGTCTGTATGAGATAACCAACATGTGCCAGAGCCAGACGGTTTCCTGTCGTATAGAGCCCATGCTGGCTAGATGTGTTAGCTGTCGTACCAGTCCAGAAAGAGGAGAGAGAAAGAGCACATGACCAAAAAGAACAGGATCCATACCCGGAAGCCAGCGTTGTTTTTGATTGCCTTGTGATAGAAGTAAACAAAGTGACGTTTTACTGATCAGATTTATTAACATCAACCAAAGGAAAAGATAATGTAAAGTATGAATAGCACATGCAGAATAGATCAGTGATGTTACCTCTCGTATATCCTCGTTGCCTTCTTTGACGTTTTCTGTAGCGCCCACGACCAGCTGATGAATACTGTCGATCTCTGTTTCCTGTCATGGAACGCGAGACGGACAGTGAGTTTATGTACAACTTCTTCTCAAAATGAAGAGTCCAAGTGAACGAAATAGCAGGAACTCACCTGTTGCAGGACTTTCTCAGCAAAGATCTCCTGCAGTCGAGAGATCTCCACCACCTTCCCCTCGATTTGTCTGGTGCGCACAAAAGGAAAGCATTAAATATAAAATAGAGTGCCTAGCATATTTAAGCCCTTCCAGATGGCATTAGTAATACAGGGGCAGGTTATTTTCACCGTAGGACCATTTTTGTTCCATCTGGAACAAAAATGTCAGTGATTTTCTCTGGCTACCACGGTAAAAATTTAATCTGCAAACATTATGTCCTTGGGTCATTTTAATCCTGTCTGGATCGGTGTCTGGTATTTCACATAATTGTTGTCTTGCTCACCTGGCTTTTCAATCACTAGGGGCGGTGTAATTTAGTGGGAGTGGAAATGACATTGTGCAACACATTCACAAAAGAGTGTGATTACCACTGTTCCCTGGTAAATCATTTTACCGTTCACTGATTCACAATACTGATGTGTGAACAGAATGAAATCACAGACATCCCCTGGTAATAGACCTGTTGTTCATAACAAGGGAACGTAACGTGTGTGCTGAGCAGGACTCACCTCACTTCGTCCACCAGGCTGTTCATCTCACTCACCAACCTCTGGTTCTCCTGCTCAAACTAGACAGAAATGCACAATAACAAAACATCTTCATTAATAATGCTTAGGTAGATGTCAGACGTTAATTCTGTGTAACTAGGAGAAGTGATATGCTGTATCATTTGGACCACAAACCGTCAAAGAGGTATATCTAGCAAAAAGGCTAAATGAACTTAACGGTGTACTGTGAAAATACACTTCACTGGGTTATTTGTGTAATGACAAATATTTCAAAAGTCCAAATGAGTTATTTGGACTCCTATGAATGAATTCTCCCTAAAAACCTCCTGCGTTAATCAATTATTGTGCACTTTGCTGAGTCCTGCATTTAGATGTTGTCTATGTATAGCTGTACTTTTATGAGACACGCATGAATGATACAGATCTCCATATACTGTATAACATGAATGAAGGTGCCACACCATTTGGATCTCCTCAGGAGAGAGCTCGTCCTCCACTCGGCCCTCCTCCCACAGGTTGACCGGGTTGTTGGGGACCTCCGACACACTCTTCTCTACAGGAAGGAAAAGTAAAAACTCACAATAAATCTTTCACTTTCACTTTGTTCATCTGAATTGCTCATGTAGTTGCTAATTTTCTCTTTGAAATGACTTTATTTATAGGGCTAGACCCTTTATTTTTCTAACCTGATGTACTGTAAGTTCAGCTTTTTATTCAGTTGTTTTAACTATGAGCATGAATTCAATAAACTCAAACTCAAATATAACCCTATGTGTTGTTTTTAAGATGGATTTATTTTTATGTTGTATCCTTGTAGTCACTTTACGTTTCACCACATTTCACAAGAGCAGTCCGTGTTGACATTTTTTCATGATGCAGTCCCAACAACTGTAGGTCATTGCAGCAACACTGCACACAGGGACTAGGTGTGAGGGAATATAAATTGTAGGAATGTGGTGATTAATAATTACAACACATTTTATGCTTGAAACTTGTTCAACCACTGAGCCAATCTCAGTGGTGCTTAATGAAAATGGCTCATCAAATGGAGTAGGTGCAGAGGGACCTCTTCAAGTAGGAAAACATTATTGTTCTCTGGGAGGGTCAATATACAGCACACGTAATATACAGCCAAAGACAAGTGATGAGCCCTGGTGTCATGCAATGTTTTCCCCAGACATTAGACAATATATTTTTTTAGTTCGAAACAGTCATGGTTTTAATTATGTGCATTTTTGGTTGAAAATTAGTACAACAAAATGTGCTACATTTACTTTGGTGACTTCAGTTTGTTTCTATTAAGTGATAAGAAGGTTGAGGAAGAAATGTCTTTAACACTCCTACTCAAAAAGCGATATTACAAAATTTATTTTAGACATTTATTTACTATTTTATTTATATATTACGCTACTTTTGTGAACCCAAGACTTTTGTAAACTCATTTCAAGCACCAAAACAATTGAGTGTAGTTATGTTTTCACAAGAGATTTGAGAAATATTTCCGCTTTAGGGCCAAATTATCTCTTTACACATAGCTCTGGAACAATTTTGGGCATCACTATACAGAAAGCTGAGTTTGTTCTGAGCATATGATGTGAAACACTGATATGAAACACATGGGGATCAGGTTATATGCAAATACCCTTAAAAGGAAAATTCAAGAAGATATGTGAAAAAAGCCCTTTAGACCTCAGAGGGTTAAGCAGTGTTCATGGTTCACATCATAATCCTGTTAACGTGATAATGACAACGAAGTCAATTTGCTTTTAGACTCGCTATTATCAAACTTAACCAAAAGCTTTATTGTCATAATTAAGCTCTTATTCACCATTTATTAAACTGAAGAATTAATTAAGTGTGAAGACAAATGCAGCTGTGGCCATGCCAGTCTTTTTGGATAAAGATTTGGATGCGGATGGTCCTGAGAATGTTAAGTGACGTCTAGAGGACGGCAAAGTTTTATCTTTACATATCTCATCTTAAGATTTGTCAGTGTGAACTGTGAAGTGTATCCCTATATATTAACTGTAATTCCCAACAAGTGCCCACAATGAATCATCAGGCATAATGGTGCTGCGCTGAGGCATTGCACTGTACAAATTAGAGACTGCAGATGAAACACCAAGATTGGTCCTGCTGCCTTCAGATGGCTGTAGAAATGTAAATAATGAAGAACTTTTATACCAATGTAAAGACAGTAGTAGTATCTAATGGAAGTAGATATATAGTAGTAATAATATACACACAATAATCACCCATTCATCTTTAATGCAGTACAGACTGCTTTACATGCATTCTTACTATAGTCCCTTTAAAGTTGCGTTTTTGACCAAATGTATCTAATGGTGTTTCCTGTGCAATTCTGTCACTATTGCCATATTTTCTTGTTGTGTACAGAATGCAAGGACAAGTGCATTTTACAGGGAACAGAAATAGCTATATACACAAAAATACCAAACCAGCAGAGAACAAGTCAGTAGTATCAGGGTTGCTTTAGTCTCGCTTTGCCAGACCTTCCTCCACAGCGCCGCGGAGGAGGGTCTGGCTAGTCCACACAGCATTCCGGTATGGGAGAAAAATGTGCTCTGGTTTATTGGCATTTCTTTAAACCAATCACAATCATCATGGGCGGCACTAACCTCAGATTGGACAGAAAGTTTAGCTAGCTGTCTGGATTTACCCTGCAGAGATCTGAGGAGCAGTTAACCATAGTCCTCATCACCGGAGTTTAAAATTCCAACACAAACAAAGTGGAAGGTAACAGACATCCGGCCGAAAAGAGTGAAATAAGGCGGAATTTCCGGTGGCAATGGAGCAATCCCCGAAGTGGAACGTCGTGGATATAGACTAAGGTTGCTTGTACCAGTTTTTGCGTCTCACGACGACTCACTAACTTACCAGAACTTTCCTCCTTGACAGTCTTCTCCTCTGTAGGCTCCACCTCCAGTGTTTTCGCCACTCTACTGTGGTGTTCTGGTGTCAGTCTTGACCTAAAACCACAGAGCACAGGCTCATGCAAATCAGGAGCAAGTTTTGAAAGTATTATAAAGTAAATAATAATAGTTGTGAATGAGGTATGCATATACTCACAGCCTCTTCTTGTCCACCATTCTCTTGACTCTGATTGCTCTCTGTTCAGAGTACAGCTTACATACTCCTTAAAAACAGTCAAGGTACACATGATGTTACCATGCAGTCCTGTTTGCGCTGTTTAAATTGTAATGAGTTGCATGAACTCACCTCTCAGATACATTTCAATGAGGTCCAGCACTGCCCCTCTGTGCTCCTTTATCTGGGCTGATGTCACTTGCTTCACCGCTATGGTGAAAACATGAACACATTCACTTATTAAAGACAAACTTGCAGGTTTTGGTATAGTCCCAAAAAGTAACAACAAATCCAATTTCCTCTCAGCTCCCGGTTGATGTTTTGAACGTTGCATCATGCTTCACAATGCAAGACAAAATTAGCATTATCTGAGAGCCTATTTTACATTTCCAATAAGATTTGTGAACTAGTTCATGTGCTGCACAGTAAAACAAGCACACACCTTCATTGCGTAGCTGCTTGATAGCCTCAGAGCAGGTCCTCATGAAGATCTGAGCATCCTGGTCAATCTGGTCTCGTTCATTGTCTGTCATACGGGTAAGATCTGATGAGATGAGGCTGTAAAACAGACAAGAACAATCACAGTAAGTTTAAATACTTTGTGGGCATGTATCAAAAGCTGAACGTTTGATTGATATTCAAACAAAGACTCTTAAGAGCACAGCTTTATTAAATGTGGCCTAAATACTGACAGATCCTTCATCTTCCCTAATATTCATGTCTATCTACCTTCAACCACGTCCTGTACCCCTTACATATCCATATTCAACATTATGTGGGGCAGAAACCGTACCCATCATGCACTGGGCAGATAGGAACATTCAAAGTTCCACAAATGGTCGAGTTACGAGTGTCCAATTCACCAGAGCTCATGTTTTATTACTTTGAGCGGAAAATGAAACAATCTGACTAAACATGCACAAACATGAGGAGAACAAGAAACTCCACAGAAGTGACCATGATTGTGACTTCAACATAGGGCATTCTTGATGTCAGGCGGTGGTGTGTGGTTAAGGCTTAATGTTTCCCTCTGGTGGACACATACATGCATAACTAATGTTAAGATCTGGTGATGATTCTATTCTGTAAAGGTGGAATTTGAGTTGTTAGATTGGATTTGTATCTAGCTTGATTGGTTTAAAGTGCTCATATTATGCTTTTTAGCTTTTCCCCCTTTCATTTATGGGTTTATATATATATATATATATATATTTTGTGCACGTTATATTGTAGGTTTAAAAAGTGAAAAAGCCCAAAGTCCACCCCCCAAAAAAAACACTGTTCACAAACTGCTCCACAGCTCTATTGTAGTCCAGCCTTTACTTCCGTGACGAACGTGCATCACTTTGTAACACACGTTATAATGCTCGCCTAGCTGCTAGCGTGGCATGCCCTCATACTCTGTAACTGACTAGCCAGCAGTACTTACTGTGCATGTGCGACTCCCAACAAAGAAGGAACAGAAGTGTGATGCCCCACTCTGTAGCTAAAACAGAGAGCTCAACACACAGGGTGAAAAGAGGGGCTGCAGCAATGTGCAGTACAACAAATGTATGGTGTTTTCTGAAAATTAAACCACATAAACCTATTCTGGTACAACCTCTAAATACAATTATGAACCTGAAAATGAGCATAATATGAGCACTTTAAACTAACTCTAATTCTCGCAAAAAATATTCATGTATAACTATAATAAAACTAAAGCTGAAACGATTAGTCGATTGACAGAAAATTCATCATCAACTATTTAGATAATTCAGCAATCAAGTAATTTTTCAAGCACAAATGCAAAACATCTTCTTGTTTACATGTTTGGGTTTTAGTCTGTTGGTTGCATGCAACAGTTTATTTAAAGATCTTACATTTGGCTCTGGGAAATAGCAATGGACATTTGTCAATGTTTTTAATAAAACAGATTAATTGACAATGAAAATAACCGTTAGTTGAAGCCTCTAAATAAAACAAACATGGAAGAACAAAGATGCAGTGATACAAACTGAACAAGTCATCCATTACCATACGTATGGTGACCTAGAGAAGGATTTTTGGATTGGTTAAGCTACAGTCATAACATGTTAAAACATATTCCTTTTAAGGACGCCATGAATACAGCTTTTATTTTAACCTTCACCATACTTGGACTGAAATGACGACCAGCTACACTAATTCTATAAACATTTGGAAGTGTATTCAGTATAATCCATAGTCCGTAATTATTCTGTCAGGCAAAGTCACAGTGTGGTGGAAAACGGAAGACAGGAACGGCTGATGGCGAGGCTGACGGTAGACGAGACTTGTGTACATACCACTGGAGACTTCTTGATGGATTTTCCCACCCCTAAATACTGCTGAACTCCACCCATTGACATCTCTAATGTTCAGTTAATGTGTTCTGTTGAGGCTTTATCAACAAACCTAACAAAACATAGGCTACTCCACACACCCACACCTACAGAACACAGAGGGGGCCTTGAAAGGAGGAAGGCCTACATTAGTCCCAGGGCGTGATTTGTTCTTCACTTGGTTGCAGCTCAATTATTCCAGACAATTAGTCTGGAGCCTGCCGCTACAGACCACCCTACTCGCTGCTGACCTTGTGCCAGCAGACAACCCTCTGCAGCACACACACATACACACTGGAGGCATTTTTGATGGTACCTTCAAGGAGCCCTGACTTCTGACCTTCTCTGAATTTAGTCAGAATCAAAGTGTTTGTCTCTTCACTGGCCTCCCCTGCAGCCTGGAAGGGTTTTACTGCTGCTGTTGTCGATTGTGGTGGATTACTACGACTGTTTGGCGAGGCTTACCTTCCGGCGCTCACGTAATCTTTTCTGTGTTGTAGCAGAAAGTCTTTGAGCTTGGTGATGTTCGTGATCTGCCAAGATAAAGTGAGAAGAAGCATTACTTGATTACCTTCATGCCAATGAGTCTGTTTAAATGCCATGCTTCAATTGCACCTTCAAATATGTTAACCATGTCAACATGGCTTATGAAAGAGTTTTTAGACGTGTACCAGGAAACTATTTTCTCCCAACTACATTTAGACAGAGCCAGAGTAAATGTATACTTTTGTATTTATTGGATGTGACAGGCGACCAATGTCTGTCTATCTCTGTGAATTCTCAATATTTGCTTTTGACAATTCATCAAGTCTAGGATGTACAAAAAATCAAACCTGCAATTTCCTTGTCAAACAGCTCTCATAAATAAAACCCTGAGCGGCTGCATAGAGAGCACTGACCTCTAATAAGCTTTAAATTCATGATGTGTTACTATTTATCACAGAGAAAATGTCCAAGTGTATGTGTGCACAGGCAAACCAAAGGAAACTTGGTTCAATCCAATATTTGCTCCTATAATTCGGTCAAATATTAAAAAAGACCAAATTGCTTTCCTGTCCACAGAGCTCTGCTGGCAGGGTACAAGTGGGTTTACATACACATAGCAGGCTCTGTTAGATCCAGAAGAAGACAGAACTCAGACAAGCTAAGGATTGAAATATGACACAATGAGTTTGACTGTGACAGCGACCCCAAAGCGTGGGAGATTATTTTGATAGCAACCCTGTCTTCAGCCTTTTCACTCTAACAACCTCAATTATCAAATTGCCTCGGCTGTAAGGGGTAACCTGGCACCAGCAGTCTAATAATGTTTCTAAACATTCACTCCTAGCGTCACAGTGACCTGAAGCAGTGTTTTATTTAAAAAAAAAAAAAAAAAAAAAAAAGACAAGTTTTTTGACTCAGAAAGTAGGTGTCAAAATAAACAGAGCTAAGCAATTTGTTGGAAACCTAGAACTCCTCCTTTGGTTTAGAAGGTAATTCAGTGACGTATGACACACTGCTGTGGGGCACTAACTCAGGCAAGGGTTAAGGCAAGCCGACCCTTGTAATAATACAATTATTTGAGGTCAAGAGTTAATTGTTGTTCGGAGCAGTTGAGCGTAGGGGGGGGGGGGGGTTCAGGGGAGAAGAAAACCTTTATTATGGTTTTTCAAAACATTGTCCGTTATGTAGTGTCTCAGTGAATGAGAAAACTTTGAAGTGAGCTCCTTCAAAACTGATGCCTGCAGTCATGCTGACCAATATTCTGGGTGATCCTGTTAGTTGGAAAGTAGGAGCTATTTTACAAAGTTAGTAATAATGTTTTGCTTCAGTGAATAAATGATGCATTCAGCTATTCCAATGTGTATCTTATTTTTTAATTATAAAGATAATTTTTTGGAGCTTTTATGGCCTTTGAAGTGCTCATATTATGCTTTTTGGCTTTTCCCCCCTTTCCTTTATTGTGTTATATCTTTTTTGTGCATGTAATAGGTTTACAAAGTGAAAACGCCCAAAGTCCACCCCAAAGGGACTGTTCACCAACTGCTCCAAACAGCTCTACTGTAGTCCAGCCTTTACTTCCATGACGAACGTTTGTCACTTTGTAGCACACGTTATAATGCTCGCCTAGCTGCTAGCGTGGCACACCCTCATATTCTGCAACTGTCTAGCTAGCAGTCCTTACCTAGCTACTGCGCATGTGCGACTCCCAACAAAGATGGAATAGAAGTGCGATGCATCACTCTGTAGCTAAAACAGAGAGCTCAACACCTAGGGTGAAAAGAGGAGCTGCAGCAATGTGCAGTACAACAAAAATATGGTGTTTTGTTGTAAACCTATTCTGATATAACCTCTAAATACAATTATGAACCTAAAATGAGCACTTTAATCAACAGGACAGCTTGAAGAGAGGAAAGGGGAGAGAAAGGGGGGGCAACATGCAGCAAAGGGCTGCGGGTCGGATTCGAACCCGGGCCGCTGCCAAGGAATCAGCCTACATGGGGCGCACACTCTACTGGGTGAGCTAGAGGTCGCCCCTCCAATACATATCTCACAGTAGAGACAAATAAGACAGTTGTTGTGAAGTTTTTTATCCAAAATTGTTGTTAGTTGTAGGATCTTAGCATGTGCTCCAATTATAGTCTTCTGTGATCATTTTTATTGGTGTTTCATCTAGGAGTGTTAGGCTATATCTCAACTCCTCCACTCAAGTCTAATGTGAAGTATTTCATCTGGTCTAAAGCTGAAACAATTTGTTGAATAATTAATTAGTCAACTGACCAAAAATGAATTGGCAAATATTTTGCTAATAAGTCATTTTTTTTAAGAAGAAATGGTAACAAAAAAAACCACAGGCTCCAGCTTCTCAAAAGTAAATATTTTATAGTTTTCTTAGTCATAGTGGAAGCCCATTTTTGAGTTTCAGTAATTCTCTGTTTTTGAGACTACCTTGGCCTGCCACAAGGTGGAAAATATAACCTCTTACATGGCATGTCTAATTTATCTTTTACCTATAAACTATATTTTTGGCTTGCAATTAGCACTTGGCTTTAGCATTTTATTTATGTACAAACTATATATTTGCCAGCAGAACTCGGTCTGTGGTGCTGCACCTTTTTGACCAGCAGGCAGTGCTAAATCCACAGCATTGGAACATCAGACACAAAAAAAAAGCGTGCGTCTGTGTGTGTGTGTGTGTGTGTCTGTGTGTATGTGTCTATGTGTGTGTGCGTCTGTGTGTGTTGTTGGGGTGCCGGGGAGTGTTAAGAGTGCTGCTCTGGGGGTTGAGCTGTCTCCTGTGTGTATACATTGGAGCTCAGATTCCCAGCACAACCTCAAGAGTTTGCAGGGGGTCAGAGGGATCAATTGCTCTTGTAACTTAAGACCCTAAAGAGCAAGTAATTCTCCAACAATGAGGAAGGGGGTGGCCTTGTGCATGCGGCTCACCGTGTATGTGTGTATGTAGCGTGTGTGTGTGTGTATACGTGCAACCGTCATAGGTGTGTGTGAGGCAGAGCTCGCAGCGACGGCAGAAGGAGACAGTCTGCCGGGCTACATCTAATCTCGTCATCATCAAGGACCCCCACTTTACCTCCTCGTTTTCTCCTTCCCCCTGTTTCCCTCAAGCCCAGATTGAGCCCAAACAAACCATCAGGGGGGATTATTATGAGGAAGAAAAGAGAAAAGGCTTAGCTAGCAGATTTCTAAAGAGCTTGGATGGCTCTTTGTTTTGTTAAATCCAGGTAACTGACAGAGTTTGATGATGACTGCCCTGCTTTGGTTTAAGTCCCTGTGTGTCCTGACCGAGGGCTATCCATACTGACGCCATGCTATGTTATGTTTAGGTATGTGGGCCTGATACAGAGAGGATGCTTCAGTGGAGAGGACTCTGCCACATGCTGATTTTATTATCATGTTTATGTCTGACTCTCTAATGGGTTCAGTTTTGTCTTCTTATGACTATTTGCAGTTACAACGCTTTAGTCAGCTCTTTAAACAAACAAAAAGTACCATCAAAGAAAACTTTGATGATTATATGAACAGGGTTGACAGGGTTTGACCTTTTTTGATGTGTATTACTGTGTTTTGATATTTACTGGATAAGTCAAAGCCGTATTAAGCAGCACTTGTATACAGTCTGGGTGTTTGTTCATTTTTGATCATGCAGGTCAGATCATGCATGGATACAACATGTCAACTTAAAATCCAAACACTGAGGCACATCAGTGGAGACATTGTGTGTTGTCAAGTGTAGGGGCGGGGGTGAAAATCCTAACAGCATAGTATTGCGATATTTTCCGTGGCAATACTGTATCGATACACAGATGCCAAGTATCGATCTATTATTATGTGTTGGTCTGCTTGTCAGTCCCATTTTGCAGCAATAAAAGTGAAGTGAGATGAACAAACGGAGAATTTTTTTTTATTTCGAAAAAACAGATGTTAACAAAGTTTCCTTTTGGGGACATCATTTGAAATTGGGGAAAAATTTGAAGTTGGATAAAAAGGTAATAAATTGCAATATATCGCAGAATATTGCAATATGTTTAAAATCGCAAAAAGCAGAAGCAAGAGGTCGCAAGAGGGTGACCTCACCATTGAGACAAAAATTCAATGGAAACTACAGCGCTGTATTTTGAAGCAACTAAATCATATTTCAACAATCAATTTAATGAGAAACAGATGCATTGGTTGGGGCAGTTACGTTTAACTCACAAAAAACCTGGACACCACAGTAGACAAAATAAATGAATAAAAACAGAGGCAATGTTAAAGGGTAGTGAGACTTCAAGCGACCGGTCACAATCAGATAGACAAAGCCGGTTATTTGATAAAAGCAAGCGTGATTATGTAATACTGTGATAGTGTTTGTGATTCCTGCTATGTATTCCTGAATAATCAGAGCGTGTTTTACAGTTGCATGATCTGAAGTCTGTTAATCAGGTAAATCAACAGGTTCCCTCCCTTCCTCTTGCTCAGTGTTTCCGTCTATTCAGATTCACCAGCATGCTGGTGGTATCAAATGCAATATACAGTAACCGATTTGCTCTAAAAATCAAGCCTCACTTAAGTGTAAAATCTAAAAATTGTACACACACACACACACACACACCTTTATTAACGCTGGGAAGGTGCCTCTCGAACTGCTGCCTGCGTATCATCACCCATCTTTTTTTTTGTAATTTGAACTGTGTGTGTGTGTGTGTGTGTGTGTGTGTGTGTGTGTGTGTGTGTGTGTGTGTGTGTGTGTGTGTGTGTGTGTAAGTGAATTGGTTGTTTCAGGTCAGCAGTAGCAAATATATAAAAATGATGACATGCTTTAAATATGCCAATTCATAAATGTGGATATTGTAATCACAATGGCAATATGGAAAACATCAACGCTGGATAATTCTCAGTAACTTGAGCCATTTTCCCCTGTCATTTAGAATCAAATAATAATAACAATAATAACTCACGATAATGGGCATAACAACTAATGCTAGATATAAAGTACTTTAATAAGTAGCTTTGTATTTAAAAAAAAAAAAAAAAAAAAAAAAAAGGTGGCCCCCAAGATCCAATTAAATTGCCAAGATAAACCAGGATGGGTGACAATCCAAGTAATCCCATATCATGTTGTGGAATAAAAAAATTGCACAATTATGAGTAAACAGCAGATGGTGATAGGACAACTTTCCTTTCATTGATGGTAAATTGCTGAATTTGTAAGGGGACTTCTGGAAAATAAAACACTTTCACTCTGAACAATATGTCAAATATGTCGTCAAAAAGTGATGGCAGAGGTTAGACAACTGCTGTAAAGACAAAAACCAGAGGAATTGCATGTAAAAATTTATCCAATCAGCATCTGATGTGAAGCCGTATAATTTGAGCAATGGAGAAAGCAACTATAAGCAAAATGTGTGCGCCTGGAAACAACAGACATTTCAGCAGTGCAGATGTCAAACCAGAGTAACTCTAAAACTATTTTTCTGTTGACCTTCGCCTTAAACAATGCCTTTTATTTACACTAATGAAAAGTAAACAATATGTTTACTATAAGTTAAACAACATTATCTGCTTTGGTTTCACTTGATGCATTAAATATCAATGTGAAATGACTATACATAATTAATACCTCATGTCCTATTGCACGAACATCTTAATCTAGAACAAAAAGAACAAAAGTCTCTAAGTAGAGGAGCACACATCTGTTGTAGTTTCATGGTTCAGACTCTGTGTTTTGAAGTGTCAGGGTCAAGTATGCAGCCTGCTGTCATCTGCATTGGTAGTATTTCAGTGATTGTAATTCACAATAACTAAGATGTCTAATGACAAAGCTTGACAACATTCTTCAAAAAGCACCAACAGCCGCTGCTTTAGTCTTGCTACATGTTTAAATGTTCAAATGTAGCCTTGTCTATTGAGCTCAACGTTGCTTTTGTTCCACTACTTTGTCTGCAGAGTATCTGGTGTCCATCTTGCGATTTAGAGTTTGACATACATCTGTTAATCTGCATTTCACCACTTTTTCCTCTTTTATTTACATTTTCACGAATCATGCAAAAGCATTTTGTTGCACGCAGTTAAACAAAATCAAGATTGTGCTCAGGCCTGACAGCAGATGCCTCCAAATTCAATTTGCCTGGCTTTCATGGGAAAACAGAGCAGAGATTAGGCCAACTGGTAAAGAGACAATTTAGCAGCATGTTCATCTCAGGATGATCCTTGCAAATCCCTTCCCAATGACTGAATCCCCGACTGAGTTTAGTCCTTTGACAGCTGTATGCCAGCATGTTTTTACCTGTGTGCCAATGTTTGTGACTTGTGTCGAAATTAACCATGTGTTTTTGTAAATAATATTACATGAAATTAATATAGATTGCACCCTTCCACTGAATTTGCAATATAATGGGGTTCATATCAGACTTCACTTTGTTTAATGAGACAATATCATCAACAGTTAGAATTTAGCCGTTATATTTACTATATGAATGATTGTTTTTTATTCTCTGAAAAATGTATTGGCCCTGTGCAAGGCTTTTTTGTGAATATTCAAGTAGGTACATTTTACCTACGAGACTTAGGCTTTGTGCTTCTACCATAAATGTTTTAACTTTGTAACTTGACCGACAACAACTTTTATTTTAAGAAGAGGCCTTTCAAAATTGTCAAGACAAAAAGAAAATATTTCCACACTTGCATACTTTATTCCCTAAATGGATGACATTAATGGAAACTCATAAATGTCATTGCTGTATTCCATTTGCTGCTGTGGCTGACTGTACACTATCTGTCCAACATGGCCTGTTAAAAACGCAAAAGATCTGCCAATGTGCTCCAGTTTTATCTGCATGACAACATTAATAGAATCATAAAAATGATCCTTCACATCATTTTCAAGTGTGGTCTTCATCTTTGAGTGTGCCACCACTGATTTGACATATCCCAGTGTATTTGATTGGGGAAATATGTTACTTTCATGTTCATAATCAGACGCTATTTGGACTGATATAGTCCAGAGTACCCCCAAAAAATAACTTTGAACAAACATTTTGGACTTGGAAACTTGATCATCACTGACGAAAAAATGAAGTAAACCAGATTCTAAACTAAATGTTTTTGAGAATATACAAGCATAATTTTTCAATGTGAAAGTTGTCACACTCTAAGAGCACAACATACTTTTTAGTGCTGGCTGATGGCCAGGGTTTTTAAGAAAACACTAACCGAAGGAGCCAACTTTGGAATACCAATACTGAAGGCACAGTGGGGAGCCAAAAACTATTTTCTACACACAATTTACCAATTTTAAAGTGACCTCTTCCATTTAAACTTGAGAAGGGCAGCATGCTGCGGAGAGAGACGAGGTGAGCGGTGAAATGGGAGATCACAGTGCCCCAAACCAACCCCTATGAGGTAAAAGATTCCCCAAACCAAACCCCACCCTGTAAACACTGGCCCTCTTATTAGTCAATCAAGCCTTTTTTGCCTTGAAAGAAGCTACATTTCCTTTCTCATTGAGCTGCTTTTTGAGTGGGAAAAGCCTCACAGGACCACTGTGTATTTGTCAACTTTGATGTTTTCTTTCTATTTTTGTGAAGCTTCAGTGGGAACTTGGAGAGTTATGCATGTCTTGAAGGGCACCCACATCTGTTGTGCATTAGGTGCCGGCCGTCAACATTGTTACTGGGGACCTAATTTAATATTTTCTCTGTTTTGATCTTCCACCTTTAATCACTGGCTCTTGGGAGGATCGGCTTTCCCCAAGAAATTGTTCGTGAGCCGAAAGAAAATGTTATTGCAGCATGTTTATGGTATAATACATGTGAAGAGGGGACTTGGACAAAAAATGTTGCCTCTGTGAGTCTGTACAGAGAAGAATGGATAGTTGAGTTGTGGGTGAAAACCGCGACATAACTGTAGCAGTCAGGACATTCCAAACTCGCAATTTCAATTTCTACAAAAGCTGCTTCACCGAGATGGTTTGAGATTTTATCTGCAGCGTGAGGAAGACAGCGGGGGGGGGAGGAGAGCAGAGGGCAGGCACCACAGGATAGGTTTGGGTTTCTTTGAATCAGCACCACTGCTTTTATGAAACCACCATTTCTAATATTAACGTAACAGAACACAACAAAAACCTGGTTGTGCAGGGCTGCTGCGACTGGGCTCATGTTTGCCTCAGACTGTTGGTTGACATCAGGTACAACTTAAAGTCCTGACTCCCCGAGGGAAACGTAAAGTGGTTCTTCAAGGTGCCTTTGAAGAGGTTTGTGTTCACAATATTCATGTCAGGCCAAGGACTTCTGGCTGTAGAAGCAACACTCATGACAAGGAGCAAAGCCTTTTAGTTGCCAATGATCCATCTCCTACTGCCAACCATTGATGATGTCTCTGTACATGTAATGGAAGAATAAAATTTGAGATGTTTTGTGAAGTTTCCTGAACTAATTAAATGGCAATGTTGCTTCTCCTACCAAGTTTTTAAGGTCAGTGTCCCATGGCAAGAGGTTCAACAGAACTTTTCTTCACCAAGTAATGTGAAACTTCCTCAATTAAATGAAGAAATCATGTTCAAGACACTGTAAGCTAGGCCTAAGTCTTTAAACAGAGATACGGAATTACAACCTGTAGTTGAAGACTGAACCCGTTTTAATTAGGGCAGGACATTTTAAGAAAACTTGCCACGTCTTTTTTAATCTATATAAAGTGAGGAGAATGTTCTTTACTATTATTTTATAAATAATGTTTCAGCTTATGCAGCCTAAAGTCTAGGTCACATTGGGCAATTTTCCGGATCGATTCAAAGCCCAGAATCCAGGCCTGTCAGTGTTGGGGGAGCAGCGGTGCTCAGACCTGACAATTGGCACAAAATATTCTGGCCTCAGTACGGCTAAGTCTGGCCAGTTGGTCCAATGTGATTTGTTTTTCGAACAACTTAGCTTTTGTCTTCCCAGATCTCAAGCAGAGCAGTCATTTATTCTGTACACACTGGGTTTTAAAATAGTCTGACCGAGGTTCAAGTAAAAATAGTGTTATGTTATTTCAGTAATCTTTATTTCTCTGTGTACAGTATATGACATTTTGGAAGGGATTTATCTTCAGAAGTAGACTGACTTTAAGTTATTCTATAATGTTATTTGCAGTCTTTAGTCCACACAGTTGAGTATTCAATTAAATAATTGCTACTTGAAAATAATATTAATAATTGCTGGCCATGATTTGCTTACATTTGCACTATAGACAAAACATGTGTGACACAAAGTTGTATAAATATGTGCCAAAAGGGTTGACATTAGATTAACTATCAAGACCAAATGCAAACTGTAACATTTTTTTTTTTTTATCTCAAACCATGCCACATTTGCTAACTGCAATCTACACCTTAATGCCAGAACAGTGGGCACCAGGCACGATGAGTTAGAGAAACAGACAGCGTGTTAAAAGAAAAGCAGACATAATGTTCCAACGTGACATAACTGACCACAACGATGCAGTGAAAGACAGACAAAGAAAGACCATTGTGTTAGTAATGGTGATTTGGAAACTACTTTGTTTTGAATACATGGAATGACAGTGCATACTGTAAAATTACATTTTGGTTTATAGAAAACCAGTGTGTCGCTAATACACTTAAAAAAAGTAATTTCCTTTTTGAGCAGATAACTAACAAATTCAGAGGGAGGAAAATAAAATACCGACTCACTTAGTAACATGATTATGGTTTCAGGTTGGATGAGTGCTTGGAAAATTATTAAAGTATACATTAGTTAAGAGTAGACCATAACGTTAATATTTATCCTGTATAAAACAGTGAAATTGTTTCTTTAACATGCGTATGACCATAGAAATTGTTTACAAAGCCACAACAGGTTGGAATTTGGTTTATTGAATTTTGTAGAGCCACCTTGAATATAATTAACCATGTTAAAGCAAATACATTCTCACTGAATCAATTTTGGCAACTCAGACATGACAATGCTGGAGCATTTAATAGGCCTATCTGCGGTTATTTTGTCCTCTCCAGTGCATACTAGCATTATGTAACAGGATCTAAATAGGAGGCTACTATCTTCAGAACAGCACAATAATCAGAAGAGTAAAATACAATACAGCTGACACATTAATACACTCCCTCCAACTAAACCTATGCATACAGCAGTTACGAGGATGAATCACATTAGTGTTGGCCATTAAGATATCTACTTTAAGATTATATGCCAGCTGCCAGATACTTTGCTAGACCTTTTATAGCAAGGTATCTACTTTAAGATTACATGCCAGCTGCCATATACTTTGCTAGACCTTTTATAGCAAGCTAGCTATCCCTTTAATATCTCGTGGTGTATTAGGCAATGTTAGAAATCAATGAGCATGACTGTTTTGTTTTTATGTTTTTAATATCCATATTGCCAACTCCTAACTCCCATATAATTTATGTTGCATTCAATTTAGTTATATATGTTATATACACTGCTGAGAGAGGCCTTGCTAACTGTGAACATCTGGTAATACACACTATACAAAACTTAGCTAGCTAAGCATTGCGTTTCCGTTTCAAGCATGTCGGAGAATTGCCTTACTTGCTGTTCACATTTCCTATGCTCACTGCTGCTTCTACATTACAACATGAGTAACCACCACTAAAACAGTCCAATATTTACTGTCATTACACGTAACATCAGTTTGTCTCGATGCTAGCCCAGTTAACTAAAGTTAGCATGAGAAGGAACACTCACCACTTCTTTCGCCTTCGGAGAGAAGCCACTCTTGGGTCTGCTTCTCTTGAAAATTTCATCTTTGGTAGAGTCAAAGCCTATTCCAATCGCCTTGTTCCTGGTTTTTACTGTCTTCACACTGGCTTTGAAAAGTAAAGTTATATCCACAGCCATGTCAGTGCAGCTGCAGCGCAGGGACCGCTGTAAACAAACTGACACGTCACCAACAGACGACGTCATTGATGTGCGACGCTTTGGATTTTCCCTGAGACGGAGAAGAAAGCCTTACATTTCACCTTAAGGTTTTATCAGTAATTATTTATTGTAGCGTGTACTGTACCTCATAGTATTTACATCCTGCAAAGGTCTGACCTGCTGTCAAGTTACTCTTCGTCTTGATTGAGTTCCAGATAGCGAAAATCTTGCAATTTCAAAACATCTTAAATATAATAACTTAAGTTTAAAAAGACTTAAGTAGAAAGCTTTACCTTTCAATTAGATTATCATGTTCAAGTATGGTGACATTCGTGTTGAATTATCTGCACTGTATGCATGTGCTATAAGGATGTAATGTCAGCTAATCAATCTCTCTCTCTCTCTCTCTCTCTCTCTCTCTCTTTCTCTCTCAGAAAAAAGCCCTTACAACTTCTTGAAGGGATGTCCAGCAAGAAGCGAAAACCTAACTGGACAGACCAGGAGTGTCTTCTTCTTGCTGAGTTAATGCAGGAGAGAAAAGACATAATCAGAGGGAAGTGCTGCACTGGAGTTTCAATACAGGATAAAAGACAAGCCTGGGAGGAAATAGCCAAAGCCATCAACACTGCGTTTCCACAGATTCAACGTACAGTTTCTGACTGTAACAAAAAGTGGGAAAATCTGCTGGCAAAGTCAAGGGAGGAGATCAAACGACAGAGAAGGCAAGCGGGCATAGGTGAGAAAATATTTCTTAGCAATAAAAAGTCTTACAAATTGGTACTATTAAATCTACAGTCTAAGCCTTGAGGGTGGATACATGGGGATAGCTGCAGAAAAATACACTTTCATCATCAGTGTTTGTGTAGAATTTACGGTATTGTGTTTATTATTAATGAATGCATGGCATGGGTTTTCATTCACAGAGGGCCTGTCTCTTGAACAGTTCGGTACTGTGACTCAAGTAGTTATTTCTGTGATGAACCTGTCAGACATGTTGCAACAGGACAGGAAAGACTCTTCAGTCTCAGAGTTGGTGGAAACTCAACTAAACAGGTAATATATTTTTGATTTGTTTATTTGGTAAATATTAGTATTTGTGGCTCGACTGAATTAAAGCAGAACTTAATTGTATATAGTAATTTATTGAACATCTGTTATTGAGGTACGATCACCCCAATTGCAAAACAAGCAGTATTTTCTCACCCCACTTATTGTCCTGGTCATATTTGGGTTAGCCACAAACTTCACTGTGAACAGTTTTCAGTTTAACTTTGTTCCAGATAAATAGTCCCTATTAAAACTGTCCACAGGATTATTTAGAGTAACAGGAACTTTGTTTCTGGAAAGAGATGCTGCCATTAATTTATCAAATGTAAATTGTCAGTGCTGCGAGCACACTAAAAACAAAATCCAAAGTGTAATCTTAGCATCTGGACAAATTAAACCAAACCTATCTATGTGTCTGGATATCACTAGAGGCAGGTGAAAAACCAACTATAAACATTAAGAATGAAATGCAAATTCTTGTCAAACAAAATCACTGACACACTTTTTTTTCAGCTGTGATGAAAATGGAAATGAGCACACAATAGATGAAAGATTCTCAAACAAACATCCACTGAGAGAACTCCCGGCATATCCAGATCCATCCACTTCTCCAGCAAAACAAAAAACGGCAGCATCCACTAACGTCCCTAAATCACTCGCAGTGCATTTTAGTGCACATCGTGCTGCTGGCTTTGCTGCTTCCTCAGAACACCTAGATACCCCCTGCTCTACTTCCTCACTGCAAAACTTTGCTGAGCGAATGGATTTGGAAATGTCTGTGCTGAGAAGACAAGAGGCAGTCCTCAAGCTGCAAGAGGAATATTACACACTAAAAATTGAGTTGATGAAAAAGAAAATGGTAGAGCCACTTTCAAAGGACTGAAGTAGCTGTAGAGAACGACTTGTTGCACCTGTTTGTGACTTTGTGCCTGCCTCTGAAATGTGTACATTCATGTCAACGAATATTCAAGCAATATTAATAATTTATATCTGTAATGTTTTTGTATAGTGAAATACTAAAACAGCACATTTAATTTAGTTGGATACACATTCCATACTCTATAGACTGAGAAATATTGATTAGGTTTGTCTGGTCACACTTCACAATGCCACAGCCAAGCATTTATAGCAAATTTGCTTTTTGATCCCTTGATGTCAGCTCTTCCTTTCATTGTGAAAAAGAATTTGCCGATCGTTTTTCCCCAATTTGTGATGGACAAAGACCTTTTTTTAAAGCTGACATTTTGACGTATCATAACAGGAACAGCACAGGTGTAACTTATAACATTAATTATGACACCATACCATTGAAGTGTCCCTGTAAACCCAGGGAGCCACCATGCACAGTACCATGAGCCTGGAAAAATTGCATTAATATCTGAAGTATTCCCTTTGTCACTGCAAACTCCACTGTTGGCTAGTATGGGTAGAGTGACAGCCATGTTTCCTTTGACTTCCCTCTATATTGATATACGATGATTAGAGTATAGTTTATACTTATGAGTACAACGAGAACAAATGACACGTTAACAAAAGCTCATATAACCTTGAATTATTTCCTAGGTGAATGCCGTGTGCCATATTACTGTGGAAGTACAACTCTTACATTTTCAAATTCTTGAAATCAAAGTTATTCTTTGTAGGAATTCTAATTTAGTTTAGTTTATCTGGCAGCGAAGTCCAACTCATATGTATAGTTTTAGACTGTGAGAAATGTAGTTTATTTGCTGATTCATGCCATTTACTCCTAAGTGCGAATTTGGAAGCTGTAAATGTTTGACATATACCAATCTACATATTTATTTAAATTTAACTTGGTCATGCCAATGTAAGTGAAGCTACAAAAATGTCCTGTCTAGACAAATGTAGTAATTTGTGCGTAATATCTCTCATAAATCCGTTTATTTGTAAGTGATGGGGGTTGGCACCCAGATGTAAGGAGTGGGGCCCAGAGTGTTGAATAAAAGTCTGTTATTTGCTGTGTGGTTTGCTCATTTCCTTTGTTAGTGTTGTGCCAGACTGTGTTACAACCGAGTGCTGTGACTGTCTCTCCTTTTCTGCCGCCTCAGCATTAACTCCTCGTCATTTCTTTTCATTCACTCTTTTAGCTTTGACTGTGGAAAGAGAGCAGCTTTTCAAGGACGAAGGTTATAGGCACGGCCGCGCTTAGTGTGTTGATATGAGGAGTCTAACTGATCATTAAAGTTTCCTAACTTTTATCTTACCCCGGGATAAGACACAATAATTGAGCTTGCTGCGAGCATTTACAGTAATGGGCTAGAATGGCAAAAAGGATGACAGGTTGCTACTGATTTTATCTAAACATGTTACGATCACAGGTTTTTTTTCCCAAATGATCATATGATGATCATATTTATTCTCCAATACAGTGGTTCCCAACCTTTTTTGTCTGATATACCCCCACGGCCCTTTTAGATGGACTAAAGTTCTCCTTCACCTGCACCACTCAGATATGTTCTTAGGACAGTAAAATACAAGTACTGCTAAATTGTACTTAGTACAGTACTTGAGTAAAAGTACTCCACCAATGCTGGTAACTGTAAATTATTGGCTCTTTATTTTCCTCTTTATCACAAACATGCCCCTTGATACAGGTACACATGGTTGGGAAGTATTTCTTATACTTCACTGATAGTTGTTCTGCTGTCAAACCATGAATATGATCTGCCTTTTAACCTTTGCACTCTAGGTTTGATTGCTTGGAAGCTGATATTTTTGGATTGTATGCGTATTTGTTGCATTTACTGTATTTCTTTTATTCCTCTAAATAAGAGTATCAACTAAATGTATTATTGTAAAAATGCAAACATGCAGATTAAGTAGACTACTGATGATAGCCTAAAAGCTGAACTAGTACAGCATTCTTTATAGGAATTCCGAGATACTATCTGTCCCCTGGATGAAGCGTCAGGGGAAGGTATCCATTCCTCCCGTCCCTGACAGATGAGCCATGTTTTGGAGTGTCCTCTGGGCAGTCCACTTAACTGCCTGAAAAGGAACCCCTTAATCTCCACTTTCTCTTTGTTTGGACTATTATCAGACCTGTCAGTCCTGGCTGCTTTATCTTCACAGGACTCATCTACTGGCTGTTTGACATTGGCTTAATTCTATCAAAGGCCCTATCACTGCTTTGCCTGAGGGTGCATCCTTCCTCTGACTCGCTCGAATGGTACCAGCTCTGATAAGAGGATGTCTTATTGGGGCGAATAACACTGTTTTGTGTAAGGGCTTTTGTAATGCATTTTGCTGGCTTAAGTTTTCCTGCTGTATTCTGCTTGGTTGAGTCCATCAGTACGCTGTATTTTCTGCAGTCTGCAATGTTTATTACTGGGGTGTAGTCTGAAACCTGAGCTAACGACACAATGATATCCCATCAACCACCACTGATCCAAATTCGAGATTGTCCCCTTTGATGGCAGTTAACTCTCTGTCTTTTGGCGGGACTTACTTGAAACAGTCTGTAGGAATGTCATGCATCTTGATCTGATGAAGAGCAATTACATGGGAGGGAGCTGTTGCCTTTGAGGTAGAAGCTTACCTGCCACACCCTGCAGGCTTACAAATAAGCCTCTGGACACATCCCAAACGTGTGAGAATGTTCCCTTTTCTGCATGTCCTTCTTCTCGTGACATATTGTATGCTCTGACAGGATTTGACAGGTGGGGGTGGATAGAGGGAGTTTTGGCCATGATTTTGAATGAACTCATCCAGTTTGCTTTAGTTGGCATTATGTCAACGAGACAAATAGAAGAAGCCTTTTAAGATCCCAGAAGAAAAGATATTTGGAGTTGGTGCCAGATAGATGTTTGACTCAGGTCCAAAACATCGCACTTTCTTTTTTGTTGCACAATGTCATGTTTGTCAAATTAATCAACAAAAAATAGCCTACATACTATTCCTATTTATTGTCAAACAAATGGTAAATAACATGTTATTATTTTAATGTAGGCTGGATGATATGTTATCGACAATAGCTCACGGAAATGTCCAGGGCAATATTATGACATTGCTAATGTTGGTTGGCACTAGCAACCTGCTGGGCAACATGACATCATGACTTCGCCTAAACATACATGGCACTTTCCTAAAGCCAAGTGGTGTGTTATCTGTATGCATTTTGAGCTATCCGCTGAGCTATATGTCTACGCTGTATACAGTGGATGGCAGTCTGCAACGTCACAGCGTAGCCACGTGGCGTGTTATTGCGAGGCTACGGTTGGGTTTAGGAAAAGAACAAACGTGGAACAGAAACATCACACGCGGGACGCGATCCCTGCTCTCCTGGGTGTAAGTCCTCCCTACACGGATTTTCGGCCTTTAATACAACTTGCTATGGTGTCAATTCACACACAATCGCAAGGTAATGTAAGTCAATGGAGGCCAAACGGCGTTGATAAACACGCTGAAAACCAAGTATGCGTCTTAATAACACAGCAATAATGGCATACGAATTGGCGTGTCATACATACGCCACTTCATGAGATCAGTCTGTGCTGGTGGTGGCAAGTTATAAATTATGCTAACACATAAGCCAACCCTCCCCTCTCTTTTACTTGAGAAGATTTATATACCAGTAATTTTACTTGTACTTCAGTACAAAGTTCATCCAAGTATTAGTACCTAAGTAGAATATTTTTTGTACACTTTCCACCTCTGGTCATTACTGTGTATGCATGCGTATGCCTGTGTGTTAGACTGTGGGAAAAGGATATGGTTCTTGTGTGCATGTCCAGTAACTCTGCGTTCTGTACTCTGTGCATGGGTGTGCATGTCTGAGAATATTTAGATGTTAATTCTTTTTTACCACCATAATAACCAGGACCAAGTTTTCGCATATGAATCACAAGCATTGCATGCAAGGTCATGTACATGTAAGTTCCCTGGAAAACTAATCATGGAAAAGACATGAAGCTTAGCTGCTTGGACCAACAAAGAACTACCCATAGGATGCTGCAATCACAAATTGGATTTTCCATAATGCAGTCGCTGTTACAAACACTTAACTTTATTTAGATTAGAAAGGGCATTGCCCATTACCAACAAGCTTCAGGCACAAGGTCTCTGCTCTAGGGATTAACCACAATTTATGCTTTTATTTTGTTGGCGTCGTGACAGCCAAGAAAGGGAAACTTTCTAAAAAGACATGGTTACAGGGCACATTACCCTTTACCCACTTATTTTATTTTGTCTTACCCTTCACCACAAGCACAAACAAAATGGTTATTGAAGAAACAACTTTTTGAGTG
Source organism: Perca flavescens (assembly GCF_004354835.1). Taxonomy (NCBI): domain Eukaryota; kingdom Metazoa; phylum Chordata; class Actinopteri; order Perciformes; family Percidae; genus Perca; species Perca flavescens. The sequence continues at coordinate 30,763,564 of NC_041334.1, read as the reverse complement.
ATTGGACTACGGCCATCAATGTTATCATTGTGTTGTGTTTGGCAAGAAAAACGTCTCTTGGTTCTTTGTTACCATCAGTTTGGAGGTCGTTTGACAAAGACTGTGGACATGAGTTTCAAATATGATATAATCATGCCATGGCCACACTAAGACAGTCCAGATTTAAGCATTCTGGATATGCTTGACTTGATCATTTTCCACAATGGTCTTCAGAAATGGACAGCAATTGCCCCACCAATGAAAGGGGATCCTCTTTGTAATTAAAACCAGTAGAAAATTGGATCATTTTTTGCCTGGACAGCTTTCACATTCCAGCCTAATATGGCATTGGAAGCTTTTGAAGTTGCTGTCTTGGCTGTCCCAAATTATACCTTTCATCAGCCAATCATAAGAAAATGGCAACCTGACATTCCCAATCGCAACTTACTTTTGAGCTGGAGTCCATGTAATCAAGAGGGAGTGCATGATACCCACTGACAAATCGACTATGAATACTAGAATTATAATTTCTTTATTGTAACTTATGGAATCTTTTATTTTTAAGATCAAAGAGACATTTTAACTTGATCCACCAACAGTCAAATATATGTAATTATCTCTTAACTTCTTATTGGTTCAAAGGATTACTTTTTTAGTGAACCCTGAGTTATGCTACTTATTGTAATCTTGTGTGATGTAAACTGTCAGTTTTATCATTATACTACTATTTATAACTATTACTAACCAAAGTCTTTTGGAATCTTTTGTGACCGTTGGAACACTCAGTCCAAGATATGTAACTGCAACATCACGGGTTCAAGACTGGCAGAGGACCTTTGGCACTTATAATAAATGCAAACATGTATGTATTTTCCAATATTAAGCTTCTCCTTTCTCTCTTTGTAGTGGCTGAACTGAAATTCAGCTCTTTGCTTTTTCTTTCACGATCTTAATATTAACTAAAGGACATAATCATATGCATTCACAGTCCTTCGTACAACCAAAACAAATGTGTCTATTTTCCTGTCAACTGAGGAAAAAACACTCGGCTGGACTAAAAAGTCACATCCTGTTACTGTAGAAAAATTTAAGTCTTACCAAAAATAAGATTGAAGGCGTAGTGTAATACTAAGCTACTAAACTACTTCAGCAAGTTGTGCAGGTCAGAATTAATCATGTTGCTTCGTCACCACTGTTATGGACCGTTATGGCGCTTTGCCCTCTGAGCTAAAGTTGAACACATTTGTTGGGGATTCACTGAATAGTTTCTTGCAAATTCTGCACGGTCACTCAATTATATCTTGACAGAGATGACACAGACACAGATGACAATAGTGTTTAAGGGCTAAAAAGTTTCATGAAAGCGTTTATAGGGGACTGGTTGTTCCATTGCCTCATCCACACTGGACAGCTGCAAGGTTGAAAATGTAATGTTGAGTTTGAAATGACTTGGGGAATTATGGGTGTTAGCACAAGTCAGTGGGTTCACTGAGAAAATGTATTTTATAGTGAGAATGTTATAATGTGGTGGCATAGGTAACATACTGCAATTTTCTCCACCATCAATATAACAGTGTATCATTTTGTATAATCTTTTTTGACCCACAATGTACAAAAGAAAAACTCATCCAGGACGACAATTGGCCAGTTAAGGTCAATTAAACTTGTGCTCTTCTGCTGAGAGACTGTTGGCTGACCGGTGTAACCCGAAAACAATGGCCACTATTATGCATCTTCAGGCTTGTCTACTGTCCAGACACGTACTTCTGCCCCAGAACAAACCAACCTCCTCAGAGACACTGGAATGAAACATGAACTAATTTGTGTCTTGGTGGTTTCTCCCATTCTTAACCCCAGCCTCTGGCCAAGGCCAGAACGTCGCGAACGGCTTCATGTATTTATAAATAGGCAGAGAGAGAAAAGGGGAAAGAGAGAAATGAGCCCAACAGATGACTGAAACCATATGGAACTGGTGGAGAGTAACTCATCTTATGACAACATAGCACGCAGACCCCAAAAAAAAAGTCCCACTCTGTCTCTTGTCACAGCCGTTCAGGAAAGACTGCAATTGGAGAAGGTCAATCGGTGGCTGGGGCCAAGAACAAAGTGATCGTGATTTTCAAAAAATACATGCGGGATCTGAGGAGGAAATGGTTTTGCCGCCAAACACTCAATTACACGTAATTACAATAATTCAACCTTGGAGGATGGTTTATTCCATTTTTTTATGAGGTTAGCTCTTTCATGTCTTATGAGGGGAAGGGGGGGGGTCATGAATAGCGACAGGGACTTTGTGAAACAGATACTTGGTCCCTCATCTAAATGCTTAGATTTTTTTCCTTCTTTGTTCTGTAGAAGTTGACGGACAACTATTTTTCGTCAATATTTGATAGATCAATCTTCACATACACTAAATGCCACTTGCCTGTCATGACCTTTACCTACTACATTAGATTTAAGCCACAAAAGGCTGAATGTCATAAACATTTCAAATAACTAATACAACTATTGAGTCCAAAGAGATGAGTACTGAACATTTGCTGCTTTAGCTCCTGAGTTGTGGGCATTGGTTGCTTTTCTTTGTTTATATCCTTGTAAATTGAATATCTTTAGGTTGTGGAGTGTTGGTACATCAGGCTCTGTGCAATGTGGATGACTATTTTTCTGGTATTTTCTGTAGATAAAACAATTACCATAATAGAATAATTCAACAAATGATCAGCAAAATACTTGATAGTTAAAAAGAGTTTTATGCAAATTTAAAAGGGTACGCCAGCATTTTTGTATTACACTTTAATGAAATTGGGGGAATGAAATAAATAAATGGAATGGTCATGATCAAATCAGCAAATTCCCAGATGACCTGACTTTGAATCTGGATTAAGGTCCAAAAACACAGGATACTACATCTCCCATAATGCAACTCAGTATTGTCTTTCATTAGACCCTCCCTGTCTCCTAAATGTCCAGTTTTTAAAGAAGGAAGAAGGCTTTCTGGTATTAATTATTTAAGTATCATGCCCAATCCAAGATAACCCTGATGACATTAGGGTTTTTAGTAATTTCTTTATTTTTTTTACTTTGAAAAGCTCCCTCCAGAAGAAATGATACAACTATTTTAACAAACTGTTGAGTACTCAGCATGACAAGCTAAGTGAACCTCATCTGTTAAATTGGTGGAGTGCCCCTTTAAAATCTAAGACAAATCCCAGATGTGTTTTGTGCTATCAATGGCAATGTGCATATACTAGATACTGGATGGATAAGACTTTCTGAAAGCTTTACCACAAACAAAAAATTACATTTTCTTTCAGTGTTTACAAAAAACATATCTGATACTGGATCACTTTCAGATTAAAATCCAAAAGCATCTTCTTCAGTGCAAACGCTCTGACTCACAACATGTTTATCTTTTGATTTGGGTATTTTTCATTCGACAAAGGGTGATTGTGCATTTCCAGCGAAGCATCTTCACAGAGGACAAAGACCTACTCATTGTTGGAGCAACTGCGCTTCGTAGCTCTTTTGCCTTAACCGACTTTACAATTTTCCCGTCTCACTGTAAATTTAACCTCCTACTCCAAAAACACACTCAACATCAGCCCACTCAGTGTTGTAGTTACACCGCTGAACGCCCAGGTCCACACCACCACACCCCAAATGGAAGACTGAGAACTCTGTGTGATTGAGAGTCACTTTTAATTTTGCTTAAGGTTTTATGTGTGTTTCTCCGCTGAAATATAGGCCTCTTAAAAAGACCGAATCACAGACGTTGGCAGAGAGGAGGCTTTGAAATGCGGCAACCCCTGAACCAGAAAATAATCAAGGGGACTTAGGCATGGCACTGTGGCCGGAAATTCACTGTGAATACTGGTTTCAACCATGACCATTTGAGAGCCCAACGTTTTGGCTTACGCATTGATTTCCAACAACCCCCCACCCCCCTTCTCCTGTCTCTCGGCTGTATGTCACACACTCAATTTGGGCTCCCTCTGACCTAAAAGTTGATGAGTAGCGTCTCTGTCTTTGGGGCAGCTCTTGTCAGCAAAAAACGAACTGATGCATGCCTTTGGTCCACTTGTGACACACAACATGCACACGTGTACACACACACACACACACACACACACACACACAAATACAGTATAGTGCATCCTTTTCTAGACCTGCGGCTTGTCTCCGTTCTTCACAACACATCTCAGGGATGGCTACTTTTCTGCTCGTCCAGCAAAAACGTTCACTCACCGTTCCCCCCTCTGTTATTCCTTCTGGTCTTCTTCCACTGCGGAGGAAGAAATTGCGGTTGTGAGTTTAGGCCAAGTCTCCCCACAGCTTGTCCTGATTACTAAGTAGACAAGTACCCATGGTTGGACAGAACCAGGTCTCCCTGGTCCTCGTTTCCCCTCCTTTATATTTCATAGTGACGGTCTCTGAGGTTTCTGTGAAGGACCCCAGTGGATTGTGGATGTTCCTAAAATAAACCTTCTTTTACTGTAATCATTCACCACTGTGGTGGTTAATATGTGTTATGTAGACATTATAATTGTACACAAAGTCATTGATACAGTGGGTCATGACCTCATTCAGCATGAGGGAATATACACAGTATAATTTAGTATTGAATAAACAAGGTTTGACCGCATGTCACTGTCTGGCATCTCCTTATAATCTTAACATTCTCATCAGCCCTCAGAAAGCCAACCAACCATGCATTTTTTAATCTGCAGTTTCCACTTCTTTTTTCCACCGTCTCCTCCTCTGATCACTGTTTTCCCTCTGAATTGCATCAGCAGCTTACTGCCTTTCAGCCAATTAGTAAAGGCAAACACAACAACAATCAGTCTCTTGACTTAATGCACTCTACCTCTTCAGCAGTAAATACCAACTGATTCCTCAAAGTATTGTCATTCAGAAGGGCCCCACTGGCTCTGGTCTTTGTCGAGAAGAAAGGGTCCCCTTTGAAATGGCAGGCCATACCAAAAACACAACTTGTTTGAGAGGGAAACAAAGGCTAAAGGGAGTATCACAATGGCTGATGGGGCCTGATAAAGGCAGATTACAGTTAACTGGCCATTTTATCAGCTGAGCGGGTTGTGTTTTATTGTGCAACAAGGACGTGTCGTGACACAGGCCGCTGTCTAGTGTCACGGTTTTGAGTTTAAAGTGAACCTTTTCATGGCAAATATTAAAACATTGTTGATAAATCAGTTTATATGAAATTAAATTACAATTAACTTTAGTTGGGGCATTGTTGGATTTGTGCTTTAACAAGTTAGGATCTAGACAAATGGGATGTAAACAACAGAGCTAATGGGGATGCAAGATGGCAGCAAGACCAAAAAGAAGAGGCTTTAAGGAAACTGTAGAAAATATTGGCAATTATTTATTATATTTATTTATTATAACTTATTATAAATGACTATTGGCACAGCATATTGTTTCACATCATACCATCATTTAGAACAGGAAATTATATATCCTTGCTCTTTGTGTAAAACACAAGAAAAATATTAACACAATAGTGGAAAGAAACTACTATAAGTGATAATAATTTTGGATTTTAGAAAACTGCATATACGCATTATGGAAGAAGGGCATAAGTTTATTTCTAAAGGCAACCATGACATGATTTTGGGTCTAGGTGAAAATATATATATATATATATATATATATATATATATATTTAAATTATAGGTTAGATATTTATCATTGGCTACTGTATACAAACCTTTCAACAATTTCCCTATTGTGGAGTTACAAATGTAACCAGCTGTGATTTACTCTGTAGTAGTAGTACTGTGGGCCTGGAGAGTAAATTGACTTTATAGCATGCTGACAAAGTGAGAGGTAAAGGGGGAGAGAGCTTCATCACAATAACAAAGAAAAGGTAATCAAGAGACAGTTCCAAAGAGCATGACAAAAGGAGCATGCAGTAAAAAAGAAAAATGCTTTGTATGTAAATCATTTGAGGTTCCTTGGCGTCATGTGGAAGGATGCAAGACAGTGCAAAGAATCCCAGGCATGTTGTTGGTATGGGAAGGCCCTGACGCCAGACCGAGTGGCGGTGCCATTGTCAATTTGTCCATCAGAAACACAGAGAAAGAGGGAGGGATGGGAACAAAGGGAGAGATGGTTAGACAGACAGAGGACAAACAAAAAGGATGAAAGGAAGGAGCGTATGATGTAAGGAGAGAAAAGATGGAGAGGGGAGCTTGGAAACAAACCATTGGGGGGGAGACAGGTGCCTGGAGGCTACGCTGAAGACTGAGGGGTGAGGAGGAGGCGAGCCAGGAAGATGGATGAAGCAGACCCCTGCTGAGTGTCCGTCTCAGACTCCCGTCTCGGACTCCTCTGCGCCCCTGTAAGCACAGTGGGACAGACTCAGGAGTACAGCAGCTCCCCATCACACATCCTTTCTTATTCTTCTACATTTCTCTTACATTTTCTCTACTTTATCCTTCTTATAAACAGGTTGGCATGCAATCTACACACATTTACACATCCTTGCAATCCCTCAGCCTCCCTGCCTCTCTCCCTCTCTCTCGCTCGCTCATTAGGGGCCATTTTCACTTCAAAGCCCCTCCATTATCTTCCATCTCTGAGGGCAATTAGGAATGGGGTGACTTTGAGCGGCAGGCACGGCTACGGCATTATAACTACTCATCCTCTGTCATGAGGGCCTTTGTGGGGGCCGCCGACATTGATGGAGAGGATACTGGGGGCCCCGTACCCCGAGCTCAACTCCACCCACCCCTCCACATACCCCCAGCCGGCCCCTCCTTTTGACTGGTAAACTGTGGAGTAAAACGGTGTGTAATTAAGTGGCAGTCAAAGCAGGTCCTGTTTGGCTGTGTGATGGGCTTGGCAGGGGAGGGAGCAGGGAGTTGGGGTTGAAGTGGCAGTCTGGGATGAACGAGAATGGCCAGAACACAATAGCGAGGCTATGAAGCGCAGAAGGGAAAAACCCACTTTGGATGAAATAAAGTAAATGTTTACTCACCTACAGTTACTCTGTGTCAAAAAAGGGAGGGAGAGTTGTAAAAGTGACTCACTACTTATATGAACGAGAGTAAACTTATGCAAACGAAGATGAATTAAAAGAAACATTTGTCAATTTTTTAGGATAAAAAATCATTCAACCCAGAGAGAGTTATTGCCTCTAAAATCAAAGCGCTGTCCATGTTTACGACTTCCATTTTGTCATTTATGGAATCTCTTTATATGAGTGTGAAACAGAGGCACAGTGAGTGAAGCTGTCACCAAATAAATGTCTCATTATATTCCCTTTCCTTTCCGCAACAACTTTTACCGCTCCACACTGCTGGAAGTATGCATACATGCACAGGGCCTCTCAGTGTGTGTGCTGAGTGGTATATGAGATTTTCTTAAGGATGGTGGTTACTGTGTTACTTCTGCCAAAGTAATGAAAAGAACCAACAGTAAAATACAAAGTGAAGACAGCTGTACTGTAGACACAGCATTGTTAAGTGGAGATACATGTATGTTTTCAAAATACCAAGAGCTGAGAAATATGAATGCCTTTTAGAAGAAAATAAAGAAAGAAATAAAACTAAGGAAAGAAACTCGTCTACCATTACTTTTACTGCCAAAGACACTCAAATATTATCTGTGACTGTAAATTTCTTTTGTTGGCTAGTCTACAAAGCGCATACTCTTTTCATATCTGCACCTTGGAGGAATGCGGTAACTGTGCTGCGGTGGAAGGGAGCTGATTTAGCCGTTCTTTGATGCTCCCACTAGTTAGTCATCTCCCACTGAGCACTGACATCCTGTCAGCATGAAACCTCTTCTCATCCCCCGGGTTAGTCACTACATGACCACAAGATGTTTGTGTGTGTGAGTGAGTGAGACAGAAAAGGAGAGATTTCCTATACAAGAGGAACAGTGAAAACGTGTTCTGTTCCAAAATAAGAAAACCTCATTCAAAATCCAATTTACATAATAAATACTAACAATCCATCCCTGGAATATAAACACTGTCAGCAGTATGTTGTGTGGTTTATATATCTGCATAACAATAGTAATTTTTTAACTTTTTGGTGGCCTTCAACAAACACCAATTGCAATAAGTCCTAGACCATTTGTTAAAATCATGGAAAATGCACACAGGATAGTTAACCTCGGGACCATGTCCAATTTCTCCGGAAAGACAGATGAAAAAAAAAGCACAACGAGAGATTCCATTAAGTAAGAAGCGAGTGGAACAGCAGCTAGCTAGTTTGGCAACCTATTACTACTTGGATCTCATTTTTAGTAGTTTTGACCAGTATTCTGGTTGGTAATAATAAATAAAGGTAAATGGTCAAATGATTACCCAAACTGTCAGTTGTAAATATCCATTTTTCTTTGTTCAACTCTTAACTACTCTGGAGAAATCCAGCTGGCCTGACCAACCTGTTTTAACCTGATGGCATCACCTCTGCCTGTCATCACATGCGATTAGTCGCATGCATGTACGTGCAATAACAATAATAAAAATTATAATAATAATAAAAAATAAAAAAACATACTAGCCAGTACACCCTCAGCCTCTCAGAGTTGATTCTATGTTAAAAAAAAACAACTGATAAACAACATCAACATTTAATCATGTTATGTAAGCAGGAGGTGCGTATGCATGGTAATAATATTGAAAATGAAGACCTGTATTATTTTCTGTCAGGTCAAAGGACCTCCAGTTTCTCAGAGGTAGCAGAACTTAATTTTAATCAACAAAAGTACAGTCCGAGCTCTAAGGAAATGCCAAGGAAAACAAACACTCATATATATTAAATGTTTATGAATACACTGTACATGCCTTGCCTTTGGACACTATTTTGCATGTTTTTTGAAGGAGCTGTTGTGTGTACTAAAATAAAAATATGTTACTAGCAAAAACAGAGAAAATATTCATATCAACAAAATGGTCTCAGTATACATTATTTTCCCATCCCAGCCCTGCTTGTCATAGATTATTGTTGGCAGTTTTAGTGCGCTCACTGAAGATTTCACCAAAAAGGAAGTTTTTGTAATAGCCTCGATGGGTGGATTAATGGATATAAATGCAGAGGATATCATGAAAAAAGTATCTATTATTACAGTCATTCCATTCACCAAGGGTCACATCCACATAACTTATTGTTTTTCATTATTTTAAAGATGAATTCAAGGACACTTCATTCCAACTTTCCGATATTTACACCTCTTTATAGGCAATTAGAGACTGAACACCTCAGCTTTCAGCTAAATGCCAACCTGTAATATCCTGAAGGCTGGGTGGAATTAGCTGCAATTACTTTTTCAGGTAATTATAAATCCTCAGCATTCCAATAAAGCCATTCACACAACCCTCAAGGGCCCCTCGACACTGTCATCTAAATGTGGTGTGGAATTAGTGTGAAGCAAACCCAGGTCTCACGCCACCTTAATTGTACGGTGCTGGAGCCTGCGGGTGGTTGAGGTTTCAAATAGCTTTAATTGATGCTGAGGTAACAAACAGGTAACAGAATCGTTGGGAGAGTACTGCCAGCGGGTTAGCTATGAAAAGGGGTGAAAGGGTGTCAGTGTCAGAACTTTGTTCACCAACACAAGCCCTGAAAAGTAAGCTTAAGAAAATTTTGAAATTGAACCATGTACAGTATGCGATTTAATTGTTTAAACAAATATTATAATTCAACAATATATATTGAACTTTCTTTCTTTTTTCACACACCCATGCACACACACACACACACACGCGCACACACACACACACACACACACACACACACACACACACACTACTTTGTTAACCCACTCTTCTCTCATGTGTCTTGATGGGGGGACACTCCCACACCACTCACACACACATCCCCCCTCTACCCCCACATCTCCAAAATGTGAAGTCCTAATGAGTAGTAATCCCTATTCTCACCGCAGCTAAAAAGGGAGAGTCAAGCAGCGTCACTGACCCTGGTTTTCAACAGCACGTTCCAAAGATTAAGCAAACACTGGTAATTGCCCCCGAGATCAGGTTCTGTTTTGACTGTTTGTCGTCCTCGCGCCGTCTGATGTGTATTTGATCTGCAGGGGAATGGCAGCAATGCTCCTTGTTCACTCCTCACATCTCCATGCAAAGAGACAGCAAACCACCAGGAGAGCGCTCTCTCTCTCACACACACACACACACACACACACACACACACACACACACACGCACGCACGCACACACACACACACACACACACACACACACACACACACACGCTGGTAACATATGAATTTGCAGCCACTTACAGCATAATGTGTACATTGAGTTTGCTGTCCTCTGACCAAGTCATAATGATCAATGGTCAGGATTCATTCAACAAACAAACACACAAAAATATCATGCATGTTCTCACATACAATGGGCACATAAACACAGTTGATAAAAGGCAAATATTTCCTCATACACTAAATCAACAAAATATATTTCTGATAAAGTGTAATTCAGTTTCATTATCTCATCCTGTGATGATTTTGGAAGGTCTCGGTGGAAAAAAAAAGACATAAAATTTCATGCTTCCATGGTGGATAACGTGCTAATTAAAAACAAACAATTCCTGCACGCTTTTATTGGTGCAAACAAATCACGTCCAGACGACCACGATAAGCATGACTAACTAGTCACATTTCTTCGCTTGAATAAGTCACATGGTGTCGCTTTGAAGTCGAATCCCAGAAATCTGAAAATACAAACGTTAAAGGGCAGATTGAATATCTGTTAACTGCAGACAATACCCTTTGATATTTTCTTTTCAGTCAAAGTAAAAGTAATATTTTCAAATTTAAAAAATACATTAAAATGCTTATTTCTTTTGCCATTTTCAATATGTCTAAAAACACTTTGTTGAGGATTATAAAAAATGCTCTGTTTACGAACAAAAGACTCATCAACTGTCATGTTCAATAATTTTTGGCCTTTTTTCAACCAACCCTCACGTTTGAGCAACATGACATGCTGACAAATGATTGCACAGATGAGTCAGGAGCACTTTGCAGTCAGTCGTGACAACCTCTCAGCCAGTTACAGCTGACCTTGTCAACAGACTCGGATCAAACCAGTCGGGAGCGCGACTGTTTCAGTAGCCGGGCCTGACCCGAGGAGATCAAACCAGAGGTGGGGTTAATGCCTGCTGGAGAAATCAATCTGCTTTTCATTTTCAACCTGCTGGATCATCTCAGTATGTTTAAAGGTCTGTGTCACGGGGGAAAAAAAAGTCAATTATTGCAAGTATTTTTGACATGTCAATTATTGTGGATTTACTGTTATTAGGATGATTGCTCCAATGAATCCACCCAGTGAGCGGCCTGGATTAAAGGAGAATTCGACATTTCTTCTGGGATGTTGGACAAGGGAGACCTGCAAATATTTTTGCTACTTCATCTCCGTAACAGAGCATACTGTATTACCCACAATTTGGTTTAAAATCCTCATTCGCAATTTGTGGTGATTCTTGTGTTTTTTTGTAAATAAAAAAACTGTGACGGTGAAGTGATTTTAAAATTTTTCTTATATAGGAAAATTAGAGAAACTTTTTTTTTTAGGTATTTGGGATAAGAAACATTTATAAAAAAAAATCCTTGAAATTAATGTCACTATAATATATTCAGTGATAAGTTTTAAGATTGGCTGATTGGATCAATTAGTCCGGGATGTTAAACTGGCATTATTAATTTAACGATTAAGTTGTTAGTGGTTAACAATATTCTCAAACAGTTATGACCTGACATCCATGTGAAGGGTTCGGGCTCTAAATGAGGCATAATGACAGCCTGCAGGCAAAGCTAATACTAATAAAACCGCCTGACAACGCTACAGGAATGTTGCCACAATTAATGAAACCTACCGGTCTCTCTTCTGTCTGGTGCCAAGGCACATGTGGAACCTCTAAAAGCCTGTTTTTCTGGTGGAGTGAATTACCCCCTCAAACCAGTCACACCAGGATATCAGGATGCAGCGCTGACTGAAGTTAAAAGCCCAACGCAGGGCCCAATCCCCTAAAAGCATTATTATATACACGCAAGCTCACGGGGATGACTTGTATACACTTAAACACAAATACACAGACAGGAACTTGGTTTATTGGCAGATCAATGATAGAGTAAACACAGAGTTAAGAGAGAGATGGTTGAAAAGGTTAATGATGGACTCGGGGTTTAACAGTTCTTTCTCAAATCTCCTCCAAAAATGCAAAGACGTAATGTTTGGTAGAGTAGTAAATTGGATTTTGTGCAGAATATTATGTCCTAATTTATGTTCAGCATCAGTTATGTTTATTGTTGGAATGAAATGTGAAGGAGAAAACAAAGTGTTAGAAGAGGAATGTGAGAGGTTTAGTAGACACAACAAAGCGGCGGACAGCAAGGGACAGGGTGAGGAAGAGCAGCAGAGGGAGGGAGGAAGCAAAGGAGCGATGGAGGAAGACGGATGAGGGGGATCCTCCTGTAATTGCTGGAGCGACATGGGGGCCGATTTAAGGCCTTGGGCTGATATTAAAGTGACCTGAGAGACTCCAGACACAACAGGCCTCTAAACAGTTCTGGCACCAGTGTGGAATGAGCCTCCCACACCGGCCTTCCCACTTCGAAAACATCACTGTCCTGCTGGCTATTGCCAGGTTGGCAATTATTGCTGATGTGTCATGTAGCATCCAGGTTAGCTTGAGGAATGAATAGTTTGTCTTGAAATAAACAAAATATGAATGTATTTCATCAACGGGAGGTTACAGTTTTGTGTGCCACTTACCGAATTTAATTTTTAACACGTTTTAAATCATCTCTACAGAGTCTGACTAGTTCTGGTGCTCCGACCGCGGCACCAGAAAAACATCAGGTTCTTGATTAAACATAAACTCCTTGTAATGAGAAATGAAACAACATGCTGGTGTGGTTATTGTGAGGAGCAACCAATAATTACAATATAACATAATGAATTGCAATATGCCTTAATGACTGTCATTGAGCAGAATTCTAATTAAGCATAATTTCCAGTTTATATATAAACAGGCAAGACTGCACCTGACTCATAATTAATGGGAATCAAAACAGTTTGGCTGCTGGCTATGCCTAGAAAAAAGCCAAAGAGTTTTTTTTGTCTACTAAAAATGTCTTGATCTAAAAATGTCACAACATATTGTGGGAAAATGTCATATCTAAGTCTAAGACATAGCATGGCAAATCAGTGATAACTCTGCACACAGCAACATGACATGGCTGTAAACGTACTGAAAACATGCCAAGCACAAGATATTCAGATGCACACACTGATCATACAGTGACTCTTAATGCTCAGAGTTGTATCGTGGATTTCCCCACAGTGTTTTACTGCAGAGGAGGGCCACCTCACCTGAAACAAAGACTAACTTACTAATTTACTTTCCAAATCAGTGCAACATATTTTGTAAACACATCATATTGTTTTTATATATTTAATGTAACTAAAGCTGTCAAGTAAATGTAGTGGAGTAAAAAGTACAATATTTCCCTCCGAATGGAAATACTCAAGTAAAGTAACTCATATGTGTACTTTTTTTTTTTTTTTTTTTTAGATTATTTTTTGTGCATTTTAGGCCTTTATTTGGATAGGACAGCTTAGACTTGAAAGGGGAGAGAGAAGGGGAATGACCTGCAGCAAAGGGCCGCAGGTCGGAGTCGAACCTGCGGCTACTACGTCGAGGAGTAAACCTCTATATATGTGCTTGAGTACTTGTTCCTAGTTATATTCCACTACAGCTGGTATTATAGCCCACATTGCCATAATATTTTTAGGACACTTGGGTTATCAAATGTTTCAAGGGTCATCTTCTGTCTTAGTTTTATTTTAATAAAAGTGTGTATTCATGTTGTTGTGTTCATGTGTTGTTTTTGTGTGATGAATGTGTGTGTGTTTACTGCTGTGAGGTCCAGCGGTGACTGACTGATGCCTACCTTGGTCTAACACCATAGTTAACACAGTTGCTCTGGCTCCACAGTGGGTGGAGTTGCCAGACAACATAACTGGGCCCTGCAGCCCACTGTAATTAGCCTTATTGAAGCTGTCACTCAATGAGCCGCCATGATCTGGTCCCAGAGCGGACCGGTGCTAACATCAAGGAGAAGGTGCTAGGGGCGAGGCCCTGGAGCTGACGCTGGCCGTGCGACGCTAAGAGCAGCTATCTGTTACTTCTTTAATAACACCCCTGACAATCCCTTCTGTTTTCAGCCATTCTTCCTTTCACTAGCTTTTCTCATCCCGTCTCTCAGAGCCCGGAGATGTGTTTTGACAAACTGATTGTTCGTTGGCATGACGTGATGTAACAAGGGACATATGTTGCCGGGGAGGAGGAAGAACATGAATGTTACATCAAAGAGAGGAAAATCAGATCTCAGGCAGGATCCAAATGTAGAGCGAAATAGGCCTTTTGAATATGTTTATGTATCTGAATGAAGATGTTTCCAATTTAGGGAAATGTAGAGCTCAGATATAAGGGCATGCTTGAGTGTGGGTTTGATAGAATTAGGTCCACATGAAATAAAACATGCTGTGTCTAATAGGCTCATAGCCTTAGATATTTCTGTTGTTCCTCTTAAACTCACAAGTGGTTTCCCTCACAGTTACTGCAGCACTGACAATATGCTTATTAATACTCCATGTCAGGGAAATAAAAAATGCCCAGTAATTTTCACAAACAAGCACACACCCATGCTAAACAAAAGGCCGTACACACAACACAACACACACACTGCTACTTGAGATTTTCGTTCACTGTTTTCTAAATTCTGTTGAGTTGCTGTTTTCACACGAGTGCTGATCCCTAAACAGAGAAGTTTCAACTGTGTCCAAATATCCTGAGGGTCATATGGATGGTACACTAGCGCTTTATTTTTTATTGTAACCTCCTGATATCCAGCAGACATAACAATCTGTGTGTGTAACATAGTTAGTGCAAACACATGATGTTTATACATACTGCAACAACTGTTCAAAAAAGCTTGCATTATCGTAGGTCCCAATAAGCACAATCTGGTGTCTTAGAATTACAAAGTTATTTCTTTGTTTATTTAAGTACATATTGATTGTTTTTCAACAAGTATTCATTTCACCTCTGTAAATATTTATGATATAACATTATTTTATTTGAGAGTTTATAGGGACCCTTGTGCAGAAGAGAAACAGACAAAAAACTGAGTCCTGCAAAAACATTCAAGGAGAACTGTGCCGATTTTACACATCAATGTCGGTTTTCATCATGCTGACTCAAGTGACGTCCCTTGAGTCAGCATCATTTGAGTCTGAAAACCCAAAAAAGTTTGAAGATGAAAAAAAATCTAGGGGTGTGGTGTTAGAAAAAAGTTTGCAGCCTGCTCCTCATCTCTGCTCTAGCCTTGCGGCACGAGGCTACATTAGCTGCTGCTACTCGCACAACACACCCAAATCTCCCACTGAACTGTCAGTCAAGTTGCATTGTGGATAAAATACGTAATCAGAAGTAAAAAAGAATGCATGGAATAAAAAAGGTGATATCTCTGGTTCTGCGGCATCAATTTAAAAAACAACTAGTCTTCCACAATTTTTTGATTTATTATAGTTTGATCATTTCATTTCATGTATTAAATTGTGCAGTTCGTTATATTATTTCATAAATACATTTTATTTTGCATTATATTATTGTATTATTGTAATTTGTAGTTAATTAATACACTCACACATCAAGTTGTGGTTGGTTCAGGTGTTTCTTTCTACAACATTCATTCCCTTTTTTTTTGCTTGTTAGGTTCTAACTGTATCACAGAGAACAGTAAATGAGAAGACACTTGAATTCTCGTGTAAAATAATTTTTTGTAACAAGTTTGGTGCAGACAGAGACTCCATAGCTCTTGTGGTCCAAGGCTGGAGCAGGTTTTGGCAGTATGTACTGCAGGAGGGCGACTGGGCCTACCCAAGCATAAACAACTGTGTGTTAAACCCCTTGTTTAAGTTCTACTCAGTGATTCTGACTCAGTGAGTCGATTTTGGGTCCGAGGCTAAATGATTTTACTGATGTTGAAGTTGTGAAAGCTGGATTCAGCTTTGTACAATGTACAAAATATTGGGGATGACTTTCTGATATTGAGTTTTTCCACGCAATCCATATTTCAATTTAGTCAAAGCTTAAGTAACTGAATTCATTATTTTTCTGCATCGCCTCCTTAACCACTGGTATTGATTTTGTAGGGGAAATCAATATTGGGCGTCTCTAGATTTAGTGTATTAACATGGCTAATTTTCTAATATTCTGTTTTGAAAAAAAGACATGGTGAAGTAAACTGTAAGTCTTACACTATGACACAACACTGCTGCGTAATAGAAGAGCTGCAGAAGCACAAATCTTCAGTTTATGGAGACTTAATATTATTATAGTATCTACATCAGCAATATATCAGGACTGGTAAACAAATATGCAACAAGGTACAATGACATGTATTGTGCGTGAATGATTCCAGAGTCATGCCCAGCCAAAGCTCTTGTATTGACCACTTAGAGTTAAGCAAAGTACTTGCCTGCTGCTAAAGGCACTAAAACAGCTTTGTTACAAAAGCCGGAGGTATTTGTGAGCTTAATTATATTAATTTCACTGTTGGAATTTTGATGGTAAAACACTTTGCTGAGGAATTTTCATTCCCTTTGTACACCATTGTAATGAACACAAGTCCATAATTGTTTCTCACCCATAGGCACTAACCAGGCTTTTTAATTTTCCATCGCTTGCTGAGTAGCTGTGCCAAGTTTTCTTCAGATGATGTTGAAACTCTGACTCACCGGGGAGCCAGCTTTGAGCGGAGCTAAATATATACTATGTTCATAAATGCTTCCTGAGATTTGTTATACAAGCTGACTCTACCCAATGAACCTTTTTTTAGGAGGGCACATCAGAATCACATGCACTTCTTTTTGTAATTAGAATTGTTATTTTATTATGTCTTCCGTAACAGCATCATTTTGCTTTGTTCGAGACAAGCAATCACTCAAAGGTAATTAAAGGCTAAACTCCAATTCTGAAACAGCCGCATCCATCACAGCTGCACTTTAATGATGAACATGCTGTGTTGTTCTCATAATTATTGCTTTAGCATTGTCACAAAAGAAACACCGAGTAATATCTTATGTGGATTCTTACTGAAGGGAAAATTGGGGAGAAGGCAGGACAAAGGTTTAGAGAAGGAAAAAAAAAATGCATCATGAGCAGAGAAAGTGGCCTGTTGGCACGAAAGAAGCATTATTACGTTGTTGCTTAATACTGAGTCACTCCCTGACAACTCAGGATGATTAGCCACATGTTCCACCACACAAAAGCCAAAGTCAGGGCAGGATTTATCTCAGCTCTGTGACAGTAATTACAAACAAATTTTAATTTGAATAATCATTTGTCAGATTTGTATTGAATTGAGTTGAAACGAGTTATGCCATGAAACTAAATCACAACAGTTTTTAATTGTATATGAAAACAAAAATCTAAATATCTTTCAATTTAGCTTTCAGAATGTTTATATATATATATATATTTGTTTATTAGTAAATACAGCTCAGTCTGAATGTTGAAATGGGATCCCAGCAATAGAATAGTCATTGGGGCATCCGTGCCAAAGGCGATGGGAACTCATACTGTACATGCTGTGGTTTTTATGAGGCATGCTTCAAAATGTTGAGCAACCTTTTCTGCAAGTAAATACCATGTTTGCCAGCTCTTTAAGTGCTACATATAATTCATCACTACATGTTGATTTGGCTGTTCTCATCAAATCAGCTAGCTGTTTAAAACATATTCTTGCATGTAAAGTTTGAGATTACATCAGTCTCAACAAAAATGAATGCTTGTGATGAACCAACGGCAGCATGTGGATGTGTGTTTTGGCGGGTGGGAGGAATTAAGCTTATACTGAGTACTATTGTCAACACTGTGCAGAAAGACTGCATTCCTCAGAGCAAACACTGGGGAGAGCCCGTTTGCTCGGCGTGAGCCCGGCTCTCTGTTCCCTCCCCTCTAGGTGCAACAGCAATCACTCTGCTCCAAGTTGTGGTTTCATTTGTTTGTTTTGACAAGAGTATTAACTTCTAAAATTGCACATTAAAAGTGTGGGATTGTTTGGAAGCAACATGATAAATGAATGATGTTGACAGATGTTTGATTCTGTACCCCATTGTGAACGCTTGTATGTGAGAAGATCAATCCCTTTACTCAACTTATGAGACAAATACGTTCCTCATCAAACTCATCAGGCTGTATTACAGTTATTCCTTTTTTTCTTAGTACTGGTCTTCTCAGACATCAAGCGCAAACTGAGACCATGCAAAGAAAGAGCGTCAAACTGTCTGCCACATAATGAGCATCCCTTTTCTATTTTACATGTGTGATTGCTCTGTTTGGGTGGTCCTGCCATCGTATTCTCTTATTTTGGTGTACAAACATGAGAAACGCTGGGAAATCTAATCAAGATGCAAAGATAATGACGTGCTACGTACATAAACACATGCTTTATACAGTAGACGTTCCCCAAACAAATTTCAAGTCTGCTTAAATCATGTATGGTTCCTGAGGCCCTACAGGGAACATCATCATGAGCTGGATTCACAGTGGACATCGTGGTGATTTACATTTTGTCTGCTTTTGACAAATGAAAATGGATTACATATCAAGAACATGGACAGAAAAAAAGACTTGAGGAGCACTCAATCACACATAAACATGACAAGTGTGTGCATGAGAGTGGAAACCCACACTCAAATCCGCAACAACTGTTTAGTTTCTGAGTCATCGCCATGTGGACACTGTGACAGATTGCTGAGAGACAGGGTGGTGCAAATAAAACACTAATGACAATATAATGGCTCATTAGCTTATGATGTGGGTAGCATTGTGTGCATGCAGACATGTGAGTGTGCCAGCATGTGTGTGTGTGTGTGTGTGTGTGTGTGTGTGTGTGTGTGTGTGTGTGGAACAAATGCCTGTAGTATAAGTATATTCCCAGGCTAACCTGACTAGGTGAGACTCTCTGGCACCAGCCTCTCAGTGCAGCCCCGGGGGGAGCCGTACAGTGCTGCCGCCAATATCAACTGAGGTATGCACACACACACACACACACACACACACACACGTATAAGAAAAGGCAAAGGCTGTTCTTTCTTTTTTATCTTGTCTCTGTTTTGGCGCGGCTCCTCTTGAAGCCGTAATTACACTTTGATATAACATGCTGTAAATACACGTTTCCCACACTGTGCATAACATATTCTTGACGCATAATACTTTTTCAAAACCTATAACCAAAGCTTCATCCTTTGTATTTATATTCCCATGACCACAGTGTGTTACACTTAACGCTCTGGTAAAAAAAGGTAACCTTGTGCTCGCTGTGGTGATGGGTGAATTTCGGGGTCAGGTCTCTTCATGTGTTTGACATTATTAACAGAGCTACCATGTAATCCAGACTCAATCCTCAGGCCAATGAGCCTTTATTGGGGGTAAAGGGTGATGGTTATGGAAGCTATTAGACAATAATGGAATAAACTCCCCTCCTTTAACTTATTCAGTCTCTGGAGGATTGTCCTTTTCTACCGGAGTTCCTCATGGCCCTGTATTTAGACAGAATTGATGACATGCTTTAAAATGTTTGTGGCGCTCTCATTTAAAAGCTAATCTCTGAGCCTGATAATCCCTGTTTTGAGTTATGAATTAAAGTATGGTAATCTCACAGAGTGCCTTCCCAGGGTTATAAAGCAGAGGTTGGAGATATGATTAGTAACTAAACTATGAGGATGTTGGACATTAACTTACTCTTTTGGTAAATCATTAACCTTCTCAGCTTTGTTTAATCATAACTGCTGTTTGTTTGTGTGCTAATTCAAGTGTAAAGTGCTGTGTGTGACTTACTACAGAGAGAAGGAATTAAAAGTGTCTCCCAATCAACCATCACTGTTATAAATTACTCTTAAAAAGAACAAAAACACAACATGTTCTTGCTGAGCGTAAAGTCACATCAGACCCGATCATGATGCGTCCTCTCTCTCTCTCTCTCTCTCTCTCTCTCTCTCTCTCTCTCTCTCTCTCTCTCTCTCTCTCTCCTTCTCTTTCTCTGTCTCTGTCTCTGTCTCTGTCTGTCTCTGTCTCTCTCTCTCTCTCTCTCTCTCTCTCTCTCTCTCTCTCTCTCTCTCTCTCTCTCTCTGTATACTAGTGTTATTATCCATCATTAGCGTCTATTACACACTAAGTTGTTGCACTGATAATTGTCTTTGAAGGGGCCATGATTAAAGGGGAGGTTGCCAAAAAGGGTTTTGAAATGTCTGAGACAATATGGTCTGACGAAGACAAATTTGCTGCAGGTTGCCTCCACTTACACACTGGTGCTTCTTACTGATTTTTTATAAGGAGATTAGTGCTTCAAAATATTCCAGACAGGCCAGCCAGCTGCCTCAGGCTTACACTGTACAGGTTTTGCTTCTTTATTCTGCTTCAAAGAGGTATATATTGTTGAATTTTTAACTGTGGGAGAAAATAAAACTGAAGTGAAAACCTGGGAATTTAAAATTCTTACATTTATAAGTTCACCTCTATCCTCTCATTTCAAAATAGAATCCTAGTTACAGGACACAACATGCCTTTCCTTTTCCCACTACTCATTCATCCTCAGAGTAGAAGAAACAGAGGTGAGCTGGAGTGCTCAGTCTAACCTGTGTGGGTCCCGGAGAGCCTGCGGCGGGGCGTTTGGCTCTGTGAGAACGCAGCGTGGAGGCTAAGCCCCCTGTTCCACTGGAACGTGTTTTCCTTTCTCCATGTTTGAACACACAGCAGACAAGTGGAGGTTAGGACAACACTCCGCTAGGAGCCAAAAGACTTATCCAACAAGTAATTAGGAGCGGGGTCAAGTTGAGAGAACTAAGCCCTGTAATTCCCCCTCCAATGCCATGGGTGAGGTAAGCCCCGACTGGAGATCCTTTTTCTCCTGAGAAGGCCCTCTAACAGCAGAGAGACAGAGACAGAGAGCTGAGGATTGAAAGAAATGGATGAGTTAAACAGATAAAGTGGAGAGGAAAGGTAAGGAGGAGATGGAATACATTTATATTCTTCAATTTTTAGATTTTACTTTACTCAAAAACCGGTCTAGGATGTAAACTCTGTTCATTCCGCTGTAACTATTACATATATCTTATCAATCACACATTTATAGTCTGTCTTTCTTCTTTTTAACTTAAAACTTTGAAGGCATACAATCTTGCATCAGTGTTAATGGTCAGATTGGCTACGTGCTATAAACACAGAGCAGGTAAATATCTCAGGGCTTTGAGATAAGACAGTGACAGCTTGACATTGATAATATCCAAGCTGTTCTTCAAACCTAAATTTATGTAATAAAGTTAGTAAGTTCTTGATGCAGTCTTTGTCTACCTGACACATGAAAGATATTGTAGTTGACCATGTGATCATGCTTTAAAAAAGTTGTTTTTTTATGGGCATTTTAGGCATTTATTTGATAAGAACTGTGAAGACATAAAAGGGGAGAGAAAGGGGGAATGACAGCAAAGGGCCACAGGTTGGAGTTGAACCTGTAGCCGCTGCGTTGAGGATATCTATATATGGGCGCGCACTCTACCAGGAGAGCTACCCAGGTGCCCCATGTGATTATGCTTTAAAAGCTTTTTGCTTGATAAAAGATACTTTCATTACATACTATTGATTGTCAATGTAAGATACAAAATAATTGCAGATTTGTGTACTGCCACATGACGAACTTCCATTACACACATACATGACCTTACAGTGGAGGAAAAGTGACTTCATTTACTCAAGTAAAGCACATGAGCCCAATTTTTTAGGTATTGTACTACATATTTCCACTTAATGCTATTTTATACTCTTACTCTAATACATCTCAGTGGAACTATGTCCTTTTTACTGCACTATATCGGTCAGCTGTAGGTATTCTGCACTCACAGAAGTACTTTAACTTTGGATTCTTTAAGTAGCCTACATTAAGCTGATAATACTTCTGTACCTTTACTTTAGTTAGAGTTGAAATGCAGGGCTGCATTGCTTCTTTTACTTAAACAAAGGATTTGAGCACCTTCTTCTTCCACCACTGTCTACATTTATTTGACAGCTAAAGTCATTAGTTAGTTTAAATAGTGTAATAGTGTAGTGTAAATTCAGATTTTTAACATTCTTAATACAGCAATGCAACAGTATATGAAGTAGTTAAAAGTACACCACTTTAACAGCTGAAAGTGCTGCCCAAAAATACATGTTCACATTAGTAATAATGATCTAATCTGATCAATGTTATAACGTATATTATAACGTAACATTCTGAAAAGGTATTCTGCATACCGTGTCTCTTGAGCCTTTAAGCACATTTCTTTGTTAATACTTTTGTATTTTTAGGACTTTTAATTGTTTATGTATGCCCTTAAACTACAGCCATTATTTGCTTAACAGAATACCAATATTTCTGCTTTTAAGGTGCATGTCAAATTGCCTGGTGATGAAAAATTGTATTTACATTTTTGGGCGAGCTCTCCTTTTGATGGTGGCACTGCAGAATGCGTGGTCTGTCCTTGAGCCCAGCATGTTCGTGTGAGCCCTGGCGAGAAAACACCCATGATGTTTTCATAGCCCCAGTAGGCCTGTGCTATTGACCTTCACCTCGGCTTTCATGTGGCCCAATCCTAAAGCAAACCTCGAACCCCACAACATGTTCATAAATCAGTTGCTGGGGACAGATGCGGGGATAATCATTCAGTTTTGAAGCCACATGAACAAAATATGGCAAAATAAAGACATTCCTGGGGATGTTTTGCAATTTAAATCAGTTGCTCAGTAAACTGTTATTTTGGTGCCAGTATTTTCTCTTCTGTCTGCTCGACTACTACACTGGGTAAACCCCATTCGGCCACCGAAGCGCAGCAACCCGTTGATGCCGCTGTCGCTACTACGTCACCCAGATCGTTGGTCTGATTGGTTGATCACGCCTCTTGTGCAGTAGAAAATACAGAGCAGATTACCCAGACTAATGTTCAATCTTAAAAGGTTGAGCTTGGTCTGGTGATAGCCAGACTACTCGATTAAAGTACAGACTACAGATTCCTCTCTGTAAATATTGCAGAATTATGCATTGAAAGATCATTTTCAGAGGTGCTTTCATCTTCCAAGTTATCTGTTAAGCTCTTCTGGCTCTGTTACAAAATCCCTCTTATCCATTTATCCATGCAGTCACAAAAACCTAAAAAGCAGCTTCATGTCAGCATATATGAAGGTAACTTTGGAGACAGAAGATTATTGCAATGGGAAAATATGGAATGAATCCTTTAAAACTCCAGTTTCTGAGAAACCTTTTTGCATTTTATGTGAGTTGACAAGAGGAGCTAGTCTTATAAGGAAATTTAAAGAGGTCCTATTACTGTATATACGTACCATGTGTTGTAAATGGCTACATGTTAGCGAACACTGTCCTCTGTATTTGGACATGCCTCCAAGTTGTTTGTTGTCTTCACTTTGCGGCAGTGGTGGAGGATGTTACAGAAGGACTGATCAGCCATCTCAGCGATGGATTAGATCGGACTCGGAAGCTCTGCAGGGAAATAGGGCCTTTATTTGAAAAATAGGAACTAGACCTCTGTTTCATAAAGAGCCATTAGCGTTTATTGATGAGACTAATGTGTGTGTTTAAAGTAAATTAGAAGGAGAGAGGCCATGCTTTAGGGGAGCTGGTGATGAAAGGCTTGCATTAATGTAAATGGAGGAGGGACTGCTGTTTTCCATTTGAACTAACCGCTTCCCCTCTGCTTAATACACCAAACCGCACACACACACACAAACACATACACACAAACACTACCTGCTATACTGTACATACTGACACTCTTTCTCTCACATACACACATAACCACACACCAGTCCTCCCTCTCAGCAGCCTACACATGTAAGTCATATACTAACCAGAGTAGGACTGGCGCCCGGGGAGAGTAGCCTGGAATTGCCCCTAAGAAACCAAATCCACTTTATCAAACTGCCAGATGTCACTACCAATCCTCTTCCACTGGACGCTGCTTTCACCAGGCAGCAGCATGGAGACACGGAGCCTGCTGGAGCCAACACGGTGACACGGACACAAGAAGAAAAAGACTGAGAGATACGTCTGCACATTTCATACATGTCCATTACCTGTAACTTCTACTTTTGATGATGTCCTTATGTATAATTTCACAATAAAAGACGTATACCTTACCTCGTATACCTTAATAGAGAGTCATTCCATTTTGAAACCCTCATTCGCACTTATCGCACCTACACATCAATACATGCACAGTCATGCTAACTACATACACACACACAGGCATAGTATATACACACGTGGATTGTCTTCTTTTGTTAATCTTGGATCTGTTTTATTCATTAATTTATTTGGCTATTTTACCCCAAATTCACAAAGCTACAATATATTTGTTTAATTTTCTCCCTTATGTTTATTTGTATTGTCCCTAACTAAAAAAAGAACAAAATGCGTTCTAATAATAACATTTTGTTCTTTATTGCATTTATAGTATATCATATATTTAAGGGAGAGGAACATTAAACACTTTCAAACATTTCTTTTCTGTTCAAAAAGAGAATTTTTTAAATCTCATAAGTGCCATTTCAATTTACCTGTTCACATTACTGGATCTGTTCCATGCGACGTTGGGATGTTAATGTTGTAAATAAGGCATGCACAAAAGTGAACTTTCCAAAATAGTAAATTATTCTTCATTACAACAGGGTCACGGTTACCGGAGATGCCAAGCTAAGCAAACACTTTTCAAAGTCCAACAGCTCCCTTGACGGCTCGAGTGCCCACTCAGATTGAACAGGAAGTGAGTGGTAATTTGCCGTGAGTTCTGTCCAACCTCAGAACTCCCAGACATTGTGTCGTTCAATTAGGGCAGAGTCCCGTGGTTACAGAGACACAGAGCCAAAGGGTCAAGAAGTTGAAATGGATTCCTACCATCCCCAGACAGTTGTTGATTGAGTTCCTGGTAATCTGTATGTTCGAATCACTCTTTTCCCATTGTCATTTTTTACTTCATAAGCGTGTGTACATTTGTGTAACATAAATGAGACAGGCCTCATGAATCTGAAAAATCAACTGCAACTCGGACAGCCAGAGAAAATGGCAAATATCTTTAGAAAACAAAATACTGTGTTACGGGTGCTTTGAGGAATGGAAATGGGAAGTTGGGACATGCAATGTGAACAATATGGTTTGAATCAAGTCAACCTTATTTTGCCATGATTATGTAACTAATTACATTTCAAGCTTTTCCATTCTAAAAATGGATGTTGCCTTCAGTGGGATCGAGACATTTTAATGCATTTCCATGCCATAATTAATTAGTTCCACTCAATAGCTTGGAAAAGGCCCCTGATTGTACTAACAACATGCTATCTTTCTCCATCATATCCAGGCACAATCAATTATTGATTGGTCTTCACAGAAGAATCATAATGGTCTGCATTGTTTGGGGGGAAATCCACTCGATAGTTACGTTATTATCTGAAAACACTGAATCTGTAACAGGAAAGACAAATTACTTTATACATACTGTATTTCCTCAATTTAATTTTAAACTGATACCAGAATAAGAAAACATTTCATGTGAGCTAATTATGATGTTCTGTTTTAAAAGTGATTTTTCAGACTTGATCTATCCAGGATTGACAAATGTCTTCCCATCTGTTTCTTTACAAATAGATCAAATGTTCGAAAATGAATTTCAGAACAAAACGTATTGACAGTCTACTGATGCTCAGAACGATTTCTCACCAGTCACTACAGTGAAGTTACAGATGTGCAGGGAGAAAAAACAAACTCTTCATATATTTCTGCTTCCTATATGCATTAAAGGAATAGTTCGACATTTTGCAGAGAGTGAGATAAATAGATTGATACCACTCTCATGTGTGTACTGTCAATATAAAGCTACCGCCAGCAGCTAATTAGCTTAGCTCAACATAAAGGCTGGGAACGTTGAAACAGCTAGCCTGGCTCTGCCAAAGATACCAAAAATCAGCAATCTGTTTTAGTGTCCTCACCATAAGGTTGCCAGGCAACCAGCAGGAAACCCAAGAAAGAAACTGCACCCAGCAAATACTCTGGCAAACCCACTGTGAAACCAACACGTGACGTTTTTGTCATTTGGTTTTTGATTGGAAGAACAAGATATAACATGTTTATCAGTGAGCTTTAGAAGTGCTAGATTTTGTTTTCTTTGGACAGAGCCAGGCTAGCTGTTTCCCTCTGTTTCCAGTCTTTATGCTAAGCTAAGCTAACCGGCTGCTTGATGTAGCTTCACCGTACGCACGTGAGAGTGGTTTCAAGCTTCTCACCTAGTTTACAGCAAGAACGGTATTAAGCATCCCAAATGTCAAACTATTCCTTTAAGACAAACTGCTTGCACGTGGAGCACACACGTGGAACACACGCATACACGCACACACACACACACACACACACACACACACACACACACATACACACACACTTCAGTCTGTCCAGACATCAACAGTGAACTTATGCAATTTTCCCATCATACACAGGAAGTGGTTTCTCAACCATCTCCATTCCCAAGTTGCCATAGCTAACATGGTGTTTCCTTACCACCTCTTCACCGTTTTCATCTTTATCCCCTTTCTCTTCTTTGTTTGTTTGTTTCCCTGATGTTTTTATTTAAAGCATCAAAAGACCCCCTCCCTCCTCCCACCCGCTCCCTCTCTCGCGACGCCCCCCCCCCCCCCCTCCTTCCCCCCCAAGCCCCAGAGCAGTCAGGATGATTTGTAAACTTCAAACAACTAAGAGCCCCAGCCTGGTCTCCTCTGCTCATTTAGGTAATTCAATAAGCCAGGGGGGACAAGCGCAGCGGCACACTGCTTCCCCCCTCCTGCCCTCTGCGCCCTCGCTCTTCCGACTGAAGCCTCTGTGGACTATCTGCAACAAATGTCAGTCCACAGTGGAAGGAGCTTCTACTAAGCATATATGCTCCATTTTGATTTAACCACTGACTGTTGTATTTAAAAAAAAAAAATAATAATAATAATAATAAGGGTGACCTGAATGATTAAATTTCATTTAAATCAATCAATCAAAATCATTTTTGGAATATATGTTCAACAATACAGATTTATTCCACTGGAATTGTGTTTTTCTAAATTAGCATTTTTCCCTTTTTCCTTCTCTTCATCCACAGAAGAAGAGGTGTGAGGTTTAATTTTCCCTTCCAACACTCCCACTGACCCATGAATGTGAATGAAGCCTTCATGATTAACCATGATATGAATGTCTGTGTTTGATCCGATAACCTGAAAACAGACAGCGGTCTGACAGAGACACCCTGGGGAAATCCCCTCTGCAGCTGTCACATCTTTACCTCTTCATGGTAAATGCATTATCAGCGAGGTCATTGTATGCATGTGACAAGCCACCGAGACACCAGCCTATCACTGTTTGGCCCTCAGTTGGCATGCTGGGGGTGATATAGTGAAAGAGGTGGGGTAGGAGGAAAGGGAGCCGTTGACAATATCCGCCTCCCTCCCAGCTTGTCGAGACAGAGGTGGCGGCAGGTCTGAGTAGGCATCGCCACAATGGGCCAGACCCATAAACGCTGGAAGAGCATAAATCTCTATCTTTATCAAAACCACACAGAGACATTGGTGGCCACTCCCAACTGTGGCTGCCTTTACCCACCAAATCTGCATCTGATAAACTCCCCCCTCCCTACTCCACAGCTCCACATCAGACACAGCTAATAATACCACACAAAACCTGGTGGGAGGGTAAAGTGCTGCTTACACTTGCACCACCGTCCACAAAAAATGATTTGACTTGTTGCAGCTCATGTTGAAACATAAAGCAATGAGTCGTTATACTCGCATGAATCCGGTTTTTTTTTTTATTGTAAATAGCAATTAAAGACAACACAATACAAAGGTGGAGCAGTTTTTCCTGGTATTACTGAGACAGTTTGTGATTTCATCTACTTGTCTCTGACTGACAAGCTTCTTTTTTTCGAGAGAGAAACTTTTCAGTAGTTGAAACAAAGTGAAAAAGTTACATTTTGACTCTCACATGCATTGAAAAGAAGAATCAGAGCATCCTGTTCTCCGGGCCTGCAGCGTCTCCCTCTCCCTGCCTGAGCCCACCCCCAAAGGAGGCAGTAAATGGTCCATTTTATCTCTTTTCTGTCAACCATGACCGCAAGAGCACCAGATAGTAATCTGGGAGAGAAAAAAAAAGAGTAAAAACAATTTAATTGCCCCTGCAATTTTTTTTTTTTTTTAACAGTCGTCCAAAAACCTTTCAAAGCAAACTATGATTGGGATGAAATTGCAGAGCCTCTTCCGCAGGAAGGAAAAGCTGACTAATCACATCATCATTAATGCTGAAACTCATGAGGGCCTTGCTACCTGCTGGCACTGCCCACATGGCCACGCTGACTTGCTGCTGTCTGAGCGAGTCTGGTGGATGATTTGCTCCGAAGCGAAAACAGCTCTCAGAGAATATTTGGATTGTGCTGTTCAAATATTTGGAGCACCCTGACACGGCTGCCGCCATCCAGAGCTGGCAAGGCAGAGACTGCCTGTAATTGATTTAATTATCAGTAATTACCCAACTGTTTTTGTGTACGCTCTGTAGTCCTGGGTTGGGGAGGAAAGGGGGAGGGGGGGATCTGAGTTAATGATGTGTTTCCATCTTATTTAATGATGTGGTCCAGTGTGGTTAAAACAGAGGCATACAGACACATGTAAATGTAATTTTCTGAAGACTGACACAGATTGACGCTGAGGGTGGCAGTCTGACATGAGATGCAATGAGTCAAAGGAGAATTCATTCGCTGACAGGTAGAGAAATGAAGTAAGAGCTGTTACTTTGGGTTCATGGAGGTTCAAAACCCTACAACCTTTTCTTGTAGGTCACCAGCTCTTTCTAAACATCAAACCATAAGGCTGAACATGAGGATATAACTCATAAATACACAGCGATTTTGATAGCAGTTACAACAAACCCAATGTGTGTGTGTGTGTGTGTGTGTGTGTGTGTGTGTGTGTGTGTGTGTGTGTGTGTGTGTGTGTGTGTGCTGCACGTGAGCTCCTGTATAAAATGTGTCTAAGAGCAAGGGTGGGGGGAGCTGTTAAAAGTCTTGAGTTCTAGCCTGTAAATGTCATGTTTGGTCGAAGATTTCCGTTTTTGCCTTCTAATTGGTGTCGGGGGAATTTGGTTTTTAAAGGGGGAAGGTGAAAAAAAAAAGCGAGTGAGGAAAGCAGGGAGGAAAATTAAGCCCACAGAACTGCAGAGTTGCACTGAATCCAAACTGGGTTTTAATGGTCCCTACTCCAGGAGAGCATAGCTCGGGTCATTAAGACGGGAAAATGGGGTCGCGCTAGAATAATAATCCCCTGCTTTTATTTGACAGCACAAGAAAAATATTGTGTCAACGCATAAAAGAGTGGTGATCATAAACTACATTCACTGTTCAAAAAGTGTGGAGGGGGGAGGCGTTGCTGAATTGACAACTCCAATGTAGGGATAAAGAGTTTTTGAAGTTGGTGTGATCCTCAAAACATCTGCATTTTGAGTTTGCAGGAGAACTTTTTTTTGATTTAATAGAGGTACCTCTCCTAGTGGAGCTTCAAAGGAGACGGTGAGCTGTTGTCATCGGTGATGCTTATAAATCTGTAAGCATTTCTCTTTTACACTCTATGTTTCATCTGCAACCACACTCCTCCATCTCTCCAACGCACCCACGTCTCCTCTCTCTCCCCTCTAGTCTCGGTCTCGACAGTGAGTGGGTTACTCTACTGTTTACAATATTTCAAATTCCCTCTCAAGTGTTTGGCTTGGCAGGTTGTCCGGCCTTTTCCCTAGCAATTACAGGCTTGCGGGGTTTCTCAAATGGGGCTTTTGAAGAAATAACACTTTTCTCCCCCAGCTGAAGGGAAAAAACAGAGACATTTGGCCAGCAGCTCATACAGTCAATCACACAGACCGAGCTCGAGCTCTGTCTGACGCACTTGGCTACTAAAATATCCTCATACCTTGTGTGTGTGGAAGCATACAGACGTGCACACACTTTTCAGTCCTCAGTTTAGAGCCAGTCAGAAATACTGTCACTAAACGTACTGTAATGGAAAATGAAGATTTGATGCAAAGACTGCTAATTGTTTTATTTTAATATGCAAGCTGTAAGATGAATGAATAGCTGACAAGATTAAAGGGAACAAGAGTAATATACTGTATATGTCCTAAATATATGATACTATAAGTAGCCTATAATATGCTGAGCATGTGGCATTAACGTGAGACAGCTATTTGTCACGTGTAGAACTGTGTCATGTCTTTTCAAAGGTCAAGGACCACTTGTAGATGAAACAAGGCTAAGAGTCTACAGCCATGCTAGCACTTCTGCCAGGCTGTACATGGCACAGCAGTGCTTTAAATTAAACGCTAACAGTGGCATGCTAACATGCTTACAATGACAATGCTAACATGCTGGTGTTTTGTAGGGATATTGTTACCATGGTATAATGATACCATGTTAACCACGGTTCGATTCAACTCACTTTTGATACCCGGTGCTTTTCTCTCTAATTTAATTTTCCACTGCGTATAGTACCCCCTCAGTGCTGGCAGGATTCTCTGCTGATTTCCATAGCGATGCTGCATTAAACTGCCATGACATCTTCTTCAACGTGATAATCGCTGGATTCTTTCATTGGCAACGATGTCTGCACTTCATCAATTGTACGGTGTAGTGTACAAGGTAGTGTATGGTGTAGATTTGAGGGCTGCCATTAAAAAAAAATCTAGCTTGTAAAGTTGTGGTCGCTATTGATGGCAGCTTGGCTTTTCTTTATTTTAATGGTGGGTTTGGGCAGGATGTCCCGTGTCAGTGCCGGATGTCTATAGGTTCTCTCTGACCAATCAGTGGTCTGCAGTGTTTTAACTCTACCTTCTAGTATCGGCTCAGCTCGCATGGAACCTTGACCAAGGTGGTACAAAAAAAGCACAAGGTATCAAGCAGGTACTATCTACAACTTTTGCTAATGGAAAACCAAAAAAGAACGAGTCGAGTTGAGTATAGCCGTACCGTATCATGCAGTGGAAATGCAGCATTAGTTTAGCATGTTAGCATGCTAATATATGCTCATTAGCAATAAACACAAAGCGCAGGTTAAGCTAATGGAAAGTGTATTAGTATTTAAAAGTATTGCACAAATTAACATTTTGACCTGATGGTGGCGCTACATAAGAAGATGAAGAAGAATGATTACTATTCATCATAAGGGGGACATACATGTCTGTACCAAATGTCATGGCAACTCAAGTTAGAGAAAAAGTCAGGTGATGACCAAAGTCGTTAGGTTTCATCCTCTGGGAATCACGAATGTCTACACGAAATTCCATGGCACTCCATCTGGTAGTTGTTGAGATATTTCAGACAATCAACTATTTTTGGTTGCTAGCACTAAAACAAACTTGCTTAATAGGATTACCATGTTTTGATGTGTTCCTTTGTTGACTAAAAGCAAGCTGACGACTGAGACTTCACATCTCCTGTTTTACGAAGTGTTAATTGATAGAAAAGGGAGTATGGGAGGAGGAGGAGGAGGTCAGGGCTCAGAGATAGTGTTTAGTGTTTATATGTTGATTATTTTTTTTTCTCCATAATTGGAGATCAACCTCTTCAGATTCTGCTTTATCTCTTAGTACACAACAAAATTATATATAACGTGTGAGGCTGTCAATGAGAGAGAAAGTAGAGGGAAGAAAGGCAGACATAGAGTCAGACAGAAAAGAAATTGTTTGTGTGCAAGTGAACTAGTGCAGATGAGATCACATTTTATGGACATAAGTCATTGCCGCGTCTCATTTTGGTAATTACAATAAACGTAATTGTACAATTGCTCCGTTAAACTTTCTCTGTGAAGATTATGATGCCGAGCTCAGATGAAAGGCCCAATAACATCAACAAAGTTGGCTTTGCATTGTCAGCAGGCGGAGAGAGGGGCTGGGGTTAAAGGAGGAGCAGGAGGGTAGGGGGCGTGGGGGGTGGGGGAGGTGGGGGGGCTCTTGAGTTCCTTACCCCGAGGCTAAGAATCTCCCCTCCCTCTGCTCTTCCACCTCCCCTTGCCTTTCCACCCACACAAGGGAGTTAAAAATCCCATTTACTCTGACTGGAGCCAGGAGTTGGCTTGAAAAGGCCGAGGACAAAAAGCGATTTTCCACGGAACAAAACCATTACAATGGTCCCGCTTTGATCTGGGCCCCCCTCCCTCTCCACTTCTACCAGTGCCAATTGAACTTTGTCACCATGCAACTGTCATCCGCGAAGGGAAAGCCCTTCTACTCTGAATGAAGCGGTCCACAGCAATTTACTCCAGACAGCGCTTTGAAGTGTCACAGAGAAGTCCAGCTCCTTGACTGCACTTTTTGAACCGTTCACCCTCGCTCCTCATCTTCTCTTTCTTTCTCTTGCCAATTTGAAATGGCCAGCAGGACAGTGTGGAAAGTCCAGCAGGACAGTGTGCACAGTCCAGCAGTGCAGCTAAAGAAGAGAGAGAGCATTAAACATCTAGCATCTTTGCTTTCTCTCTTCCTCTCCCTCCCTCCCTCTCGTCTAAGTAACAGAGGCATGCAGCGCTGGCATGTGGATAATCAGCCATGGGGCCCTGCAACATCAAAAGCTTGGAGAGCCCCTAAGAATACAAATGTGAGGCCTAATGGTACACTTCATTAATGTCCTCCCCATCAAAGGCCACTTTACTGACTTGGGAGATTGACTAATTTACACATTGTGGGAAATTGCTCCCAGCCATGCGTAAAACTGCCAAGCATTTATATAGAGAGAGTCAGAGAGAGAGGTTGGGGGGAGGTAAGTGGAAGGGACAGCCTCTGTTCTCTTCTCGAGTGCTTTCTTTAACTGTTGGAAGTGGCTGAAGGCCAAGCCACACTATCACACTTAGGAACACCAGGGAGTGCACCCCTTTGTGTCTCATAAGGATTATTACTTTAGGCATTTCAGTGTTCTATCACTTTTCCTCCCCTTTATCGCTTTCTCATCCTCTCCTCTTCCCTCACTGCTGGATCCACTTTTCCCCCCGGTCGTTTTTTTAAAGGAAAATTTCAACATTTTGAGAAATATTTGCATTCTTTTTCTGAGAGTGGAGAAGGTCAATATTTATGTATTTAGTACGGAGTTGGAGCAAGCCCCTAGGAACAGATCTGGGCTGCCACAGTTTGAATTGTGGGTCACATGGTGCCCAGAAGCCCAAAAAGATGTTTTCCCCCCACACAATCATGACAAAAGGATGAATTAATGTTCATCACAAAAACTTTGAATCTCTTTGAAATATTCATTCATTAGACCCAATATGTAAATGTAAGAAGTAGCTTTTTTTTCCCCGTTTTCGCTGGCATCATTTCAAGAATGTTTGCGTCCAAACGGATCCATTTGTAAATGACTCAACACGCTACTTCATATTCCAGGCCTATAGGTGGTGCTGTTTCTGCTACAGAAATTCACCAAAAACGGAGAAGAAGAGGCGGAGCATGCACATAAAGCTTGCGCCTCTGTATACAAACAGACAGTAGAAGAAGAAACCAAACAGCCCTAGTAACCCTAATAGACTCAATATCTTCTCCAACAGGAACACAAGCATGTAGTCCGCCACTGTTGTTGTTGTGAGACGTCGTCGCGGGATAAGAGGTCGAAGGCTAGAGATCGAGGGGTGTGGCGATGACATCATCGATAGCAAGTATGCGGCTTCGCAGTCCAAACGAAGACGCAAGGGCGCCGTTTTCGGATTTTTTCACCCTGGGACCAGGTTTCAAAAAAGTGCGTCTTCAGGCAGTGTGTTTACAGGATTCGTTCGGGCGATCGGCCAAAACAATGCTAAACATGCGTTTACACCAAAAAGCGTTTCCGTGTGGATGGCCCCTTAATAAGCTGGAGTCAGGGCGTGTTGCAACTAGCTTAGCATAAAGACTGGAGACACATAAAAAAAAAAAAAAAAAAACATGCCCAGCAACAACTCTATTGCTCATTTATTTACACAGTATATTGTTTGTTTGACGCATACATGAACAGAAATGTAAACATGACAATTGTTACGTGTTGGAACCATTTCTTGACAAACAACAGCTTATTCATCCACCAAATACTTTTGCACAGTGTCTACTGTTTCAGTGCGGGTTGCTAGATATGATTGGTAGACACAGGTTTTGGTATAGATTCCTGCACCAGTGTACCAAACCTGACTTTAGGATGCTGCCGGTTTAATTCACTGACACAAAGTTGATCATTTTCTAATTTCACTCAAAAGCAAATAAGCGTATTTCTATTCACATTTAAACTATTTTTTTAGAACATATATACAGACCGACTAATCCCTTACAGTCCAAGTCGCCATCTTTCTCTTTGCAGCGACACGTGTATATACATTTTTCACAATCACACACATCATCTACATGAGCACACACAAACTCATATTACTGTCATCACCAGCTATTACAAGCTGGAGCCATGTGCAGGCCAGCATGTTTTACTACCATGTTAACCATGCTATGGGGACTTACGTGAGATATTTTTTGTAGCTGTCTCACATACATGTTAGTGTGGGAATGCACCGTAAGTGTGTGTGTGTGTGCGTGTGTGCGTGCATGTGTGTGTGTGTGTGTGTGTGTGTGTGCGTGCGTGGGTGTGTGTTTGGAGGGCTGGAGGGAGTTAACGCCTGCTTTGGGCCCTGACACCTGCGATACAGAGCGAGTCTTTCAGCAGGCAAATTATATGGATTTAATTTGTCTTCTTGAAACAGTGTAGCCGGCCGCAGACACTGATGCCAAGTGCTGCTCGACTGTAGCATTGGGGAGAATGTTAAAAGTGTGTTGAGTGTCTGTATATGTAAGCACAGCCCTGACATAAGTAAATACACTGCCTTGGGTGGAACACCTGTTTATGTTGGAGACTGGGGGAGCTGACAGATATTATAAAGGAGTTTTCAATGTTTTCCATGTAGCCAGAAAGTAGCAATGAAACTTTTTCAAGGAGCCACACTGACAAAAGTGCTGTGCCACTGGACTGCTGGCAGGAAGGGAAAGCCTAATGTGTCTCGTTTGCAATCTGGACAGAGTTCTGTGGCTGGCCCAGCCTACAGTAGTACACACTTCAGTCATTGGCTGGTCAACAGAGGCAATTTGAATATCGTGACTAATTCGACCAATTAAACTGTCAAAGGCCTTTTTTCAATGGGCCATTTTCACAGGCTGCTCATCCATAATGCTCTCCTCTGTTACCCTGGAGTTTGACTTTAACTCTCTCTATTCACAGTGAAATGATGCAATGAGCTAGATCACAGAGTATGTAAAAGCATAGCCAGAGGCACTACTGAGCCAAGCCACAGATGAGGGGGGATCTTTACAAATTGAACAATGAGATCAGTATAAACAGTTTGAGACACTGTTATTTGGCTGCTTTCAAATCAGAAGCGGTTAGGGTGGTCAAAACAAAATTTACTGGAATTATATGGAAGTCTTGAAATACAATTTACTACTTATGAACATAAAGAGAAACTCATAGCATCTTTAGTGTGATAGCTTTACCTCCACTAGTTCCCAGTGTGCATATGTGACGTTGTGTCACTCCTCTTATTTAATTGGAACTGATTTTATTTTTGATAGACAGGGAGATAGACTTACTGGATTTCGCTCAGTGGCAGCCATGCTCCAACCTTGTTCTACTGTAAAATACAACCAGGGTTTTACTGAGGCTATACAATTTCTTTTTGAGCAGCAATGCAGCTCAGACTGCTGGCTTTTAGCATGCCTACAGTAAAAGGAGTAGTTAGCTAGTTTGTATGATGTATCGTCTTACCAAGTCTAAAAGCAAAAGAGGGGCGAGGTGCGATGAATCATACAAACAGGGATAATGGTGCACATAGAGACATTCATGGTGTTGAACTTGGTTGTACACCCAAGTGACAAGTAGATGTGAGAAAAGTTCAAATCCTCCGAATACCTGTCCAACCGCTGTGTGATGTAAAGGTAAAGGTAATTGTCTCTCTGTTTTGGAAAGTAATAAAAACTCCCTTAAACCAATGTCAGTTCAACTAAAGCATATTTACAGTACATTACATTTATTTAGCTGACACCTTTATCCAAAAGGACTTACAAGAGGTGCATTCAACCATGATTTTGCAACCCAGAAGTGCAAGAATTAGGCAAGTACACCTTAACAAATGTGCTCATCTACTTTAAGCACTACATTATATACAGAGGCCTTTAGGCCACGTTCAGTCAGACAACAGCACTTATTTTTTTTAGATGTTATTATTTAAATGTCATCTAGCAAAAATGTTGGCTCATGTTTTTATTGTAACAAATTGTTGTTACAAAAGATTTTAAGATATACAGAAGGCTCATAAAAGTTGGCATGCTACCATGACTACAACCCCATTTAATGCAATGTGTTAAGCAAGTATTTACATGTTTTTTTCTGTTTGGTCTCCCATCAACCACATCATTAGCCATTCATCTGTTATGGCAGTGGTATAGAAGGCTTTGCAATCTTTTTCCAACATAGATTTCTTAGCTCTACAGAATGGCAACAACACAGAGCTCATTGTTTAAACCGGCAAAACTTGTTTTATTGCTGACGGCAATTAAAAGACTCAATCGTCCAAAACAAACAAATGCAGCATACGCGCTGTCGAGCACTAAGCAGAGAGTGGTTATGACCAGGATCAAAGGAGACAAATGTGGATAATTGTGGGAAAGTTAACACACCTTCAGTCAGTTGAACATGGCACTGGCTTGCACATGTGGATTTGAGTCATTTTATCAATATGATTCAATTTGTTCTTTTCATTGTTCTTATAACTGAAGTACAACCAAACTGTTACAAGGCTTGTCTGAGACACAGCAGTGATGGCTGACCAATGGAGACATTTTGGGAGACTGAGGGTAGACTTGACATCAATAGACTAGTCCGGTCTCGTGAACCTCAAAGGGAGCGCTTGAATTCACCTTTTGTCTGTCCCTAAACGAGACGCTGGGGAGACCGCGCCAATCTAGTCCGCAGATCTCAAAGAGAGGGAGAGCCACGCTTGGATTTAAGTAATGCAGTGCTCCTTGTTGAACAAATTCACCATTGTGACTCGTTAGCCTGATACTATCCACATACCTGCTTTTGGGGAATGCATGTGAAAAGGTGGTCTGGAGTCTCTGCCAAGAGGAGGGATGGAGTGGTGAGGAAAGAGGAGGGGCTCTACTTAATGGGTAACAAATTCACATTGAGAGGAGCCACATCTGCATTTTATCAGCAGGGCCCAGATAGTGTTACAGGGGACGATTGTCTGCAGATTGGCCATTGGGCCTTTTAAAGTGGTAAATTGTTGAGGAAAAGCAGAGCTGCACACAGGATGACGTAGCATGGTGCCGCCTGCCACTCACACAAGCTGTCAGGCTAACACCATTGAAAAAGGCTTAATGAGTTTGGAGGATGTCTTGTAACATTCTAGACATTGTTCATCTATTTTATTAACCTTTCTTCTCCTTATTCTGCTATTGCAAAGACTGTATGTGTGTGAGCATGTCTGTTCAGTTACCTACATGCACATGTAGACACTGGAGCAATTCAGATTTAAGTCAGATTCAGACCATTTCAACTAGTCTAGACTAGTTTCTAGTTCCTTTTATTTACACTCCCCAACATCAAATGCATCAGGGGTAATTTGGCAGAAAGCTGTTATCTGCTCTGACATGGTCTCTTCCCATGGCTGACCCAGAACATCCTCCGACACATCTTCTCCATAGGGAGCTGTGGACGTGGGGGCCAGCGTGGCCTGACAGCGAAACAAGTCCCAGGAGACGTCAGAGTCCCCGCAGGGACCTCTTGTCTCTTTCCTCCGCTTCATTACCATCTTCCCCCTTCTTTCTCCCCTTTCATCTGCAGTCTATCGCTGGCTCCAAGCCGCTCGCATCCGGGAATATGGTGAATAAGGGTGGGAGGCCATAGACGGAGCGGGAACGGATATGGGAAAAGGCAGAATAAACATTACAAAGAAAGGGGATTTTCATTTTAGTTTTAAATCCCTCCTTTTTAACAATGAAAATGGACACAAAAATAGAAAAAGAGGCAAATGTTGGCCGTAGGATAAAAGGTTTTTCTTCTCTATTATGGCTCAGGTGGTTTTAAACAACAAAGTGATTCATTTTTCTGTTCATATCAACTTTCTCTGCCAGTGACAGGGTCAACTGGAAACTGGACTTCATCGTGTATAATACACGTAATTAAACTTGACAGGCCAACAGCATTCTAGTGGAATAAATGAAGTGCACAAATAGAAAATGTATAAACAGGGATAAGCATGAAGGATAAAATGCATTTCAATTGCCACAAGCACTTAAACATTGATGCTGCTGGAGTTGATTTTCAGGTTTCTGATTATTATATATTGCTCATTATAACTTCTACACTTGCGTAAAAACTTTGCCATTGAGTTAGCTTTTATTGTTCCCATTTATCTTTGCTTGAAAAGAGACTTTGATTGTTCCCTGCATGACAACAAAACCCAGTGAATGAATAAATCAGTGAGCCACATTGCACAGCTCAAGCAGAATCAGCTGCACAAAAGAGACAAGGGAAAGTTACTCCATTAGTCTTCAAAGCGGCAGAGGCCGATAAAGATGTTCTGCTGAATCACTTCACTTTATCTTAATTGTCCAAACATTTGGGAGGGAGACCCATTACAGTTTATGATCACCTATTTGCCCTCTAACTAGTGTTTAAGAAAAGGAAGGGAATAAACAAATTAGGACAGATGGACAGGATAAGACACACACACACAACTTTTCCACGAAAAGTTTAGAGGCATCACTCAAAGTCGAAGTGAAATTTGAATTCTCCTCACTTTTTGTGTTAGGAAATATAATAATGTAATGATACTGCAGCTGTAGTCCACAATTTTCTATTTAAAAAAAACATAACATAATTC
The DNA here is from genome assembly GCF_004354835.1 of Perca flavescens. Lineage (NCBI taxonomy): Eukaryota > Metazoa > Chordata > Actinopteri > Perciformes > Percidae > Perca > Perca flavescens. The sequence continues at coordinate 30,724,535 of NC_041334.1, read as the reverse complement.
AAATCAAATGACCTGTACATTGTCAGTAACCAAAAATCCATGTCCCTTGGAGAAAACTAATGTAGGGGGGTGCTATCATGGCAGAAAAATAAATAAAAGTTACATTTCTGTTTGTTTTGGTAATTACAATTTAATCAAATAAGTACACAAGTCAAAACAAATACCAATGATATAATATACACTGATTGTTCAAATCAAAAATGAATTTAAATATTTGAAAATATCGCTAAGTTGGTTGGAATGAAAAATAAATTTAAATGTTGTGTAATTACTTTTTAGTTTTAGGAGATATCACAGAATTCATAGGACAAATATTATGTTTGATGTTCCTTAAAGCGTCACAATACTATGTTAACGCAGCCCTTTTCATTGATATATTTCAGACACATTTTTATTGACAATAAAAAGCGAATATGCAATGATTCCCTGGCCAGATATATGAAACCAATTCAGCAGTCTCACTCGACAAGCATGAGGTAACTGAGGCTAATTTATTGCTTTATTAGGGGCAGCTTTGAAATACATTTTCCCATGACTCTCTGCTTTGATTTCTCTGACCTCTGACGGACACGCACCTTCCCTAAAAGCACACATAAATCTACACCTATCCACACACATACAAGGAAACAAATACACACATGCTATCCTTTGTTTATGTGCATTTCTTCTGCAATTCTCTCTCACATACTCACACACACTCCTATCAAGTGGCCTTATCGCCAGACTCTCATGCGTCCCCAGACTCCACTAATCAAGACAAACTCCAGCCCCCCACCCCCCAAAAGCCCACCCTATCATATCCTTCTCTCATTCCTGCCTCCCCCCTCCTTCATCCCCTCCCACTCGGCCCTCTGTGGCCGTTGGGCCGCACAGGGTCCCACTGTAATTGGTTTAGACATAATTTACTGCCCACTTGGTAATGTAGCATTTCAGCATCTGATAAAAATCATATCAAGTCACAGCAATGGGCGCTACGGCTTGAAAGGGACTCATTGTAATCATTTAGATACCACAGGAGGTTCCTGCTCTCTCTCACTCAGCTTTACTCTCCTTCGCTCCCGGTCTGTAGTTCTGTTTCTGACACACACACACACACACACACACACACACACACACACACACACACACAGATATATTCACATGAACGTACGTGAGCATGTAGAACTTCCCGCTTACATTTTCCTCCTTCCTTCTGCAGTTTAATTTTTACTGCAGGCCATTTTCAAGGGTCAAGACAAAGCACTGCACCCATTATTGTTCAAAAACGTGGCTGCAGTTACCCGCTTGACTACTCGTAATAATATTCTTGTTTCCCCTTATTCTTGTGAAACAAGAGAGTGGGAGAGAGGAAAAAATGGGGACTGAGGAGAAAATCGGTCTCAGAAAAAGGAGGTCGGGGTAAGGAAATCCACGTTCTGTGACAGTGAATTGATGAAAGTTGTAATTACCATAATTAACTTAGTTTGGGGCTTTACATGGAATTGCAGGAAGTGCAGCTGTCTTTTCTCGCAGTAGTTTCAGTGAGCCATAAATTGAGCCCCGGGCTGATTCTGTTGCCACATTTGTTTCCACACCATCAATGCTGAGCTACTGTTGCACTGTGGTTAAGAAATGATGGTGTTAGACTACGCTAGAACAGATGTCAGTGGGAAATGTGCTGTTGTTGGGTAAAATATATACCTGCAGATTATATTATTTTTTCAAAAGTCTAATTCAAAATCAATTACACTAGTATTTTATAGTATGTATAGAAATTCATTAGTGTAATACATTTTTTTTTTAACCCTGACAGAAGTGTATTTCACATAAAGAGAGCAATGACAGGAAAAGAAGCAATTCATTATTTTTTTAAATTGTCACAATGAACATCTGAAGTGGATAAAAAACAAACTTGTTCAATAGTTTGGATTCAGAGTTAGCCATACTCCTTAAGTTAAAAAAAGCTCTATATAACAGGATATTGAGATAACTGTTGCAATGCATTAGGATATGAACGTTGGGTTCAATTGCGTGTGAAAGGACTTTTCTTCCAGACCTATGAGAGCGGAAAGGAGGCTTATGAACCAGCTAATCCAATGATAACACTTATTAGCCCTTAGCTTGCAGATTTTGGTCTTTATGTATGTATGTGTATACTTTTCCATTAAAGCCTATATATGTAGCATTATTTGAAACAGATAATGTGGAATTCCCCTAAATATTTTTCTTCTCAGCCAATTAAAATTTATAGATTACAAGACAATATATGTTCATAGGGTATTTTGTTATCCAAACTTATGTCAAAAAAAAAACTAATAAAAGAAAAAAATGTCCGGGTTGTTTTCACTTTTAGGAAGAATAATAAAGATCAAAACTTCCACCCACCCACTGAGTTAAAACAGTAAAAAAAATCTGCCTCAGTTGGCAGAGGTATTTGAGATGGAAATTTAGTGGACCCTATTACCAGGTCCTGAAGTAGATAGCTATAAGCGCACAATTTGCCTTGTGTTTTATGAGCGGCACTAAATCTGGTTTTTATCAGTGTTGAGGAAAATCCTGATACACTCTTCAGGTTTCACTGATGTTCAGTGCATTCACCACAGAAATCCAGCCACTCTCTCTTCAAGGCTCATCTGCTCCATGCTTGACCACACAAAGGAAGAATCCACTCGGCTAACAAAGACGCTATCTGAACACTAAACAGAGGCCTCGTGTGTAGAACAGTCCAGATAAGTAGACAGGTGATCAGGCTGTGATCAAAGACTAACGATACTTCCAAGGAGATTCTTTCATTTAAAACAACATGACTGATTGTGCTAATTATCGACTTCCAACTCCCATTTAACAAGATAAGTACTTACTGCTCCATCTGTATGTGATGAGTTGGAGCTTCGTCAGATGTTTTTCCGTCTCTAGTTGTTAACAATGATTCTATAAACTGTAGCTGCTTCTGCATCTACAAAAATCTGGATTTGATATCATCATACCATGCTGTGTGATCACATGCAATCAAAACATACGGATGAAAGTCAATGTGAAATTACAATGTGGAATTATCTTTTGGATACCATTTAAAAGAAAACTGCAATTGGACGTGCCCCATAGCACTAATTAGCAGCTGTGCAATCTGTTTTGCCATGTTCTGTTTAACCATGCATGCTTTTAATTCTCTATCGTTTGCACAGAATTGTTTGAATTACAAATTAAACAGAAAATTAGGACGCATCATCACAAATGTACGTTTGACTTGTGTTACAAGGTAAACACAACCTGATACTAACTCATTGCAAAGTGAGACGTGGATGATTATATATGTTTACTATCAACAGGTAGATTGAAATTCTTTGGAATTATGAGTGAAGAATTGAAAATAATGATCTGAAAATGAAATATCTGTGATTTTGCTGTACTGACAGTATGGGTGCTTATCACTATCCTCACTTTCTTTTATTTATAAAATAAAAAAAATATAATCTCTATGACACAGGAAAAAAAAGGTTTTATATTATCTTTTGTTTGCTGGTTTGTTCACTTCTTCTCACTTTAAAGCGTTTTTTACATTAATGAATGTCTGTTGCATTCAAGCAACCATTGCCAAATGAGTTGATACAAAGCTAATTAAGACTTTCAGCTCCATACAACTCTCTCTGTATTTCTCAGAATGGCTACGTTTAGAAAATGGTGTCATTCGGTGACTTTTGCACGCAGAAAATTGAGCGAAGATAATTACCTCCTATGAAGAGGCCATCATGTTTTTGTTTTTTTTATGTTCTGTGTCCTTCTTGGTTACAAGCAACTGCGTAAAGGAGGGGTGGGGGTGGTGCACGATCACGGAAGGCTTATCATGTGGATGTGCCGACAGTTTTGTTGTTGTTTCTTAGAATTCCTCATGGGGAAGACAGAAACTACGCACTATAGCTTTAACAATTACTAAAAAAACATTGGATTTTTTTTTTAAGACTCTAATTAGATAATGTCATGTCTTTACACACCAAGCTTTAGCCAATATCCATGTTGGAAGTGACCACAAACCAAATCCCTGTCTTTCCTTCCCACTGTTGGGAGGTTACCCTTAGGCCTGTTTGGGGTTTTCAGCAGCCACCAATGGTGTCTAAGCAGCGGGTGGCACAAGTTGTTCGTGCAAAGAGCCAAATCCAGTGTCGTCCGAGGTTTAACCGACTTGTTTCTGTGTCGTTTGCTTGCAGCAAAAGAGGTGGTCACAATGCACAATGTGAATCTCACATGCTGCAGGGCTATCATCCAAGGGAGAACTATTAGTACTCATTGTGAAAAGTGAGTTGTTGAAGTGCTCACTAAATTAAAGACAGACTTATATCTTCAAAAGAAGAAGGGCTTGGAAGTGAATAGGTGGTTTTCCAAAGTAAATAAGTTAGAAAACTGTTTCCATCCACTTTGCTCAATCGTCTGGGTCCTATTTACACCACGAGCTATTTAGTCATCTTGCACCAGCACATCCATGACCATACGCACAGCTGAAAGGTATTGTACACTTAGAGAAAAACCTTGAGAGAGGCCAAATCTTGTCGAGTTGAAATAACAGACAAAGGATTAACAATGCGTGTGGCTGTGCGGTTAAAAGCTCAACCTCTGACTTGATAGTTTTAACAACTTAATAATATGTACAAAAAGGGCAAAATTGAGGCTCCAATTATGGTGGGAATGGAGAAAAATACAATCTGTTCACAGGATTGCTTCAGGACTGGAAACCATTTCAGAAACCAAACAGCAAGTTAAGTGTTTTATATATCGCTTTGCTTCGTTTAACGTAGCCTTTAGAAATCAGATCAAGTGTCACTGGCGGACGGAGCAATTGCATATTAATCCCATCTAATATGTCTCAAAACTGTGCAATGAAATAATACATTCTTAACGCCGCCTCTTACCTCCCACGCCTGTAGTCAGTGGAACATTGTCAAGCGTCCATAATCCCCTCACCCCAAATGAAACTGCACAAGAAACTGAAACCTTATATCACTCTGCACTGTGGTCCTGACATCATCATTTCACAGGACGCTCTCTCCATACGAGAGTGTGCACTTGATAAGACTTACCGACCTCTTAAGAAGATTTTAGTGGTTTTCAGCTCCTGTCAGGAGTCAAGTGCATCCCCTTGGCTTTGTTACTGCCAAAACTTGTTCACTCCTCATTGAGTCGATCTTGAGCTGCTTCAGAACCACAGAGCACGCCTCACACGCCCGCCAAAACTCAGTCCACTGTCAAGCGAGAAATGGGGGATTAACTTAAGGCCAATAACACGAAATTAGATTTATTTTTCCCCTCTTAAGCCCATTAGGCTGCAACCGAGCAGTCAGCGGCCATGCTTTAGCTGAATTTAATTGTGTTTCTTATGCCCAATGAGCTGCGCGCTGCAGGGGGTGGAAGAGGCCCTAGTGTCAGCCTCGACTAGCCCGCCGAACAGCCACGCCTGAAGGGTTCATGAGCGACTGAGGTTGAGCTCAGCTAAGGTTCCTCGTCGGGCTCTTCAAACTGTAAAGTGAAACTGACACTGCCCGTAATCGTGTCACTTTGCGTGGCGTCCCTTTTCATGGGCACGTTAATCCTGTTTCGCAAAAAAAAAGAAACAACCACGTCTCTCACTCTGAGGGCTTCCGCTGTTCATACACAGGCCCCTTTTGCCTTTGTATACGTGCAGGTTTATCTACCATTGTTGGTTGAGTGGTATTGCACGAGAGAATAAAGACAGAAAGCGGAGGACACAAGCTCACGTCATTTGAGATTTTGATACATATGGCCAGAAATAAAATGGTTGCCATTGTTTTGTCAGGTTTTTTTCTTCCTAATTTTTGATTATGGACAGTACGGAGAATTATTATCAATAAAACTAATTAATAAAATAGAGAATTAAACTTTCCAATCACTTTTTGTGCAACTGCAAGTATTTCATACATGTAGGGCAAATGATTTCAGGAATGTGGAGGTCTAATTGACAGAGAGAAGGATCTTATTCTGGTAGACAATAACCCTTGGTGCCTATTCTTATGATCACATTTACATTCAATCCAGATGCTAAATCACCTCCAAAGCCCCCCCCCCCCCCCCTCCCGTACCTGCTTTCTCTTCTATTCCCCTGTCTCTTGCTCTCTGTTCAGTTACACATGTGATGTCTCACTTCTATACAATTGCAGAATGTGATGAATGAAATATCCATCCTTCCTTGTCAGGTGGATGTAATACCTTTGCCAGCAAATTGAATGAATCCATAAGAGGAGTACTTAATCACATCCTCATCCATGTGGAAAGAGCAGCAGAGGTACCTCAATGGAGACAATCACAAGTGGAGAGAGGAAGAAGTTATCATCTGGGGCTGTGAGCACAGACACACAAGGTGGGAGAAGGATGTTCAGATGCTCCTGTAGTGATTTCTCCCAAACGGCAGAAATGACAGACAGCACATTACCAAGACACCAAGTCAGAAAACATGATTACCCTATTACATTACCTTGTCCAGAACTAGTCTTTGCGATCCTGTTTACAGTCCATGACACCAACCCTGGTATACCCAACAAATTGCTGCTATTAAAAGTAGATTGCTACCCCCATCATGAGACCATTGAGCACTCGGAGACACAATCCAATCACGCCTCACGCAATCCAATCAGAACAAAAACAAACATCTGAGGCTGCAAACTCTCATTACACCATCATCCCTTTGGACCCACACTTCAGTTTGAAACACTTCTTGATGACTGAACAAACAAATCCCAACATTTTTACTGTTTGGCTTTTGGGGGGCAGATTAGTAATCATATCTCTGTCCTGTTATTCTATGTCTGGGCTAGGAGGTGTGGGATGGAGGGGGGGGGGGGGTTGCTGAAAACATAATTGGCATGGCCCCGGTGACACTGTCCATCAGATTGTGCTGTGCCTCTCTGTGTGCATTCACAGGGCCCCTGCAATGTTTCATTAAACAAGGAGAGGGGCCTCAGAGGAGATGTTTATGCAGCCTCTGTGGCTCCACCACACAGCTAGGAGCGCGCCACGCCATCGCGGCCCGACACAACTATAATTAGCTATGCAACACCACATTTGCTTAAGTGTGTGTGTTTTGGAATGGAAAATTAAAGTTATGATCCCTAAGCTTTTCATGAAAATGACCTTTCCATACAGTTTTCATTGATAGTGGCGGGGTCCACCATTCCCTTGCTGGTTTCAAATGACCTAACTACACATGAGAGATTCACAAGAAACATTGTATGCATGTAATCCAGCATTACTGTTTGTACTTTTATCACATCGATATCAGCCTCACTGTTTAGCCTACAGCTGTATCGGAGGCAGAGCTGTAAGTTCCTACAAATGCCAACTGAACATGTCCTACTGGTTCACCATATAAGCAACTGGAGAAACATGGGGTGGCTTTTATTGTGAAGCAGTCACAGGCAATACAATGTATTTGTCACAGAAGTTTGTGCTGGCTATCATTCTCAACAATGCATCTACAAACAAGCATCAGCATTTTCTGACAGCGGATTGGTCTTAAATATTGCAGGGAGTAATGGATCAAGAAGGAGAAGCCACAGTGTGCTGGTATGAATAGTAATTGGTAAGCTCCAAACTTCTCCGCAAGGTAACTACTTTTACTATATCTTGATGTCATGTCCAAAACTACCTGCGCGCTGTGGAGCTTGAAATCAGATCACAGTTGCTCATGGCACAATGGAAAAAAGGCAGATTATTGACCGACTTCTTTATTAACACTTTTTTTGTGGCACTATAAACAGATACACCAGTTGCTCTTCTGTTGTATTTCTGACGAAGTAGGTGCTCAACGAGTTTTTCTGGGACCTGTAGTATTAATCCACCACCAGTAACCACAGGGGTCACTAAGTCAACCACGACAGAAGTTTTAAGAATTCTAACTCTGAAGAGGTGCCAAATGGAGACTGTTAATTGTGACTCATTGAGGAGAAAATGCTGTTGATATAAGATTTGATTACCAAGTTCAGCAAAAATTTAAACACGCCTAAAATGATCTGGGTCATTGCCACTTGGTACTTGCTAAACTACTTTCAACTTCTCAGAAGAATTTCAGTATGGTTGTTGTTGTTGTAAGGTTGGTTATATAAAAGGTATTCATCCATGCCATGTGAGTTTGATTGTCATCACCTGCTTGCTGGAATCATCGCTCTGAAAGCCTTCCTGTAAAACATCAGAACCTGCTGAAGCAAAATCAAATAAATTGCAACTAAATCTGCATGTCTCCAAACAATCACTTGAGAGATTGTTATAGTTTGCAGTAACAGTGAACAAGCATCTGTTGGAGATAAAAAAACAATTACACAACTGTTACACTATAACACAGAAAACATAAACCGAGCTCCAGTTGTGCATAAAAGGACAGAGGCTCCTGGTCATGGCCCTCAACTACAACAAAGATATTCATCAGAGATATTGAATAAAGGGGATGTGAAGATAATGTGAAGCATGCAAGCCAGAGGAATCCACGCTGCCTTATAAGGTCTTAAGTGAAGCAGAGAGGGCAAAGGGGTTAGGGAGGGCACAAAATGGGGGACAGTACCAGCTCATCCATGGGAAAACTTTGGTCTACAAATGTGGAAAAAAGAGTTCAATAAATCATATCACGTCGCAAAGAGATTCCATTGCAAGAAGATCACTCGTGAACCGTCTGGATTTAATGATCCAAGGTAAAGCCAACGTTTCGTCTTAAAAAGAGGTCAGCATTGGAGTCGATAGCCTTTTCTGAATTACCCTTAATTCCACCATTTAAGAGGCTCTTAGTATTTTCCACTAAGCCATCCAATCCTGTCCTCCCACACTGTAGTTAACAGTTAGATCTATCACTAAATAGCGCACTTGTACTTCTCACTATGCTCATCTGTCCATCAAGTGAAATGTAATAATCATATTTGTGTAACTCACCCTCATAATTCCCATACATTCAACAGAAGCTAAATATATACCACTTCAGCTGGCTCCACACGTCTAGTTGTGTCTGTTAGCAATTAGTATATAGGTTTGTGCGACTCCATTGTTTGGACTGCCGGCCTCTCAGAGAGATAATGAACCATAATCGTTGAGTGACGCTATAATTGCGAAGGTGTATGGTGACACGACAGCCGACGCAATTACCCTACTTTTGACATCAATGCTCTCATTAAATGATGTCATTGAAACATGACACTTTGCATACACATACACATACAACACACGCCCGTAGAAAGGGTCTACAGGTATATGTGCACAAAAAAAAATTGCCTTTATTGCAAAACGTACAAAAGTTTCTCAAGAGTTGATTCATATCTTCTAAAGTCAACAGATTTCTACAACAATCAGCTATGCAATTAAGTTACAATTAGCAGTAATATTAAATTTCTTGATGCAATAAGATCATTAATATTGTAGGAGTTCAGGTGATTTGTTTGTTGCTCTGTTTGGGATATATATGAATATTTCCACCAAATTGTCACTGTTTTGTAATCAAAGAAAGGCCATAACCTTTTTTTCATGGCAGAAATATTTCTTTCAGAATCAGTGCAGCTTTAAATTGTGCATGTATGTATGATAGATTCGGCACATAGAACAAAGGTTTACCTTTACTTTTTCAGTCACCTCTGTGAACCTTAACCCATACAAAGCAACTGTAATATTCATTTCTGTTTTCACTTAAATCTGGCTTAGAACTGCATTTACAAGGTGCCTGTGCAAAGCGTACAAAAGCATTTCTTTATTAAGTGTTAGCACCTACTGGTGTTTTAGTCACCACTTAAATATATGCTGTAAAATGTGTCAAGCAAATAGCTTGTTACCGTTTTATTGTCACACCTAACACTATCCATCCAAATCCATTTTCTCCACTGCACTCTAAAGAAACTACAATATGAAAAGCACTAATAATAACTCCATACCCTTCTCTCTCTCTCACACACACACACACACACACACACACACAAAACACTGACCAGCCAGCACTCACAAACAAAACAAAAGAAAAAGGTCATTTCTATAAATAAACAAAAATTTGTAAGGTTGACTTTTGCAATTAGGACTGCAAGGGAAAATATATCTCCGAGAAACATTTTAATGAGCTTAATGAGCTTCTGCTAAGCAGCTGTGCTCTCTAAAAAGAGCACACCAATAACGGTTCATCACTCAAAAACTGAGAAAATTCTTGAGTGTGTGAGATATTTCACCGTGTCCATGGCTCTCTAAAAGAGCCTTGGGCGTCATAAAACCTGAAGGCAATTAAAATTGGTTATTTTTCACCCCCGTTTCTGAATTCTGTAGCAATTAATCTGCCCAATTTGATTACGAACGGCACAAATTAAACAATAAAGACCTGTCTAATGAGGGATTAATTATGGGTAGCAGGAGGGGAGTGGGACAGAGGCAACAGCCATACGTCAGTGTCTCCTGCAGACAGCGCAGGGCCATAAGGAAGACGGAGAGTCTCCTCGTCCATGTGGTCCCGCGCTGATAGGGCCCCCCTCATCACAGATCAGTAGATCCACAGTCCATGGAGCCCATAAACGGCTGGGCCATAATTGAAAGTGCCAAAATCAATAGCGTTGACAGGTCTTAATTAAATTAAATATGTCTCCCATAGGAGAGGGGTGGGGTTGTGGAAGGAGGTGGGTACAAGTGCTGCTGCCCGAGTGAGCTCACTGTTTGAGGAGCTGTGACTGTAGGGGCACCGCTGGTGTGTATGTGACAACACCCTTAAATGGCAAAGGATTTTATTATAAAGTGAAATGACGTCATTAAACAGGCAGTGGAGTGAAGATGACCTTTTAAGTTTGCTTAAACGCCTGCTTTTAAAATCACGTTTTTCTCATGACCTCCAAATATAAACAGCTTAATGCCACGCGTCATACCACACTACAGGCAACACAATGCAATTTCAATTTGAGCAACAAAAAAAAAAAATTACCCATTTGGGAAAAGGACATGAGGCTTCTGGGTATTATTATATGCTTATGCAGAACCTGGGGGATGGAGCCTGGACAGCCCTCAAAAAGATATGGGAAAGGGATCTGAGTATTACACTGGATGATGAGGAGTGGGCCAGAATCTGTAGCAATATTAAAACTATGTCACGCAATGTGAGGGTGCGCCTCATTCAGTTCGAGATTATGCATCGCTCCTACTGGACTCCCTTCAGATTGTTTAGAATTGGTCTGAAGACACCGAACTGTTGGAAATGAAAGATAGAGGACGGCCAATTACTTCATGTCCTATGGTCCTGTGATGATATTGTAGTTACTGTGTCATCTTTTCTTGATTTTTGTCTGGGTGGGTGGGATGACGGAAGGGGGAGGGGAGAATTTGTTCATGTTGCAAGTTGTATGTTTTGTTAAAAAATTTAAAATTGTTAATCACAACAAAAACAAAATACCCATTTGGTCACTTGAACGCAGTGCCAGTTTGGCAGAGCTTTAGTATGTTTTTAGTGATGGTGGACTCAGTCACGCAGCCGGTTTCATTGGACTGAACTGAACTCATAGTTGACACTGAACAGACATGATGAGGTATTGTAAAGTTGATTGGACTACAAACAGAATTTTCCTGTAATTGAATTTACCCAAACTGATTTTAGTTTCCTCACATTGGATTCATTTGGCAAGTATTACTTTGTGTGACTGTCAACAGGCCAATAAAATGTACAAATTAGCTCACAGCAAAGGGGATGTACCCTACAGTAGTGACCTGCATGGTTGAATGTGGCACAAATCCTCCTGCATTCCTGCTGCAGACTGCCCGATGTGGAGTTCGCCGCCCGGCCCATTACAACCAGAGGATCTCCTGTTGTCTTTAGGCTGATCCTGCTGGCTACAGGGAAACATGAAGAGGCAAAGGGCATCACCTGTATAAAAAAACCCAACTCCTCATCATTTCAGGCTTTGCCCACATTTAAAGGATTAAGCAGCTAGAGTCAGCAAAGGGTCACTGACAGAGTGTTCCTATGGGTGGAGGCATGCAGGCAGAGGACAGGGGCGGGTTAAATGGGATGGTGATGCGGGGCTATGAGAGGCTCAACCCCCTCTGGATAAACTTGAGTCGCAGACTGTTGAGACTTGTGAGATTAGAATGGAGCCAAGTCTGCTACGCTGTGATCTGAAGGACAGGGCACAGAGTGGCTCGCCGTCCACAGTGCAACTTCCCAGACAAACCCCCTGATTCTGCCCCCCTTTGTTGTTTTGCGTTTTCTTTTCTTTGGTCAGACCTAAAGCGGGAGGGAACAGCCCGAAATGATGGGCTTAAGGTTTTTGTGAAGGATGGTTTATGTACATGGTGTCACTGGAAGGGCAAGGCAGAGATTTCTCGGTGATATTTTAAAATGGTTGAACCACACACCACTGTATAAATCCTTATGATTGCATTTCAAAACCTTTTTTTTTTTTTTTTTTTTTATCTGATGTCAGTTGCTACAGAGTTAATTTCCAACACAATTACCTCCAGTTATTTATTCTTGCCTATCTTGATGAAAATTGGAAATGATTATAATTTCCCAAAAATTGATCTATTGAAGATGGAAAATATTGATGGTATGTTTAAAAAAACAACAACCTTGTAATTATTTGATAATAATAAAAACAACTATTATTATTATTATGATGATTATGATTATATATTATCATGATTATTATTATAATCATCATAATAATAGTTACTGTAGCAATACCATAAATAATGGTTGCAGCCGTATTTCTATTCTAAAATAAGACTGAACATGTTTTCATTATTCCTGCAATTTGTTTTGAGCGTTGGGAAATACGGGTGACAGCGTTTGGATGCTTCACATCATTTACTTCATCATTAAGCATCTTTTTGAATTGCCACATACTCGATTATAGACATGATTTGTTGCTTAAACTATTGCTTGTTATGCGCTTATTAAGCATTTCATTTAAGACTCTATTTAGTTTCTAATCAACAAGCACACTCGGCGTTTGAAAAGCCAAAATGATCGACTTATCAAAACTAAATCCCATGATTTGTCATTAGTTAATCAGTCCATTTAGATGGCCTATATCATATTACCCAGGCCAGTGATTTGCAAATGATTTTAGTAGGCTTCCTGTTTAATGGCGTGAAAGAAATAAAGGGGCGATAATTCAATTTCACAGCAATACCTCGGGTAATTGAGATGTCTTTGATTGAACGGTGGAATGTTGTAAATTTAAAAGCCGCAGTTTTATCTAAGTTTTACAGAGGAGTGAACGGCAGACAGAAACACTGATACCGCCGCTCACATCATCAAATTATTTTGATGTTAAAGTCATGCAGAGGTCAGGGTGTAAGGGATAGTGATCCTATGACTGAAGCTGTGTGTGTGTGTGTGTGTGTCTGTGTGTGTGTGTGTGTGTGTGTGTGTGTGTGTGTGTGTGTGTGTGTGTGTGTGTGTGTGTGTGTGTGTGTGTGTGTTATGAAGGGAGAAAAAAAAGGCTACAGACTGCTTTCCATATAAACGTAACATCCGAGCCAATCCAATTATGTGCTAAAAGTCCCCCTTTTAAAAATATAAATAATTTCTAATTAACTAGGACCATGAATAATAATAATAATAAATTAATAATAATAATGTGCAAAGTAGGCATGTTTTTAATATGTAGCCAATATTAGGCCGATGTGTCCCTTTGTAGCTTATTTTTTTAAATCTTATTAAACGAACAAAAATGAAATCACCGCAGCAATGCAATTAATCTTTAAAAAAATGCACATCACTCTTAATTTAATTTAATTTAATTTGATTAAATGCAGTTACGCTATCATGTCTAATAACTGGCAATGAGACTGGGCAAGTTCCATGGGTTCTTAAAAAGTATATTGTTTTGTGGCTGCAGATTGAAAATGCTGAAGCACAAAGTCAGGCCAGTGACCCACTGACTTTAGAACAGTAAAGAGTTAGGCCATTAGTTGCAAAATTATGATAACACACCACTGTACTGGAGAGATAAGTAGCCCATATATGTGCCACATTTATTTAATGTGGGCTAATTATTTTATAATTATTTAGGCTACCTGGTTAATTACCTTCAATAATATTCTTCCGACGAGCATTAGCTGTAGTTCTGAAACCACTTCAGTCACACTGAAGTGGTTTTCAATTAGCTCATTCATATTTAAACAAACAGTGATGCGGTCACAGGTGTGTTTACTGCTGCGGTTTTACCAGCCAGACAGAGCCGAGCACCGGAACTGTCAAACAGTACAGTGACATGCCGAAAAACTTAGGCATCAACCAAAACACCTTCTTTTTATGTATCCTGACAAACAAGCGAGAGGAAAGATAACATTAGATAATATGTCTGATTTTCGAAGGTCGTGCAGTGCGTTATACCAGAGGCAATAGAGTGCCCAGATATCGACATTTTCTCGCAGACAATGTTAAATCATCATGCATAATTTCCGAGCGAGTTTGAAGGGATGACAGGCAAATCATTCTTTTGCGAGACTCTATAACAATATGCCGCCCCCCGCTGGGATGGCGACAACGCTTTTTGAACCGCACGAGGTTTTTTTTATCATCACCGTGGGACACATTCATCCTGCCTGTCAGCCGGGGGAAAGGTGAGGGAGATGAATCGGGGAATAAAGTTCACTAAGCGGTGGATCTGATTGACTTAGAGAGTTCATAATTCGGGTCGGGGGGGGGGAAGGGGGGGAGAACACTACTACTTCTTTTTTTTCAACAAGCCGCTTGAAGTCGTTTAATCGCCGAGGCTTCAAATGCATAAACACCGTCATCCGGCGTGCCTTCACATTTGGAGTGTATTTCTGTCCGAAGGCGAGCTGCTGTTCGCCGAGGCTCGGAGGACTTCACAGCGAGCTGCTTTGGCTTCAACTGTTGCTGATTCTCTCTGAAACATTGAAAGCTATGAATGAAATGGAATTCTGTTAGCCTACTAGCATAATAGATTGTTAACTTCTTCTTTTTTTTTTCCAAGTTAATTATGAAAATTTTGCAATTTTAACTAAATTATAATAACTCGGTATGACCATATTTGAGTTACAGAGTAATACATGGGCAAAATTAACTGATTATATTTTTTTTATTCGAAACATGAACTTCAAGAATTATGCATTTCGTTTATCTGCCCACTGATTAGTGATACTTGATACATACACAAATTATAAATATTTTACACATTCAGGATGGTATTACATTTGATAATACTAGCAGATGATAATATAGGCCTATATTATATTAAAGGCAAAGTTGATTTTAAAATCCAATGCCTTATTGTCTGCTCTGTCCTGTGCGGCTGCAGTATTTAACATTGCTATGCATTTTGAATAATGGTGGGATTAACGGAACATAAACTGGCTTGGTGATGACTTTTGGACTTTGGACATTTACACCTGCCAAATGGACTGAAGCACTAGACTCAGGCGGACCTGTGAGTCAGAGTGCAATTGACATGTTGAATGCTTAAATGGCCGTGAGGCATTGTTACTTACTGGCAGCAAAGTGCTCCGATCCGCCTGATTGCGCTAATTGCTTTGAAAGATACATTATGTATAATTATGGAGACCTTGGGTTGGACTGCCGGCTGTTTTCTCTCATCTCTCCGAGGTGCATCATAAAGTTGCTATCGAACTGAAAATCACTTAAATGTTGCTTGAATTATTTCAGATTTCCCTGAGATCTCAAATTTGAGTAATTTATTCATCAGACAATATCTTCCAATTTTCGATACACATTTAAAATCAGGATATAGGATTTATACTCACATGAGCGTCATCGCCCCCAGATGAAAGTCATTCACTTGCACCAAGTGCAAATATTTTGCCTGAAAATGCTTTTTGACATCGACACTCCTTTTATGTCTTTACAGTCTAAATTGACAGACCTTGCGTGAAAAGGGTTAAGACAACTTTGAGAGGAGGCAACAATGGGCCTTTGTATGGAGTCCCTGCCTCCTGACTGGGAATCAAAGCTAGTTTATAAAGTTAAATAAAGGCCCGATGAGCCTTACAGTTGTTTTGTATCTCAGCTCGGCCCTCATTTGTTGCATCGGGATTTAAATAAAACGGTATGGTAATCGTCTTCTCCATGGCACATCAGTCTTCTTAAAGGCCACTGTTTGGGATGCTAATTGTAACCAACATTGTTTACCAGAAACACTGTCCCTCTGTTCACAAGGCAAATAAACTGGAGACAAGCTACTGCAACAACCAAGGCCCATAACCAGGTAACCTTAGATTTGTTAGAATAACATTTTTTCTTTCTTTTGGGCGAGATCATCAATAAACCAAATCAACTTTTGATGAGAACAGATACAACGTTACCGTCTGAAGCCGACACTATACAGTATAGGGTAGTTTATCTATCATTTCATAAAGTATTCTGTCATGTTTGGCAACTAACACTTCTAAATAATTTGATTTCAGATATGTCCTCGGTCATCAAGTCAGAAAACACTGGTGTCCAGCATGGGGGAAATGCAGCGGGAATAATAATAACTTAATCCCAGACCTGAAGTGTTTTCAGAACCAATTTAGGAGTTTCTGAACGAGTACACGTCACCAGGGGGAAATTAGCACGCTACGCGTTGTTGTTATTCGCGTTAACAAACAAGTTAATGCGTCTCATGTGTGCCTTGTGTTTACGCAGACTCGTTTGACACACACACACACGCGCGCGCGCGCGCACGGACACACACACACGCGCGCACACACACACACACACACACACACACACACACACACACGATGTGCTGCCGAAGAAAAAAATAAATGATTAATATTAATATATCAACCGGAAACCACTTACCTATTCTAAAAATATTTTTTAAAGACTAACATTTATGTATTAATATAAATGTATTATTTAATTATACTTCTTAATACTATATATATATATATATATATATATATATATATATATATATATATATATATATATATATATATATTAAAAAAACAGTAGGCTGATAAACATCCAAAGCCCCATTTCTTTTGCTTGATTCCACTTCCCCTGATTACCACAATAAAAGGCCATGACCTCACCAAATAGCAAATGATTTACCTTATCGTGCCATCTTTATCGCTCAAATGCAAAACATGTAGGCTGCGTATCTGGTACAATCCCGGTGTCACCTTGAATGTTAATTGCAATGTTCAAGTGAAGGAAGCCATTTAGTAGGCTAGCCTAGTTCAACCATTATAGGCTACACCACAACAAGTTAAACTTTATGAGGCATTGGTTTGGGATCTGCGGTACCCCACCGGGTTATTTTAATTTCCCTTCTTAAAGTTATGGCACAGTGACAGATAGATTATGAGGATGATTGGTTTGAGGTCTCACAATCCCCACTGTATTTAACGCCCCGCATACTCACATAGCCCTAATAACAAACGCCTCCTCAGACTCGGATCTGCGGTCTAATGTGTATCTTGGGAAACACTTGCACCGAGGAATCCTTTTCAGTAAGGCACTCTCTGAACGTGACTAGTGGGCGCTGACCTTTTTCTTCTGAGGAGCCTATATTACACCGACTATAGCGCTCATTTGAATAGATGGAAATGGCGTGCGATCGGCTGAGAAAAAGCTAATTTTTCAGGCTGAATGGCTCAGTGTCCCTGGGCTAGGGCGGGTAGAGGAGGAGGCGGTGCTGCGCTCTCGGTGTGGGTTAAACTTTTTCAATAGTCTCCCCAGAGCCGAGCGCTTTGATCCTGGCGCTGCTGGCGCCTAAAAACAACATAACTTGTCTGCCCATTAGGGAGACTGACAAATCGTGACAGATTGTTTATGCTTGGCAATTAGCGATGCAGACGCTTTCCTGAGAACGGACTACACAGCAAAAAAGGTGATCTATTTTAATGACTAGGATTTGTTTAGGAAAATTTAATTCTATATGGACTAAAACTGTATGCTGTACTGTATTCTAAATTAAACGTAGCATAGCCTATATATCCACTGGCATCTTTTCTGCAAGCGATAATAACAATACAAATCCCCTCTTTTTAGGGACTGTAGATAATGAGAAGGTGCAGCCAGGTAAAGCAATGACAGTCCTGGGTTAAAATCTTTCCTTGGCTCCAGCTGCCTCCTCCCCCTTGCCCCCGACGCCACATCATGTTTGACTTTAATGGATGTAGTCAAAGGGGAAAAATCCTAGTGATCCCTCCCCCAAGCCCGACAATTACCCCCAAATGACTGCGAAGGCCTGTGTGTTTCGATCTGATTAGAGCCCCGCAGTCATCAATAAACAGCGCGCTGAAAGAGCTTCATCACATAAAGAACAGTAATCATTCTGGACTCACTTCAGCAGTTTAAGCACATGGCCAAAAACCAGCCATTATGGGTGGATGTGAATACAGCATGTCACAATGTGTGGGACATAAAAGTTATTAGATGGTATAAACAACAAAGTCATAATAGAAATAATGCACATGCCTCCTATTATAAAATGTCAATAACGTAATGGTTCATTATAGGGTTTACTAACATCATTTTGTGGGATTAAGTCTTGATGAAACCATGGCCCTTTAAGAGTTTGTTGTCTTTGTTCATCTGAAGTTGCTCGTTTAAAAAAAGTAACTATTGTCAACTGCCTACTCTGATTTTCTTTTTTTTTCTCTCTCTCTCTCTTTGAGTCCAGGACCAGCCCATCTCGCCCCTGATTGGCCGCCTCTCTCTCCAAGTCTGCCTTATTATAGCCCTGCACTCCAATGCGGTCACATAAACATGAGGATACCATCGCCTTAGTGCGCAGCGCAGTAAAACTTTGTGTAACTCTTTCTACTGTACCCACGAGAGTCAACTAGTCACCTCACCCGTGCCAGTCGGACCTGTATGGCCCCATCGATCGCCATGTCAGCTTTGACCGCTGGTTTGAAAACTGAAGAACTCCCTCCCCGCTCGGTTCTCGGCAGCAGAGGCGAGATGCAGACCAGTCTGAGCCCCGCGGAGGAGACCGTGAAGCCCAAAGTTGCTATTTTGCCTTTCAGCGTCGAGGCACTGATGGCTGACAGGAAACCCAGCAGAGAGGTGGCATCCCCAGATGCCCCGTCCGTTCCCGGGACGTCCCATGCGTTGGGGAAGGGCGTAAGGATGGGCTCTTTCGGTAGTCTGGATACTTCAGTTCCTGCTTTACCCATGAGCTCATCGTTTTCAGTGGGCGACATCATGAACATGCCAGAAGACGTATTGATTAAACCCGAGAGCCCCGACAGTAATGAGAGGACTTCATGGCTACAGAGTCCTCGTTTTTCTCCCACGCCTCCACGTAAGTTTGGTGTCAGTGCAAACATAAATAACATATCTATTAAATATTTGTAATGTGATGCTCATGTTTGGACTTTTATGGAATAGGATTTCTTTCTTTAGTCGAACGTGTTTTGAGAAAGTTTACTCAATGTATTTGTCTTGTGTGGATTCAGCATTGCGCATTGGAATCCAAGGTTTTAAATGGAAGCGTGTTGTCCTCTTACAGGAAGGTTGAGTCCTCCGGCGTGTCCCCTGCGAAAACACAAGACGAACAGAAAGCCCCGGACCCCCTTCACGACGTCCCAGCTGCTGGCCCTGGAGAGGAAGTTCCGCCAGAAGCAGTACCTTTCCATCGCCGAGCGGGCAGAGTTCTCCAGTTCCCTCAACTTGACGGAGACCCAGGTCAAAATCTGGTTTCAGAACAGGAGAGCGAAAGCAAAGCGGCTGCAGGAGGCAGAACTTGAAAAACTGAAAATGGCAGCTAAACCTATGCTGCCTCCAGCTTTCGGGATTTCATTTCCTCTCGGTGCGCACGTGCCCGCGTCCTATGGGTCTCACCCGTTCCAGAGGCACTCTCTGCCGGTTTCCCCAGTGGGACTGTACGCCGCTCACGTCGGATACAGTATGTACCACCTCGCTTGACAGGGACGGAGGACGAGGGGCACGTGCAGTGGGACACAAGGGGTTAAGACTACTTTCTGAGGGGCCCGAGCGAGAGGGGCCCTACGGACAGGTGTGCTGACACAAAATAAAGAGGCATCCCGGCGGTGAGCTCAGTGTCACAACCTGTCAGGGTGCCAATGCCTTCACACAGACCCCCTTCTGAGGACCTTAAAGTTTATCCACTTCTCCTGACCTCGCCAGTAAGTTCAAACACTGCACAAAAAAATAATACAACTCTATTAGTCATTTAATCTCGAGTCTTACATCGGTTTTTGTCAGTGGACAATGCCAATCAAGAACGAATTGATGGAAATCTCATTTCAGAAAATAATCTGAGTGTGAGACTAAATGACTCTAAAATGGACATTTTGCGGTGCAGAGGTGGAAAACAATTTAGTAACTGTAGGCCGGTGATATATCACGAATGGACAGTCAAGTATGGACGCTATGCTGTGTGACACAGTGTGTCAAAGATAGCCCACTGCTCTACTTTCACCAGCAGGTAAAAGGGCTATTAAACCAACTTCTATGAGTAAGTCAGAGACTATTGCGCACCTTCACATTTTGCACCAAACAATTTATGTTGGGCATCATATAGCATTAGTGGGCTGCTGTCACACTGCAAAAAAACATTATTTTTTTGCATTCGTATCAATGCGTAACTATAGTGGGTTACTGAATTCGGTGTCAATGAATGCTCTTTGGGAATTTGGAGAACCACAGCATTTGTTTTTATAACAGCACTGTCTGTTGTTGGAATGATTCCCTTCGGAAGGGATATGTGTACTGTAAAATTATGTATATTTGAAGAATATTCTCATTTATATTATGAATATATTTGTGACATAACTTAACAATAAATTGTTTATTCTTTTTCATTAAGCGGTTGTTCGTTTTGACTGACACTTGCATGGTGCCTGTAGATTATTACATACTTCTTTTACAAAGCAGTAGGATACACTGTTTGAAAATAACATTTTTTTTTATGACTTGGTAGGCTAATACATAGGCCTAGTGTTTTACAAATCTTTATTTTTAGGAAGAAGTGTGGGCCTGTTGTGAGTTATTGGACATTGCATCGCATATTGAGACAAAGACGTTTATATGGGG
This sequence comes from Perca flavescens, assembly GCF_004354835.1. Classification (NCBI taxonomy): domain Eukaryota; kingdom Metazoa; phylum Chordata; class Actinopteri; order Perciformes; family Percidae; genus Perca; species Perca flavescens. The sequence goes on along the minus strand of NC_041334.1, from coordinate 30,703,567 downwards.
GAAAAGCAGAATCATTATTATCAGGCCTGTTAAAGCGTGTTAAAAAATAGAAAATAGGAATATTGATCAGCATAATTTAAATATTGTGCTTTGTGGAATGTCATCGAGACATCTAAACGCTTTATGTGACCCACACCATAAGAATATTGACAATATAATGTCCACGGTTCTTCAATTAAAACCTTTCACACTTTTTGTGCACATATATTTCAGACTTGCAGTGCTGGTGTGCAGCGTGCATTTAAACTTGACACATATTATTTGGGGGAATGTATTGCTACAGCTGTTGCCTATTTCTTTGGAACAACTAACCTAGATTGTGTTGGCGCCAGAAGAGTTAAGGGGATGGGGATAGGGGTGGTGGGGGGGGGGGGGGGCACAACCAGTTGTGTTGACTTCAAAACAAACCGATACATATAGGAGATTCCTTCTCTGGGCTAAATTGCGTGTAAACAATCCACATAGAGTCTCATTATGGAGTGTTTAGGGTGTAAAATGAGCCAGGTGGCACCTTTATTATGGAGAAGACAGGGTGTTACAACTCGTGTGTACAAACGTTTTACCTTACTGGCGCACATAAAGAACATATTACATCCTTCAGATGAACGCTGGAGTCATTTTCTGCCATCAGGAAGACCTAAATGACAAAACAGGGATCAGACAGGGAGAAAATTACAGACCGCTCCACAGCAGTTTTAAAGGCTTTCTCTCGAGTTCTCTGGCATTCAGGCACGGGTTAAATTGGAGTAAAATAATTGCTGTAATGAGCAAAGGCAATCTGCCGCAGACGGAGGCCGGCTCCAGCGAGGCTGTAGCTCCAGGCAAGGCGGAACTTTTATCATTCCTAAAATGTCAACGGGGGACTGGGACGGGCAACACTTCTCTTCTCTGCACTGTGATTTCCTTCTCAGGGCTGGCTGACAAGCTGCTGTCCTAAACAAGGGCAGCAATAGTAGTATTTATATATGTTTTAGAGACACATACATATTTAAAGCATCACTTCCCAAGTGCTTAATCCCACACTCAATTTTAAAACATTGCTATACTTCTTTTAGTATAGGCCTATGAAAGTAGTTTCAATTTAGAGAGTAGGGTTGACTTTAGTTCATAGTGGAGGTTTATGTATTGTATTTTCCTCTGACAATACCCGCTCCATTAGACTATATCCATGAATTAATACATAATCCCTGACAATACGTTGAAATCACACGGATGGACGCTCTATCTGACTAGAAGAGAAACTTGACACAAAAGAGCCAAAGGGGATTCGTCCACTCTTTTAACGCTTTCATTCTTTTGTCCCCGGCTCTCAATCTTGCCAGGAGCCCAACAGAAAACAAAACTCACTTGTTTATACCATCCAAAAGATCACAGGAGGCTGTTTGACTCTGTTAAACCCCTTGATCCCCAAGAAAAGGGAAAATGGGTTATTAGAAGTCGCCTATACAGCTCGGATAGAGGATTATTATAATAGGGGAGGAGTGAGTGGATGTTAGACTTTTAACCTTTATTCACTTAAAGCCTATAGACCTACGTTTTGGGACTTTTTGTGAGTGAGAATTTAATAAAGGTTATCAATATAAGTGTGTAGCAAAAGTTGATCTCGGCTTATTCTTAAACAAATTAAGAAACGCTTGAATTTGAACATATTTAGCCAGACAAAAATTAGGACACCCAAGTTGATTGTTTTCTGTTAAATCTGCCGGGTATAATATGCCCAAATCTATATTTACCAACAAATATCAAAAGGCCTTTTGACCTGTATGATACTTGACCATAAATGAAGCTTTATTCCAAACCTACTAGCCATAGTATTTAAATACAATGATTTGAAACTAAGAGTTAATTAAATGAAGTCGCTGTTAGAAATGTATTAACGTTATTCGGTTCTTTATTTCGGTCTTTAATTGCCTTGTAAGTAATGACGTGTGCACATTTAATGTGACTTTTATAGTAATAAATGGTTGTTAGCCTGGCTGTTGCGAGTTGCAAAGGTTAATCCGGTACTGTCATTTTATTATATATTATACACAGTGTTGACAGTGTAATGAGTGGAACCTTACAATAGTCTCAAGACAAAATCCATGAAATAGCCTTTACAGGTTACTTTCTCTTTTCCTGTCAGATACCACACCACCACCTTCTGTCCAGAGTCGGAGTAACATAAAAAAGGCTCTTTTGTTTCGATATAAAAAAATACAACGTTTAAGTGACTAAAATCAACTCAATAGCCTAAACTAACAACTATAATGAAATGAATGTTCACCATGTATCCATGCGCGAAGACTAAATTAATCTACATCATAACAATATTAGGCTATAGGCCTGTCTCATTTGAGTAGGCCTACTTATGGCGTTGGGCCTTTTCACTTTTTTTTCGGGCAAATGTGAACTGTGAGTTAACAGACCAGAGCGATAGTTGTTTTTTAAAATAGTCGTGGCAAAAAAATGAAAACGGTCCTGGGAAAGACTTTTTTTAATCAATCGGCCCTTTGAAAATCTGAAGATGCATGCTGTGATTTCACCTTCAGTTTAGGAATTTACTTCTTGAAACATTTATTTTGTTGTCTGCTTAATGTGGAAATGTCTTCTGTTCACATGTAAAAAGGTAAGCGTGAATAAAAAGACATTTTCATTTAGGCCTGCTCATCAGATTTTGTCATCTGTTTTAGCTTTCTGGGACCTAACAATGAGAAAAAGCGCTGGCTAAAATAAAGGCGTCCGGACGCAGTACAATGGTTAATATTTCCATCCTAATATATAAATAATAACCTAATTTAACTGGCAGACTGTGTAACATGAACGCGCAGCCACTTCCTCGCTCCGCCATACGGCTCGAGCCCTCAGTCAGAGTCAGAGCCACGTGCTGTAAATACTATTGATGATGCCGCAAAAATGTTGTAAATCAATGTTCAGTTACCAGCAAAGATAGCCATCATCACCAATTATTTGCGGCTGCCTTTACCAAAAAAACCTATAAAGTCAGTCTCCTGCAGAAAAAACAGATGTCATAGGGAAGTATCAGAGCAATCAGCTTTTCTTAGACATGAGTAGGGGGGGCGCCAAGGAAAAAAGGTTGGGAACCACTGCACTAAATTATGTAAACTATTTTCTTTCCTAAATTAAAATGTCTGAAAACGTACATCAATATGAATTCAACATGTAAATAGCAAAGATAAAGTGGCCTATTTGTGAGGGGAAAAAAACATTTGATTTACACATTGAAGATAATAGGTATAGGTAAGGTGGCCACTATGGTCGCCATACAGTCAAACTGTGCTTTCCACATGTATGTTTAACATTAAAACATGATGTATAAATAATATCCATTCATTTTCATCCATCAGGCCCAGTTTAATATGCAACTATGTTCTACAGTATATGTAGTAGGGGGTCCCTACTCCGTCTCTCTTTCAGCTAAGGGGTCCTTGGCCTAAAAAAATGTTAAAGTGGTAAAAGGGTCTTGGTCTACTTGCATTGAAAAGTTTTTGGTTGACCTACGTTCATAACCAGGGTTTGGTCTCTTAGGCTGGTTATTAAAATCAACTCACTTGTGCCTTTTGGACATTTTAGAAATCGAAAGGATTTTGGACCTCCAAACTTCTACTTGTAATTGCTTTACATAGTTGTATTTCTTTTGCATCCTGGTTGTCCTGATCTGTTTATCACATTGTTTTTCCTTTTCGGAAAAGTTTTAGTGCCTTTCTATGTTCTCATGATGTAGCTGCTTGGTTCTCTGTGTTGTTTTCTTGGTCTTTGTAACTCGATGTCATTGTGAATGAGGGCTGCCCCTCAATGCTCTCTGAGTATTGGCTAAATAAAGGTTGAATGAATGAATGAAATTAATTAACCACTGATATACCAGTAGAGTAATCTCCCAATGATTGATCGATTACAATTGTGAATAGCTGTTTTTAAGCCTTGTGTGTTGTTCGGGTCTGTGGGACCCGTTTTCAATGTTTTCTAAAGGAAAAATTATGCTATTTATTATTTCTTCTAACTCAAACTCATTGGCCTTGGCTCATTTTCTGTGAAGAACATACAAAATAACTTATTTTCAATGCCTGGTACACCCATCCCCCCCACACACACATAGTTATGAGGTGTTCGGGTCTACTGGACCAGAGTGTATTTAAATGTAGGTGCTATGAAACTATGTGCACCTGCTATTCCCACACAAAGTTACAAAATTGTTAGATTTCAACCACTTTCACCTGTTCTGATTAAGTTCTAAGAAATAAGCACCAATAATGATCCAAACTCTTGTTTCTATTTTTACCTTTTTTATAATTGAATTTCCTTGTTTCCTCACAAAAACAAAATGATCATATGATCATAAATGTGATCTCACAGGGGTAAATGGCAAATATGAACCATACATGATGTATATATCATTGGTAATTGAACTAAAGTAAACATCTGTTAAGTATTTTTACATAAATTGATATGGCTGTATTGATTTAAAAGCCTAATAATGTGGTGGGTCCACCAGACCCAGGAACATTGGCTATGTAACAAAAACATGAACACCACACAAGGGTTAAGCTTGGTGAACTTTATTCACCTCCCCATGCCATCAGAAGTCCTCCTGTGACCCTTCCTTGAATAATTACTTCAACGTGCAAATTAATGGAGCAGTTGTGCGTTTATAAGGTACATTTACTGTGGACAGGAGGGGAAGCTTTGGTCCAATATGTGAGAGTTGTGAGCACCAAGCAAATTTACTGAGCAGCGTGGTTACAATAGTGTGGAGAGGGTGCCAATCATCTATTGGAAATTAGGGGGGGGAGAAACATTTTCTTATGTGGACTAATGAGGCAACATTTCTTTTAAGATGCAATAAAAGTGCTAAATGTGATGGAAAATTGCCTGAAAACCCCCATAAACAAAACTGCTTCGCAAACTGCATCACCAATGCTTTAATGTAAATAGGTTTCTGATCTGTCCTTTACAAGCTAAATTATTTCAACAAAGCAGAGAATGATTACTGTCACCCTTCGGCTAAGTTGTTGTTGTTTTTATTGTGCAGCATTTAACATTTTTGGTGCAGTGTCACAGAACATTAAATTGTGAAATTACTTGGCCACCTGTGGTTTAAACGTTCTGTTTTCATTTTGCCTAATGATAGAAAATACCGTGGATTATGCGGCCCTCTAATGATGATCAATAAGCACAGCAATTAAGCTTTATGACCCCACTGTGGGCTGATTTCTTAACAAGCCACATGCTGCTGACTAACATTTTCATTTTTGTAGTGTTAGTTAATTAGCAGTGAGGGGTTCAAACCTGATGGTTCAGAAGTGCAACAACTTGATTCATGGCACAAAAAGAAAATCATACTTATTCCAACATGGGTTTACATTAAACTGCAGTCTGGTAAATGATTATGAAATGATCTTCTGCACAGCACTGATGGAGCTGGGAGAGTTTTTTTAGTCCCAGTGTTTAAAGAAGGATCAAATGTTGTGACATTATTGTGGATAGTGATATTACCACAATACAATATTGTGCTGTTAGACTTAAAAACCTCTAGGTTTGCTGATTACAATCCTGCAACATTAACACAAGTTTGAATATCTTTGTAAATCAATGGGACCTGGCTTTTTAATGTAACATTAGTCTGGACCTCTTACTGAAAACATTGTTAGTTACTTCTCATCACAGCAGGAACTAGTTTGGACCTTTCCAACGCAACGGCTGCAGATTTGACTCTGTTTTGGCAGATTTCAGTGTTGCATCTCAGTTATCAAATCTGGAAATAAAAATCAAGAAATTGTTAATAATAACGGTCAGTGAAAACGCACAAAGAGAGGGAGAGCAAGAAAGAGCTTTTAATAGCTGTCTGTCAGTAGCACCTTTATATAGGCCTACAGTGCACGTTCAGCAGCATAAAATGATGGACAGCCATATCCTCATCTGATGTGGCAATATGGAACTGCAACAACCAGCACCACCTTGTGACAGATCAAGGTACTGTCAAACTCTCTGAGGATAAACCTTGAACATGCAGTTTTGCCAACTAATAGTAAATGGATGACTATTGGATGTGGACACTGGCTCTTAATCAGCCTACAGAATTGCCTGATGGGCCTGATTCAGGAACAGCACAGCTCCTGCATAACTGGTACCCCAACAACCCTCAAGACATCTGAAAATCATTTGACCTGTGGTCAGAAGTTTTTCACCTCGCCTCCATCCCGCACAAGGCATGTGAACCATACTAAGACAAAGTCATCGTGTAAGGTAGTAGGCCTAACACATGAAATAGACGACATGGCACACAAGCTATCTCAATCAATAAAGCCCTATGCCAACTCAGGACAAATGTAAATCATCCCATTTCCCAGTTAAAGGTATTTCTGTAATGCAGAGATAAAGTCAACAACATTGGCAGCACCAGGTTCAAGCAGCAAACAACAGCAAAGTAACAACAGAAACTGTAGCTCCCCATAATGGGACTGATGCTTCAGCAAAATATGCAAGATGGGATTAATGGGGGCAATATCAAGAATCCATGTATGTTGTCAGAAAGGCAAATCATTCACAAACATAAACATGGAGGTTGTGAATTTGATTATTTCTTTTGTTAAATATATCGCCCTTTGGCAGCCAAGTCATGTTGGAGTCTTTTAATGGACCAACAGGGAGAGTTGTCAAACAAGTCCCTGCTGGAAACTACACATAGCATTGCCAACAAAACCGTAGACCTCATTTGACAGATTATTTAGAAACATAGATTAACTATCACAAGTAAATTCAAGTCTCTACAATTAATTTTCACACATAGCTGACATGAGTGGAAACCTCTTTATTTTTTATTTTTTTTGGAAAGGGTGGATTATTGACAGGGCATGCGGAGGGTTTCCAGGGGCCTTTGAACGTGGGGGGCCCAACCAGAGGCTGACTTGACTCTGGCTCGTTTAGTCAAGTGAACTGTAGTACGCTCAACTCTTAACATCATAGCCTCATATTACAAGATGTATTCAAAACACAGTTTGAGCAAAATGCAGCACATCAGGCACGTCTCAGCCTATGATGGGGAAGAGCAAATTTTGTAAATATTTTAAAATGGCCCCCGTGGCCGGGTTGGCTCAGTGGGTGGACATATACTGAGAGGCTTATACCTCGACGCAGAGGTCTAGAGTTCGAGTCCGACCTGAGACGATTCCTGCATGTCTTCCCCCTATCTCTCTCCCCTTTCTCACCTAGCTGTCCTATCAATTAAAGGCAGAAAAGCCCCAAAAAATAATCTTAAAAAAAAAATGGCCCCAAAATCAAAGAATACTTTGAATATCTGCATAAAATATACTGAGCAACTGCCTTTCAGCAAGTGCTGATCATTGGGTCTGGCCAACAGAGGGCAGTAGAGGCCATACATCAAATCAGAGGGGCAGACTTGTTCCCAAATCCAACATGTCATAACACTGTTATCAAAATAATGGCAACTTACAGTTCATCAATCACATTTTGAAAACACAACAACCAGTTTATTTTGCTTAGCAGAGGGAAAATGCTTTGACCTAAACGATTACTTAAAATGCAACTGTATTTCAGTCCAGTGGTGACCAAACTTCATATTGCCTCAATAAAAATAAAATGCATCAGTAAATGTCACATGCTGAGTGAAAATCAGAGCATCAGTCAGAGTGAAATTAACCTTCTTTGTGTAAATGTAGAAAAAGACATCATGCTGATTCACACGCTGGACACGGGCCAGTTTTGTCTCAGTGGTTTGTGTTTCCCAGAATCGACTGGCAGACATTTCGGAAATAACTTCAGAGAACACAACAAGTACATACATGCTGATACATAAAGAGAAGTTTTATTACATAATGTGAAACATATATGGATTGTCTTTAAGTGTACATAAACACAGGCAAATGTCTAATATGTTTACAACAGTGAGGGCTTTCATATTTTATATATATTCTGCTTAAGGCCAAGAAAATCTGCATTTTTATTCAGCTTTAGCACAAGCAGCAGCACTGTTGTAAATCTGTTGGTATAAAACAAAAGTAAAAAAAAAATAAAACGTTTCGGTGACAAAATTCTCAAGGAGTGTGCTCTACGACTGTGAGAAAAGCAATGTTCAGTACATCTGTTTCTTACACAACATTTTAAACCACCATGTTCAGCTCTTCAAAATGTTTACAAAATACTGTATAGTGCTCCTTTAAGACATTTTGGTCAGACCAAGGGTTATGGCAACACAACTTATTTCTCTTAATGACACATGGACCTTTGATTAGCCCGTGTAAGTAAGCAGCAGTTAAGCCCGGCTCACAAGCATCTCTTATTGGTTTATTATTTTAAGGTTTTCAACGGCATGGTTGGCATTCAGCAAATTTCCTGTGGAAATTTCTGGACTCCTTGCTGGAATGTAGCCACACATGTCCACTAACATGAGTGTGCAGCTCACGCAAAGCCAACTAGGTACGACATGAAAACAGCGCCCTGTGTGTATTTATTTATGATGCATCTAATACCGTGGTGTGTAGTGTACATGCATTACCATTCTACATATTGCTGATGTGTTTTTATGAATGTAACAGACCGGTGGGCGTCTGTCATCTGCTGTGTGTGTTGATTATCTCTCCTCTTGCAGTAGCTGAAGCCTGTCCTCTGCATAGTGAGGGCTGCTGTATCCAGTGTCAATAGCCTCACAGTCATCGGTGAAAAACACCAGGTCCTGCCAACCAAACAAAGACACGCGGTCAAGAAACTCGAGCCTGAAAACCAGAGCGAACAAGAAAGAAGAAAAAAATAACATTGCAGGCGTTTTAGATGCTCTTACCCGATAACAGACTCTGGTGATGATGGTGTGTAAGTTCTGGACTTTACGTTTGAGCAGCACCATTCTGGGACGCTCTCTGCAGTACTTGTCAGGATGGTTCAGCACCACGTAGAGAAAGTCACGGAGCTTGGTTGTGACACATGAGTTCTAGAAAGATAAAACAGCTTTTTTTTTTTTTTTTAAATGAACATGTGTCCTCTCAAACTTTTTACAAATTTACACATCTTCTAGTGAATGATTCTCTTTTTTTTTTTTTTAAATCAGAGATTTTGTTTTTGCATGAAAGATTAACAGTATTTTCACTTTTTAAAATAAAGATTACTCTCACAAACCCTCAAACATACAAACAACAGGACCTGCTACCATATTAGGTAGGATTTGTCAGAGGATACATTGATTTGCATTGAATTAGCTTCCTGCGCAAAGTTAAAAGTTGGGCACTGAGTGAAAGCTACAGCTCCTGTCTAACTGGGATAGTTATCGGGGGGAAGGTGGTTGCTAGTAGAAAATAAAAACTGATATGCAAATGTCCCAATTTCCTTTTAAACACTTTCAGCAGCCCACATCATATGCAGTCCTCCATTGTTTGAAACTTACATGCACATCGAGGAAGATCGTGGGTAGAATCTTGGCACACGTTATCTGCAACCCAACAAACATGATCGTTAGAGAGTACATAACACGGTGTGCAGAACGTGACAATGCGATGGACGTCAAAGCGCTTACCGTGAGATGGAACGTGTGTATTTTATCCAGCAGAGACATGACTTCTTTGCTCAGGCCGAGCGCTCTGGAGTAGCAGGTCGGAGGCGCGCACTCCGACAGCCACACGAAGCTGAAGAAACACGCGAGGGCGGCGAGTCCCAGCCTCATGTCGGACAACGCTGCTGCTCCGGACTGCTTACAGCTGCCGTGACGGTCAACGGAGGTAAAATAGTAAAGAGGAGTAGTTTTGCGGCAGTTTTAAGGACGGAGTGGTAGAGGGGACGGGGACGACGACGGCGAAGATGACGTGGACGCGCAGCAGTCTGAGGGGGGGGAAACATTTGGGGTCGCAAACACTCACGCACGCTCCAAATACCAGGGATGATGGAGCTTCTGCTGCTGATAACACAGCCCAAACGTTTCGCAACTTTTCCTCAACACATGTTGAGGCTTTGTCAATTCCTTAAATCAGGATATTAATGACAGCTATTAAGTATCAATGTAGCCTGCACGCCAAAAAGAAGAAAGGCAGGCAAAATGCAGGGGCTTGATTTGTAATGATGACGATTTTTTTTTTTAAATTTATTTTACAAAATGGATTTAAACTGTTGCACATGAAAGAACTTGGAATTTTGATACATTTAATGTACCTGTGCATATTGAGTGTAGGGAGGTATACAATCCTCACATCAAACCACAAACACTCAGCAACTTGTCTAATATCTGGAGTTTTGAACATGAATAATAATAATAATAATAATAATAATAATAATAATACTCTTGATATTAATGCAGTATACACCAATACTGCAAGAATGGGTTTTTTAATCTGTTCTCTTCCCCAATAACACATTTCTAAAGTGAAAGCGAGTCTGTATTTGAGTGGATATTTCCCACCACTTAAAAGATTCAAGCCAACACCATTGGAAATAATGGAACTGTTTGTCAACCTCCTTGCAACATACGCCACTGAAAATGTTTTGCTACACACAGCAGACCTATTGGTTTATTTTGGATTCTAATATATATCATAATAAAGTACCATCATCATAAAACCTTGCAAAAGACAATGTCAGTCAGTCTCGAGAAAGGTTTGATGGAGCCACTGAGCCTTTCTTCAGATTGAGAAAGTTCTTTTTCTTCTTTCTTTTCGGAGCACCCACGCTGCCACTTGAATCAGGTGGATCCCGGAACACAAATAACCTCTCTCCGGTAGCGGGGACGCCCAGTACGCTGCTGGCAGAGGCTGGCATCATGTATTCCTCTGCCGTGCTGTGTAATGTTTCATTCACTGTGTCCACAAACCTTCCTTTTGCAGTGTCATTTTGCCGCTCTGTAACTGTGTTTTCTGTCAGGGTTGAGTCATGAATAGGCTGTTGGGCTTTAGTAAAACTGTCCTCCTTTCCTTTCTCTTTAACCAACAGCGGTGCAACATCTCTGGAAACCAGGAGACGGCTTCTGGGGAGCAGTTTTTCCATCAAACTTTGCCTCTTTTCCTGGAGTCTGCGATTTAGAGGACAAAGGAGCTGTTGTTAGTGGGCTCGGAGTGTTAAAGCGCTTATCTCATGCATGTGGTCACTGCAGCCCAGCCATGTTAACTGATGAAAGGCATATTACACATCAAATAAGGATTTGTCTATGAGGTTGGTGATCACTGAACTACGAATTAGTCTTGCAGAAAGCGTAACGTCAGGTCCTTATATAGCAGCCAGTAGCCAGACACAGAAATGTGTTGAACTCACCTCTCTCTTTCCAAAGTGCAGCTTGGCATATTTGGCATATTTTTATGCACCACGTCTTCTCTCAGTTTGACAGAAAGAGGTCTGTTCACCCCGCCGGCACACCTGGTCAAAAGGTCATAAAATATATTATAAAGCTGGTAAGTGCGATACAATCTCTGCAGACAATGATTGGCTTTGATTAAAAAATGGTCAGGGATGCCTGGCTATCTGATACACTGTCATAACTTTTCATTGGTTTAGAGGGAGAGCTTTGTGATCTTTTCCATTAAAGTAAAAGATTAGATATTTAATCCCTTTCTTAGAAGGGTAAATCGGTTTAGGACCATCAAATCAGTAATTAAGTATGGATAATTCTAAATGCAAAATCACACAAGGCTATTTTTCTTTAAGAGAATAAATATGTCAGAATGCCTTCAAAAGTATTTTTCTTTAAAAAAAAAAAAAGAATGAGTTTCATATCCTACTATTGAAATGAAAATATTACAAATTGTTTCAAAGAACAGCTAAACTCTGTTCTGCAAACAAAAAGCAGAAACTTAAGAGCTGAAAAAGAGAAGAAAAACACATGTTTTGCATATTGTTCCATTTTCATTCTCTTGTCCTTTGGCCAGACAGCTCTGGTCCTCATGCATGAGACATGATTCATCAGTAAAGTAATCCAAACTCAGCTGGGGCCAGTCATGAGTGTTCCAGTGTATCAGGAAGAGAGGGGAAATTAAATGATGGGTATAATCATTTATCTCTCCATCTTGGCTCAGGGAAGAAGGACCCTTGTGGAATCATGTACAAACAGTATTTAAATGTGAGAGACGATGCTTGGAGATGAGTTTGTTTCAGCCACGTTTAAACTTGTGTTTTTAATCAGTGGCTTCGGTCAAAAAACTACTTTCTTAAACCACATAACTTGAATCGATGAGACTGTGGCTGCATACTTGGGACAAAAAAGGTTTTCACTATATTCAAATTGTTCTATTCTTTTTTTTCCTTAAAGAAAGGAGGGAAAGACATTAGAAAATGGGGTAAGTATTTAAGCTTTCTGGAAGGCTCCTAACATGGACTAGGAGACAAGTGCATGACACAAGCTTTTGATAGCTTATCCACATTGGTTGGTAACCAAACTCAAAACTTTGTTTGCAAGATGGAAGAGCCAGACAGATTTGGTATGTTGATGTGCAATCGTTCTGCCGCATGGGGCTTATTAGAAGACAAAAAAATACACTACAATTTGAATATATATAGAGATACATGTGTGTTATTGCACTACCAATAACTATCACCTCTCATGAGTCAAACACATTTACCTAATGTGATCCTACACTGTGTAAATTAGATGTGTAAAACTGGATATCTACACAAATGTTTGCCAGTGGACAGATCCAGACCCTGGTTCTTACCCCGAGTGTTCCTGCTCTGCCGGTGATGAAACAGGGTGCTGTTTGGGGCAGAGGGCGTCAGTGATGGAAATGAGTTCGCTTTCAGGCAGGGTGGGGAGGAGGAGACGCAGGGCCTCCAGGAGAACCTCAGCAGATACCTGACTCTGCTTCACCAGCTGAGATGCAAACTCCAAATCCTGAGATGAAGAGCAGGGCACAGGGCCACCTTAAAGTACAGTTTATTCTCTACTTCCTCTGGCATGCACACAGAAGGGAGGACACTCCTGTATTTTTCCATGCCGTTAATATTTTTGTGTTAAATAAAACATTGGGGGAAAAAAAAAAAGTCGTAATAAATAAGTTCAGACCTGGTCACAGTTTGCATAAAGTCTCCTGAGCTCCATTTGCTCTTTTAAATCTTCCATGGCTTGATTGTTGCCAGTCATTTTCTGCCACCTGAAAACACCAGAGTTTCACTGTAAAATGTAACCGTGTCAATCCACAAAATGTCTCACTATTCCCGAGTTAGTCTATAACGGCAACATAAAATGTACGGGATTGTTCCGGTGCCGCCGGAGATTTCCGCCGGATGTCCCTCTCCTTCCGCTTTCTTTGTGTTGGCATTCTTAACTCCGGGAAACATCCTCCGAGCTAGAACCGACAATCAAAATATATTTACCTTTTCTTTTTTAGCGCCACCCAAGACGATTGTGATTGGTTTAAAGAAATGTCAATAAACCAGAGCACGTTTTTCTCCCATCCCGGTATGTTGTGTAGACAGGTCTGGCAATGAGACACTACTCCTGAGTTGACACTGACATGACAGCTCACCTCTCAGCCAACAGTGTGATGACCTGATCCCTCTTGTAGAGTGCCTCCTGGAGGATGGATGTCATCCTGCAATCCTGCTGCAGCTGAAACGGTCTCTCCTCCTCACTCTCCCCCTCACCAGAGTCATCTCTTCGTGTTGGATTGGACCTGACTCTGGGCCGAGACATTTGCAGGCCGTCCAGCTTAGTCCTCTCCTTCTGAAGCTCTTGTTCTGCTTCCTCTAGGCCCTGTGGCGAGAGTCAAATTACACTCTGAGAAAAGCCTATAAGGTTTAATGAGAAACTAATACATTTACACATTTGTTTGAACCTTCTTATATGCCCATGAGCAGCCCTCCAACCATGCAGTGCTACAGCACAGAGGTTAACTTGGGAGTCGAGCATTGCCTACCAAGCAGTGGTTCTGTATACTCTGGGCCACGTCTTGTCTCTCCAGGCTCTTTCTCTCTCTGAGCTGCAGAATGAGCAGGCTGTGCAGAGTGAGCATTGCTCCGCAGGTCTCCAAGACTTTGGTCCTCCTCTCAGCCTTCTGGTAGTGGATGGTAGCCATCTGCATCGCCAGGCTGTCGCCCTGAGATCGCAGACCGTCCTCTCTCTCCCTACGCATCTCCTCCATCACCTGCCGAAATACAAATGGATGTATTCCAGTCATCTCGTATGAACTCAAACCACCTTGGTGTGCAAGCTAGACATTAAACTTTAACACAGACAGTCCTTCACTTGAAGGAGAATGGCTTCTGCTACTGAATGAGCTTAGGGTTTGATATTGTATAGAAGGTAATACACCCTTCATACCCGTTTTGCCTCTCAGTAACTTACTGCACTTTAAAATGATTTATATTAAAAGGTCGTTTTACACCTTTACCTTGTTCATGACGTCGCTCTCCGTCTCCTTCTCCTTCTCAAACAGTTGGATGCTGTCCTCAAGCTTTTTCTGGAAAAGCAGCAGTTCCGACGTGTCTGTTTTCTGTCTTGCCTCGCTGGTTATCCCCTTGGATTGCTTATTTGTCTGCAAAATATCAATATCCATACGTTGGCTGGGAAATGACTCCACGCATGCTGTTATGATGCGATTAAAAATTAAACCAGAATTATTTCTGAATCATAATGTGCACTCATCCAGCGGCCGCACAATTGAGGCTGATCGCAGTGTGGTTTGCACTGGCGGTCGCCATTCTCCATTTCTTACTCATCTGAGAAAATATTAAATGCAATGAAAATATTCCCTATGTTCTTATGTTCATAGTCTAACAATTTCAGTGCAAAAACTACAGGGTACATTATTTTACAATTTGGTTTGGCTCATGTCGTGCACAAGTACTAACACTCATAATTTTTACCTTTCTCATTAGCAATATAGAGTGTTCCACCTGCATTTTCAATCAAATAGATTGGATGCTATGTGACCTTTTGTTAGATACTAAAACTAGCAGTAGCCAAAGTCAGAAATGCTCTAATCCCACACACGCAGGTTTCAAGAACATAACTTTATTCAGTAATGTGTGATGATTGTGTGTTCACCATCTGTTGCTCGCGCTCCTTTCTCCAAGCTGCAAGAGCGGTGTGGAGTTTGGTTCTGGAGATGGCGTGGGGCAGCACCAGGCAGCGGTCCATCACAGACAGGCACTTCTGAAACTCCAGTTTCATCCTGAGCCGGTCATCTTCAGACAGGGTCAACTGGGACGAACACAAACACCTGGGACAGAAGGAGAAAAGGAAGACAGATCAACACACAGGAGTTCCACCATGAGACTTTACATGGCTGTTTGGAGGGTGGAATAACATTATTTCCTGGACGGGGCAATTATTGTTTGTTGGTGTTGTTTTTCAATCCACAAAAGTTCTTGTGGGGAGACAGTCTGGTATCTAATACCGTTTGCTGTAGAGAACACATCTGATGTCCTCAACCTATCCAGATTGTGCTTCATTCTCTGTCTACCTCTCCCAGAAAATCCACAGCAAATAGGAATACACACACTTTGAATCCCCTGAAATGAAACAGCCGGTGTTATTATACCACTGACCTGAAGAAAGCTCTGCATTGCGCCCTGAGCTCTCTCTGCTCCTGCAGCTCTCTCTCAATGGCATCCCGCAGAGCCTCCCTGGTGCAGCTGAGGGTGCGTAAGGCTGCCTTGCCTTCCTGGTGCAACCTTTCCTGGCCCTGCAAGAGAGCGCTCGCTCCTTGTCCCTGGGCTTGTCCTGGTCCTGCCTCAGGTTCCACCTGCAGCACGGAGCGTTGCACCCCTGGAGGCAGAAGGGTTAGCAAGGCCTGGGTTGCAGAAGGCTGGATGGCTTTGACTTCTGTTAAGGCACCCTGGATCATACGCATGGTCACCTACAGAACAGATAGAGGATTAAGACAGAGAGTAAATCAAACTCAATCAAGCTCCGTGGGATTTTGTTGTTGTTGTGATTAACCATTTCTTTTATTTTTTTAACAAAATACCAAACATACAACTCGCAACATGAACAAATCCCCAATCTTCCGTCGTCACCACCACCCACCCAGACAAAAAAAAAAATCAAGAAAAGATCACACAGTAACAATATTCCAGACCATTCAACACAGTAAGTTACAAAATAGATAATAAACCAAATTAACATATTTATAAATGACAACACCATAAGCCCATCATACATGTCTCTCCCCAGCAGAAAGCTTCTTAGGAGCCCTCCAGAAAGCTCAGGAACTTTTACTACCCATTTTCTAGTAAATACATCCAATCTGGCAAACCGTTTATGTGTAACATTTTCTCAAACACCGCCACCCCAGCCATCTCACAAGCCCACTCCTTGATTGACGATACCCCTTCATTCTTCCATCTATCCCCTTAAAACAATCTGTCTGGCTATCATCAAACTAGTCTGGACCCAGCTTCTTATGCTCTGTGGGATGTTTGTGTGTGGGTTTTTATGCATCTTTTAAAAGTGCCCTGCCACACAAAACTGTTTTTACTTGTATTTTTTTTAAATATGTTAGGTCCATATGTGTTTGTGTTATGTTGTGAATGTGAAAATTAACTTCTACCTCCTCTGTCAGCTCTAGCCACTGAAAAGAAATTAGCGGAGAAATCAGGTCAATTCCAAAAGCTGATCAGTCTAACGTGGTGTTGCCTGAGCTCATTACTATTCATTAGCTCTGGGTAAAGGATACTGATAGCCAGGCTCTCATTGGCTAGCTGTTAGCCAATCAGAGTGAAGCAGCTTAGCTCGTTGAATATTAATGAGAACTGGCACAAATCGAGCTGAGTCTTCCTGCAGGCTTTCTATACCACGCTAGAATGGCTTGAAACAAAGTAACCAATGCATTTCTTCCACAAATTTTTTTTACAAAGTCCATGGTAGAACTTCAGACATTACCACAAAGTAATGAAATATGTGTGGCAGGGCACCTTTAAAGTGATTAGGTCATGAATAAGCCTGATGTGTACTGTTAGAGTGGCACCTTGCGAATGTCGGCAGCAGCCTCCTCATCCAGGTTGTTGATGAGCTCTGCTAGCTCCAAACTTTGAGTTGTCAGTAAGTTCTGCCAACAGTGCAGGTGCTGAGCTATATCTATCCTTTCCTCCAGACCCTTGGACAGAGCAGACAGATCCTTCTGTCTCTGTTTGTGGACCCGCAGCTGGAAAGAGCAGGAAGGTGGTATATTAGTTACAGAATGAGATGAACGGCTTTTGTGGTATCAATCAACAATGGATATATAGGATAATGCAGCTGCTGGGAATAAAATCCTAAATGCGCTTGATTTCCTCACCATGTCAGAGATGAGCTCCCGCCTCTTCTTTATCAGTCCACAGCGCATGGCTCTCCTCTCTTGGCTCAGTGCCTCATCCAGTCTCTGCCTCACCATCACCAACTCTTTCTGAGCCTTGTCCTGTAGCTGGTCGATCTGCTCTGCAGGCACAATGCTCCCTCTGGTGGAGAGATGAAAGCATGCCAGGTTAAAACAACTACAGTCGAGCTTACTCAGATTGTGCAAGCTTAGTGCTGCCTATAAGGTTGAACCGACAACAAAGGCCGATATAACGTACATACTGTCTGTAAAATGCCAGGAAAATACTTTCTTTTATAAATAAAAAAATTGTAAAATATTTTGTAATGCAAAATGCACTTTCATTTTCTACAGTGTTTTTGGCAAATCTATAATTTCTGTTATATATATTAGGATCACATAATAGAAGCACTTCAGATTAAATTCTAAAATTGTACATTAATACTGCAATACTGTAGAAGATTACTTGGCCACATGTATAGTGTAGTGTAATAATGCAACTAGATGTGAAATGGTCATCACACGATGCTATCACTGGTAATTACAACAGGCTCCAACCTCCTGATGTGAGTGAACCAGCTGTCCAGATTGCCGGAGGTGCTGGAGAAGCTGTCTGAAATCAGGCTGTTGAGGCTGTGAAGGCTGTGCACCAAGAACTTCCTCTGTGCATGGCGTTCAGCGAGCACATAGCGCTGGTTGGCAAGGACAACATCCAGCACCTCCTCTAGCTGATCCTGGACAGAAAAGAGAAGGAAAGGTCTCAAAATGTATTTTAAATGTTTGCTTCATGTACTGATTACCGCAAATACAGTTAGCTGAGAAGAAGAAGAAAAGAATAAAGCAAATGCATAAATGGCAAACGGTGTTGGCCATGCTTTGTAAGCCATGTTTGTAGACAAAATTGTCTAAATGCTAAAAAGATGTCTGAAGCTCAAATTATACATTCAGAATTATGTCATTTAAATGGTCAACTCTGATGTGTCACAACTTTGAAAGTAAATTCTTGTTGCTCACTTGACAGGCAAAGTAATCGTGCTGAAGACTCTTGGCTGTACTCCTCTCCAACTCGCCCATCCTAGTGGCCTCCTCCAGTTCTTCAGAGAAGATCTTGTGCAACTCCACCCGGCGCCACTCGATGATCTGCCTCTGGACCTTCCCTGAGGCTTCTTCGTGTCGGACCAACAGAATGCGCTGGAGCTGACTCTGGCTCAGCTTGTGCAGCTTCTCCAGGAGGACGCTGCAGTGGAGGAGCTCCTGGTAACATTACAAAATGAGTATTACAGTAGGGATGGTGTGTCATGAAAGCATAAAACTCTCTCTAGGAATGCTACTTCCCTAGCAAATTAAATAAAGGACTTTTGATGACCTGTTGGTCTGCGTGTTGACACAGCAGCTCGGCCTGGGCCTTCTCAGCAGCTTCTCTGCGGTGCTCTGCTTCCATTTCTTCCCGAGTCTCCAGGTTACACCTGCCAGCCAGAGCAGCCATGCGGGCCCCTCGCTCCTCCTTCAGCCGACCCTCCATGCCCAGCATCTGTCCGTGGAGCACACTGAGGAGTCTCTGCTGGGCCTGGGCGCTGCACTGGCCCCGGGAACGCAGGCCACCCAGCAGGGAGGACATCACATCCTTGTAGATCTGAATTCGGGTGGCCTCCAGGTTATTGGTGGCATGCAGCAGTGTGGACATTTCAAGGCTTGCAGGGATAAAATGCAGAGTAAGCAGGGTAAGCCTGTACATTGAGAGTTTTCAATGAGATGAATTATAAAATAAAAAAAAAAAAAGCCAATAATGTCTCCTGGTGGATTTGATTATACTTTAAGACAATAAAAATGTTGAATTCGAACACACCATATTCTGTGATGGAATTAGATGTTATAATGATTAAGGATTTGGGTAAAACAGAGTAAGCAACATAAAGCGCCAGGAGTGAACAAAAAGCATTGATATATATTTGAAGCCAAGTGCATTAATATTAAGTTTTTCATATAACTCAAAATAAATGGACTAGGGGCGGCCTCCAGCTCACCCAGTACGAGCGTTCGCCCCATGTTGGCTGAGTCCTGCAGCAGTGCAGGGTTTGAATCCGACCTGCTGCCCTTTGCTGCGTGTCATCCCCCATCTCTCTCCCCCTTTCATATCCATCCACTTTCAAATAAAAAGGGAAAAAACCCCAAAAAATAATCTTTAAAATAAATAAATAAATAAATAAATGGACTATATTGAATTAAAGGGGAAAACTCCCAATTTCAATTTAATACATGATATTTATGTATATTAATACCTTTTTTCCACAAGCACTGAGTGCGTTCATTGCCAATTTCTTCCACTTGGCAGTTATTTTGATTACTTTTGTGTCATTAAAGGATATCTCTATATATTATCGAGAGATATTAAATTCCATCTTGACTTGTCTACTCACTTCTCCAAAGCCTGGTACATATTCTGGGGATCCTCCAACACCATGGTGTCCACCATCTTGTCTTCAAACGCAGCCTCATCTTTTACGGTCTCGCTCATGTTGCAGTCTGCATACTCTGCGTCCGAATCCCTTCGGTTTCTCTGAAACAAGAAGATATATGCACGCACAGTGTATTAACATATATACCTGAAGTAAATCATAAAACCTAAAACAATGAGCAAAATATACTGACATTAATTTGAGAAAACAGTTCTTTAAAATTACAAAATTAGTTAACAGAAAAGAAAATAGGGTTAAAACATGGTTGGTCAACAAAACTGTCAAATACTATACACAGTTTGGTTGGACACAAATACCAAATTTTCTTTTAACAGAAGTACAAGTATCAACAACATTTTTACAGAATTAACAAACACAAATAAATACCATCTGTAATTAGGTTTTAACTAGAACAAATAACATTGGAATTTGTGATACCCTTTGCTGAAGAAGGTTCAGCCTGGTTCGGAGACCTATCAGGTTCATGGCCAGAAACCCCAGTGACAGCAGCACCAATGTGACAAAGAACCCAGCGACAAATCCAGCAAAATGGACCCCATGGTTAGGATAGATCTAAAATGGGTCGCAGAAACGTCAGACTTCCCATCAAATCAATTTTGTAAACGCTAATTTGAAAACAGTACAAGAGAAAGCATGCAATGCTTGAAGCTGCTGGAGTGTTTCCAGTTAAGTATCGGTCTACAACTTACCCTGTCGGTGGAATTCACCGTCAAGGTTAGATTAGCCGTCAATGGACCAAACATACTGACATCATTCTGTGGAGTCAAGAAAACAATACTCTGGGTAAGAAGAGAGAAATGTTCTTATAGTACTGCAAATACTGAGATGTGAAATGAATAACACTTTAGGGACTGCTTTTCAAGTTTAAAAGACCAGAAATAGGGCAGAAGAAAAAAAAAAAATACCTGTGAGGCGTTAGAGAAGGTAAGAAAAGCCGGAAGGTCCAGGACCTCACTCTTATGTCTCTTTATGTGAGCTGTATAGTTGACAACAACTTGGGATCCAGCTAAAGAAATAAAATCATATGTTATTTATTGTGAAAGCAGTGTGCAGAAAATTTAAATATTTGACATTTTAAAGCTCAAACCAGACATGTTTGGTAGAATCATCTTTAAAAAAAAAAAAAAAAAAAAAAAAAAAAAAAGTCCCAGACATACCAGACAGTGAATCAATGGCAAACGTCTGGTAGCCTCTTTCCACAACCCTGCCTTCAGATTTTAGGGGTACTATTCCAGAGATGGAGTCCCGGATTGCCACCTGAGACAGATTGGTGCTACGCATTGTGCCTTTGTTGTGAATCCGCAGGAAGAAAGTCAGCTGAGGAGGGTCAGTGTCCAGCTTCACCTGGGGGCCACACGAGCAGCAGGAAGAGTATATATATCACTTCATGGTCTTCAACATGTGTGTTTGCAGTTTAAAATTGGTCCAAAATTAAAATTAAATGC
This sequence comes from Perca flavescens, assembly GCF_004354835.1. Lineage (NCBI taxonomy): Eukaryota > Metazoa > Chordata > Actinopteri > Perciformes > Percidae > Perca > Perca flavescens. The sequence goes on along the minus strand of NC_041334.1, from coordinate 30,682,429 downwards.
GTATAGATAATATGGGCGGTTTTTAAAACAATTGTGTTGATGTACCTGTGCACACTTGCAAAATGTGACCCCAAATGCAGATGAGGGTGCCGCACTCTGAACCTGTAGAAGCATTCAACACACAGTATTAGATTCTTCCAACATGACAATTCTTCTTTAAATCATCTTCTTCTTTGAATCATATCAAGTAATAAGTATGGGAATGGGGTGTAATATGTACAGTGGCTTACATAAGTTTTCACACCCATGCTAAAGTTGATAAAAAGAGGAATAAAAAAAAACATCTTTTGGAAATTGATCTTAATTGCCTTAATTAACTAAATTAGGAAAAATCCAACCTTTAAAAGACACCAATTTTCTTTGTGAATGAATAATGTATCGTAAATAAATAAATGTTCTTCCTTAAAATACAGGGGGCATAAGTCAGTACACCCCCTATGTTAAATTCCCATAGAGGCAAGCAGAGTTTTATTTTTAAAAGGCCAGTAATTTCATGGTTCCTGATAAAGTTCCATTGGCCTTTGGAATTAAAATAGCCCCACATCATCACATACCCTTCACCATATCTAGAGATTGGCATGGTTTTATTTCAGTTAGCCTAATAGCTAGTTTGATTTGCATTGAGAGATGATCTTATGGAAAGTACACCATGATAATCTCTAGGTGGATCCATGAAATAACTGGCCTTTAAAAATAAAAATCTGCCTGCCTCTATGGGAATTTAACATAGGGGTGTGTATACTTATGCCCCCTTAATTTTAAGGAAGAACATCTATTTATTTACGATACATTATTGATTCACAAAAGAAAATTTGTGTCCTTAAAGGTTGTATTTTTCCTAATTTTTTTAATTAAGGCAATAAGATCAATTTCCAAAATATGTTTTTTTATTCCTCTTTTTAGTCAACTTTGGCATGGGTGTGTAAACTTATACAAGCCACTGTATGTATGTGGTAATCCATAAATTATTGGACAGCCAGTACTCAACAGGAATACCTGAGAAGAACTATACCATAGAAGTATAGAAAACCATAGAAAAAAAAATCCTCAAAAAGATTTTGCAACAGTGGAAAGAAATGGCTGATTGACAACTGATATGTCCAGTGCAAAAGTACCAACACATGAAAGTTTGGACAATAAACTAAAAATAAACAATCTCATGAATTACCACGCAGATGAAAAGGTGCATTGCATACAACATGTACACACTCCATGAAAAGTCACTATGTACAACAACTGAAGCGACCAAAACATCTTTTAAAAACACACCTGAGGTATCGCGAGGCCCGGGTTGTATCTGGTGAGCGTGCTTCTGCGGTTCCGGAGGTGCAAGATGTTTGACATGTAGGTAAGTGGCGTATAAAAAGAGTGTCCCCATGGACCAGCAGGAGCCGAAGAAGAAAGGGGGGCCTCTGCAAACAACACCATGCGTCCATTGATTTCCATTGTACCTATCAGGTTACATTTAGGGTGTTTTAACAGCCAGTAACAAAGGCTAAAATTGACAATAAATATATATACTCCATATACGCATTCATACTAAGGTTTTGTATTTAATGGTGAACTACACGTTTTTGTATAATACTATGCATATCATATATTTGCAACATATAACTATTATGGAATTGTATTATTACTGTATTGTTGATGTATAGAATTGAAAAAGAAGAAGAAACCATCCATCCTAAGCAATGTCTGCTCTGCTGATTTCCCACCAGTGTCATGTTGCATTACAGGGATAGTGGAGAGGCTCTGGCAACGGAAAAAGAGGCATTCAGTTTTGCTCATTTAATATGTTACGTGTTTATTAACTAATCTTAAATAGCTTTAATCAAAGGCAGCCTACAGACATGCATAAACACGGTTAACTCGCAAAGCCAATACAATATCTGACCTGATTACATATGACCTGTAAAACAGTGAATTTGGTTGCTAAATAAGACTCAGGGATACAATAAAATAAATATTATCTCTGTACTTTTCAGGATAGGTTGTAGGTTGATGTGATGTGTAGCTGTAAGAACATGTGGTGACTGAGACGCAACATCATCAAACTAGAGATTGGCTGGAAAAAAAAGGATAGGCCACTCACCTCCTGTTTCTCCGAGAAAGGAGGTGGTTGTAGTGTTGTGTAGCATGATGCATCCTGAGCTGTCCCGTTATAACAAGACTGATGTGCATCACTGTACTCCAATAAACGCCGAGTTACACCGTGACACCAATGGGAGTATGAAGGAGGTAGACACAAACACGACACTTGGATATTCAAGATTAATGACCATATCGTGACCCTCTTCGCGGTAGGGTTTACCTGAAGCATTCGTAAGTTTGTGTGCCACTCTCACCAAGGAGAGCCGCTAGCTAACTGGCTGGATATTGCCATTGTTAAAATCCGCGATGAAAACATTTCCACCGCTTTTTCTTGACAAACATTAGCTAATTGTAGCAGCGTTTCTGGCGAACGTGAACATCTTACTTGTATGCAGATATTTCAGGAGAAACTATGGATGCCATTTCAAAGAGTTAACACGAACGAACACAGTCCGTAATCGCCGTTCGTTGCTGCACAACAAAACTATTTCCAAACTTGGGAAAAACGGGCAACTCCTCAAAGAAGCGGAATGAACAAAGTACATAATGTGTTTCCGGTCCCGACTTTCAAAATAAAACAGCATAGCCAGTGGGATGACTGGAACTATGGATTCGTTAAAATATATAGAAATATGCCAAGACACCACAAAAAAGATCATGTTTATTCATATAATTCACCTGCATTTGCGTCAATAATATTATGACGGGGGGCAGTTTTTAAAATGTTCTACCAGAATCTTTTTTTTGTGCTTTAATATTGAAGAAAAATGTCAAAATCTAGCTAGCTAGCTGCCCTGAGCTCTCCTGTCTTGACGCAGCTCGCTTCTCATCTTAAATCTCCGTACACCCATTGGTCCCGAGCACCAATACATGTCGTTTTGGGGGAAAAAAAGTTTTGCTGGAAGAAGTCGTTTCAAATTGTAGGTTGCTTATGTTTCAAAATGTAAAACCTTTTAGAGCGTAAACACATTGAAAATCATATGCGATTATTTTTACAGTCCGTGTTATGTATGCGAGCAAGAAATTAAATCGTAAAGAGTAAGCTGACGTTACTTTCCTCGAGATAAGTTGTTAACGTTAGCTAAAGTAAGATGTTGTCGACAAAATGCTAACATTCATAACGTTAGTTGTCATAACGCAGCGACATGAAAAATGACAGAGCAGTGCCTGTTTGAGGGATGTCGCACTGATGTGTTGGTCAGTTTCTCCGAGTCGCTGCACATCTACACAGGGCTGTTAACAGTGGCTACAGTGTGTGGAGGGCTTTCGGGAATATTAGCTGTTGCTCTTTTGTACGTCTTCTGTCTGAAGCCGTTGCTGTTGACGAGACAAGTAAGTTAAGCAAATAACATGCAACCTCTGTTTCTCCTATCCACTGAGTCTCTTTCTTGACCACATCAACGATACATTATATTAAATCATTGGACGTAACGTTAACATATTCTCGTGTATCGTCCCATTAGGGTTACAATGCAAGGCGGCTGCTTGAACCTGACAACAACCAAAGTGACCGTGTCAGTAACGGCAGAAAGGAGGCTCCAATAAGTGGCACCACACATGACAAAGTATTATTCTCTTACACATCCAAGAAATGTCTGAGACTTATTGTAACTTTACACAGGTGGATGAAATAGTTCCATTACATACTGTATATACTGGTAAATTGATGTAAAATATCTGGAAATGACTTTCAAACATTCATTGTATGGCACAGGATGCCATTCATGCTTCAGTCAGGGTTACCCATTTTTTATGTTTACTAATTAACTTCCCACTAACAGTTTAGTCTGTTTACTCATTGTCCAGGAGAAGAAGCAGCCACCCATGAACAGTGATGTGGCTGCATTTGCATCCAGAGCAAAGGTGGTTTATCCCATCAACCAAAAATACAGAGTAAGTCTATCATAAATATACAGCATATCATTATTATAACATACACCTTCTGCCAGGTACACAAGGTAATAGACTCCTATCCATACAACAAATATAAAGGCTTATATACTTGGCAACTGATTTTATAAGGTATTTTTGTTTTGTTTTTAAGCACAAACAATTGTATAATTTGTAGTTTGACTTTAGACTAAACAGTTTTACATCAACAACAAAAAAAGTTTAGCAAAATGTGTGCTGTTTTAATAGAAGTGGTCACCTAACAGAACAGTAACCGGTTGCAAACCAATTCATGGATGAGTAATGGGGTGCACGATTCAGAAAATGTCACGATTCAATATTGATTTTTTTTTAGGCTCAAGATTCGATTCAAAATTGATTTTCGATTCAAAAACGATTCTCGATTCAAAAAACAATTCATAGTATGTAAATGTAGTTACTTTCTCCATGTGATTGCAGTAGCCCTACAATTTAAATTAAAAGAAACACAGCAAATTAAATGTAGTTTGATATTACTTATATGTCTTCATACAAAAATAAAAACGTTTGCAACTAAAAATTGCAAAGGGGCAAGGTTTGGCCAGCTTTCAAATACATTTAATTCAAGTATGAACTAACCCCCTAACCCTGTTAAATAAAAAGAGGTTTTTGTTCAGAGTTCGGTGGGAATTTAGAGCATTGAAAGAGTGCGTTGGTTGACTGGCATGTTAGGTTGTTGTTCGTCCACGTCTTTAATGTGAGTTCTCAAGTTTGTGGTGTTTCCAAAATACATAACTTTTGCTTTGCAAAGCCTGCATATAGCAAGATTCCTATCAGGTTCCGTCTTCCCCTCGAGGTTATAAAAGCTGAAATGTGCCCAAGCTCTCGCCTTCAATGAAGATGGAGCAGGTTGAATAATTCTTTCTGTGAGGTTTACCATTGTTTGCACCGACTAAACTACTTCTGCTGCACTCGTTCTTCTTTGTGCCCAGGCGTCAGTGTGAATTCGACGCAGCGCCATCTATGGGAATGGCGAGCTAAACTCATTCCAGGACAATAGTATACACGGCATTACAAACGAAAAAAATCAAAAATATGAATCGATTTTGAATCGGTAGAGCTTGAATCACGTTACGAATGTGAATTGATTTTTTTTGCACACCCCTAATGAGTAAGGTATAATATACGTAGTATGTTTCAATCAGTTGGTTTATGATTATACTTCACTTACCTGCAACCTTTCGTTGAATCTGTCAGCCTTTAGCAGACGGAGCGTCCAATCCATCACTGCATGAGCACTCCAAGTTGCCAGCAATGCCTAACGATGAGTCATCCTCCTCCATGGACGGAGAGTCTCTGAGCCAAGAGCAGGACAACGACGACAGCAGTCAGTTTATCTCCTCCTCGGTGGTCCCCAAGAGCCTGCAGAACCAGAGCTTCACCAGGGTCTCTCACTACCCTCGCTCACTGACACAACCAGAGTAGGAACCATTAATCTAACAGTAATCTCTAAATGACATAACCATAACCATGCACCTTAACCTTAAAGCAAGTATGCACCAACCTGAGTTTGCTGGATTTGATGATGCTCTTTGTTATCTCTGCAGTTTTGGGGGCAGGATCAGCCTTTACTGTTTGGCCCTGCAGGATATACAACAACATTGCTCCCAGCTTCAGGAAGAAAAATGTCTGGTGAGTTTTTGTCATTTTTCTTTAATTAATACAGTTATGAAATAGTTATCAAGTATATTTCTTAAATTGCAAAACGAAATTGTTGTATTCTTTTTTTTTTTATTACTTTTATCCTGCTATAGATGTTTCTTCAAATGGTGAAAATAATATTCAGCTGTCATTTTCCAAAAGACAAAAATGCTGCTGACTTCTCCAAAAATATTCTTCAAATGCAAGAAAAGGTAGATCCAGATCAGATGTCTATTACACATACATACATACATATATACATACATAGATTTTTAGATTCTTTATTGACTGTGCATAGAAACACTGACATAGAAAAATATATGTTGTTATCCGTCATTTCAGGAACTGAATGAGCTGAAGAAACAGTTGCCAACAAGCCACACTGCCAGGGAGAAAAATGATGACGCTCCCTGTACTCTGGAAGAAATAGAGAGAGCCCAAAAAGATTTTCTTGAACGTGGCCTTCAAGTGGTAAAAGCGAAAAGAAAACCTCATAGAGCAAATTATTTAAAAATTACACTAATACTAATAATATACTAAGTCTATTAGACCACCTTTATTTACTCTGACAGTTCTGAAGGGAAAACTAATGTCCATGTCTCTTCACAGTCCAGACGTTTCAGCAAACAGGTGGAGGACTTGTGCCAGCATCTGCTGAAGAAGCCCAGCATTTTCTCTCCAGATGAAGCCCAGGGTGTGATTCTCTCTCTCATCCAGACTCTTCTGTTAGTAGAGAACCATCTGATGAACACACAAGAAGCTGATCTTAAGGTAAAGCAATGCTAGGTATTGGTTTGCAGACCATTCATCTTGATTCTCATCCCTTGTGTCATTGTGTGAGGAACTGAAAATGCCAAAGGAAAATGTATTTTCCACTTCTTGTTAGAGGATCCAGCAAAAGTTGTTGTGGTGGGAGGAGCTGACGGGGCTTCTCCAATCCCAACCTGCCTTGCTAAGGCTGGAAGTGTCTCTGAGGCAGGGCTTGATAGCAACAACACTGGAGCAGCTGACGAGCGATGACGTCTTGACCTTTACCCACATGGAAAAGATACTTTCAGAGGTCCAGGCAACTCTGACCGAAGGCCTTCAACAGTGCACTGAGGGTAAGACACGTGAAGGGAAAATCAGTTCAGTTTCATCTAAGGAAACTCACTGCTGTCAATGTACTATCAGGTGAAAAGACAAAGGGCATTTAATAGTAAGCATTTTGTGGGTAAAGCAAGGTGACTGCAAAAGTAAAAAAATGAATGTAGCATGTGTGTAATTTTGTCACATACTGCACTAGTTTCTGGTGGCAGGTAGTAGTGGACAGTGTATAGCCTACTTTTCACATTTAAATGACGTACTCTTTCAAAATAGACTATTTTCTAGGAATCCTCTTTAGCTCCTCAAATAAGGTCAGGTTCTTTTAGGACAGCAAAAAATATATTTTGCACTCTTACTGCACCCCACTCTCATGCAATTCGAAATTCATGCAAAATCTTTTAGTATAACACTTGTCAAAGATTGTTGCTGTTGATCTATTGTGTAATAAAAAAACATGCTATTAATGCTTAGATAAACAAGTGTTTACATTAGTTAGGCAAGGTCCTTTATCTTCTGGGCTTATTTTACTTGTCTTTATCTTCTGGACTTATTTTACAATACAGTAGATTACTCTTATGGGCAGCTTGCCTCTCCAAGTACAAATGGTGAGTGATAGTGAAAAGATATTTTGAACTATGTAACTGTTTAAAACAGTAATAAAGACAATATTTTAATGCTTGTCCCTCAAAATTAAAGACACAGGGGTTCTTTCTAGACAACAGCGTTCAACCACCTTATAGGAAAAATCATCCATTATTGAACGTCATATAGGTTTTTCCACTGTCAGTAGCCTTGTTAGACCATATAGCAATGCAGCCACTGTTGTAAAGTGAGGTGCAGGGTAACTCAGTGACTGCCTCTGGAAACGGACGAATCCCGACGAAGCTAATAGTTGACGTCAACTCGGTGGCTGTACCTTAATTGGCTCTGGTCTGCCCCAAAATTTACATAGCTACAGACCACTGGTCTGAGACCATCTGGTTTTCTGAATGTACGTCGCGCAGATCTACAGACACACTAGTTTAGCTGCGAGCTTTGCACTTCCAGGGGAATTACAGAAGAGAAAGTTTGGAAGTTTTTCAAGGATATTGAAAATGAACCACGGTTGTAAATGCAGTGTTCCAGGCTGTACAGGGAATGCTGACACTTTTCACATTTCATCGCGGGCTGCCGCCGGTTGTGGTGGTCCAGGTAAGCGGTAGTTAGTGGTTCAGTTACCCCAGAAAACGTGACTATGCGCTGGGCACAGAGCACCATGCTGCCGGTCATGGAGCTCCGTCAGGTCAGCGGTAGTTGGTGGTCTAGTTACCGGGTAACTGCGAGTGTGGCAGGCATGTTCCCTGATATTAATAAATTATGTTTTCATTTATATTGCAATGTAAATAATACATTTAACCAGTAGCGGAGTGGCAATCGGGAGAGTTATGACTTTTCCCATTGCAAGGTAGTGTTTGCGAGGGCCGGTCTGATAATAGTTGTACACTCGCCTAAAGGATTATTAGGAACACCCTACTAATACCGTGTTTGACCCCCTTTCGCCTTCAGAACTGCCTTAATTCTTCGTGGCATTGATTCAACAAGGTGCTGGAAGCATTCTTTAGAAATGTTGGCCCATATTAATAGGATAGCATCTTGCAGTTGATGGAGATTAGTGGGATGCACATCCAGGGCACGAAACTCCCGTTCCACCACATCCCAAAGATGTTCTACTGGGTTGAGATCTGGTGACTGTGGGGGCCATTTTAGTACAGTGAACTCATTGTCATCTTCAAGAAACCGATTTGAAATGATTTGAGCTTTGTGACATGGTGCATTATCCTGCTGGAAGTAGCCATCAGAGGATGGGTACATGGTGGTCATAAAAGGATGGACATGGTCAGAAACAATGCTCAGGTAGGCTGTGGCATTTAAACAATGCCCAATTGGGGCCAAAGGGATCCATGTTCTCATTCTGTTTACGCCAAATTCTGACTCTACCATCTGAATGTCTCAACAGAAATCAAGACTCCTCAGACCAGGCAACATTTTTACAGTTTTCAACTGTCCAATTCTTGTGCGCTCATGCAAATTGTAGCCTCATTTTCCTATTTTTAGTGGAGATGAGCAGTACCCGGTGGGGTCTTCTGCTGGTGTAGCCCATCCGCCTCAAGGTTGTTCGTGTTGTGGCTTCACAAATGCTTTGCTGCATACCTCTATTGTAAGGAGTGGTTATTTGAGTCAAAGTTGATCTTCTATCAGCTCGAATCACTCGGCCCATTCTCCTCTGACCTCTAGCATCAACAATGCATTTTCGCCCCCCCAGGACTGCAGCATACTGGATGTTTTTCCTTCCATTCTTTGTAAACCCTAGAAATGGTTGTGTGAGAAAATCCCAGTAACTGAGCAGATTGTGAAATACTCTTACCAGCCCGTCTGGCACCAACAACCATGCCACGCTCAAAGTTGCTTAGATCGCCTTTCTTTCCCATTCTGACATTCGATTTGGAGTTCAGAATTGTCTCGGGCCTGGACCACACCCCTAAATGCATTGAAGCAGCTGCCGTGTGATTGGTTGATTAGATAATTGCATTAACAAGAAATCTTACAGGTGTTCCTAATAATCCTTTAGGTGAGTGTACATTGCAAGTTCTTAGCAACACCATCCGGCGGCCTGGTGTGCAGCCTCTGCTCAGCCCGTATGGTGGGCCGCAGCAGCGGCCAGGCCGCTACCTGAACCATGGTCGTAAACGCAGTGTTCCAGGCTGTACAACGGAATACTGGCCCATGTGTGTACATGTACACACAGAGAAAAGTTTTTAGAACTTAATTAAGGAGTAGATATTGGACAATGGAGCGGGAGTTGTGGATCTAACGCAGCGGCACAGAGGACTTGCAATGGGCGGTGTGCTGCTGGAGCTGCTGCTGCTGTTGTGCTGCTCTCTGTCTGTGTGCCTGTGGGCTTCACTCTGAAGAGACACTGAACTAGCTACAGCGCGAGTTGTGATTCCTTGTCTGGAAGTGGAGGTTTTTTATGTCCTAAGGGTAACGTTACAACAACACTAGTTGTAATGAAAGTGTTGAAACTTTGCGTGAGTGTGTGTGTGTGTGTGTGTGTGTGTGTGCGCGACACACTGGAGGATGACTAAACTGTAACTAAACTGTGTCACTGGTGCTTTGTACAGTAACATTAGTTGATGAGTTTATGTATCAGAGCAGAAATGAAGTTAGAAGCCAGCCGGGAATATTTTCTCGGGCCTCGGCTGCTCCAGCCATTCCTGCTCCGACGTTTGGAAGTCTATCGGTAACGTTAACAGACAGTGTGTGAGTCTAATGATGGAAAGCAGAAAAGGGAAAGGTGGCGCTGAGTAGGTCAGACTCAAAAGGAAAAGAAGGTATTGTGTTGCTGTGTCAGTGTGTTGTTCATTCCCCTCCTACTAAGAGCCACTAAATGGCTAGGTTAACAGTTAAAGTTTCTCAGAGTTTACGAGGTGCAATTGAATGCACCACGAGTTTATTGAGGGGCACCTGAATTCACCATGATGTCCCGTCAGAGCCATACGTTTGACTGTACATAAGGCTGCTTACTGAGGGTTGCTGATTTACACTGTGTAGCACATAGGAAGTTACAGACTGATGTAGATCTAGAGGCAGGTTTACGAAAGTGTGTACATAAAAAAAGCTCATCAAACCCGGTCTCATCAAATGCATTAAAATCACAGATTAATGTAACCGTATATCAGTCCCTCCAGAAAAACGCGATTATGCGATCGCATAATTCAATGCATAATCAGCCAAAGTCCGCATATTTATGCAGGGGCTGCATTTTTTCAAATACTCCGCACTTTCGCCGCATAAATTGCCGGTTTCCGCGAAAAATATATAAATAATAAAAAATATAATTTTCGTTGCAAAAAAAAAGTCACATATATCTTAGCAGAAAGTTGAAAAATGTTGCGTTTACTTCACACAAGAGCAGCCATTTTCCCTTGTTGCCATGGGAACGTTATGAAGTGACGTAATTAAGCAACGTGAACATCATCGAAAAGCATGGGGGAATCACTTTTTTTTCTCTTCTTCATCAAACCGCAGTTTTTGGAAATTCCCTGAATATTTGCAAATTCCCGCAATTTCATCGCATAAATATCCCACATATTCCATCGCATTTTTTAAGGAAACGTGCCGTGTAATCAAGGATTTTTTCCCGCAACAATCACAAAAAAACTCCTGGTATATACAATTTATTCTTTAAAGAGTTGGTGTTTAGTTCATTTTGAATATATTGTCACTCATATACTAATTTATTACAAGAACAATTCATATTAATGAACATTTATACCATCAACTAGTCCAGCTCATCCCAAAGTTGATTCGATTCGATTGATTGTGTTGCAGAGTGTACAAGGAAGACGAAGGAGCTGGTGAATGACAAGTGCAGCAGAATGGAGTCCAAGAAGAAGAAGCTTTTGAGGAGCCAAACCAAGGAGAAGAGCTCCGCCCTGGAACTGAGACAGCCTCACGGTGACCTACAGCAGCTCACCAAGGTAAAAACATGTTGCTTCCCTTACCTCAATATGTAGATCTGGGATTACTCTTGTATAATAACTAGTCCATTGGTATCTAAATGCCGAGCTGTAACCTTTCCTGCAGGTGTACCAGGAGCTGCTGATGAAACACAGGCAACAGATTTCTGACTCGGAGCAGCAGCAGGACAACAGGGTGGCTGAAGCCCTCTGTGACCATTGGAAGGTAAAAGAAATCAAATACTTCTTTTGTATTTTTGTGTATACTTGTGCGAGTGTATTTTTCCATTATTCTTATGTACGTTATTGTATCGTCAGAAACTCCGTGCCTCCTGGTCAAAGAGGCTTGGAGAGCTGGCCAAGGACATTTTCCTCACCGCTGTCCCTGCCCAGTCAAAGGTCTCTGCTGAGCGCTGCGAGAATCTGTGGTTGGATCTGGAGCAGGAGCTGGTTGCACGGCTGCAGCAGGCAGAGTGCACTACCAAGGTGCAACTGGAGGCCATGAGGGCTCAGCTGGATAAAGATGGACAGGTAGACATCATCTGGTGGATCAGATACATACAGCCTCTCCATCAGTGCTTGGCACGTTGATTCTTTCATCAACCAGTGTTTCATGTTCATTTTTAAACTGTCTCTGTCTCTTAAATCGTAAGTACATGAGATATTTCCAAGAGTTTAATTATACTAAAGGCTTTCTAACTGAGCCTCTTTTTCTGTAGCTGTGGAGTGAGGAGATGGCTCTGGTGCAGGCCTGTCTCAAACATCTGAGCGAACAACAGATGACAATCCTGCGAGCCATGTTGGCCAGACAGAGCTACACACTCAACAGGTACGATTGGAAGACCTCTGTCAAAAAGGATTTACGCCATGAAAGATTACCTGATGTAAACAAAAATGAAATCTGCACTAACGCAGCTTTCCTCTATCCACTTATGGCCTCCACAGTATCAAAATCGATGTTTGCGAGTTACTTGGAAATAATGCAATACGATCTTCTTCTCAGCAACGTGGGGAGGTTGATAGAGAAGAAACATGAGCACCTGTTGGTGGCGGTGCAGAGGTACTTTGTGGTCAGGCACTTCTGTTTGCACATGCTGAAGGAAATGAGGATGTCCAAGCTGAAAGCACTCTCTCAGACTGATTTTAGGGCTGTGCTAATGGAAGATCCCAGTAAAAGCCAGTCCTGTGTCAATACAGCTCTCAAGGTGGGATAAATGTATTCTTTTGTATTAAAGCACCTCCGAAACCGCAAAATACATTATGTCTCCTCCTATTCAGTTATCTAACGTAATAGCTCAAGTTCACAGCAGATTGTTGTTGTCCCATATCAATCACAGAATAGCAGTGCCAGCCTAGCAGAGAGGCATCTGGGTCCAGAGAGTCAGCTGGTGGGCCACAGCTTCCAGCAGGAGTTTCTGTCTGAACTGGAAACAGGGACGGAGCTTCTTCAGAGCAATGCACAGCTGGTGTTGGGCAACGCCCTCAGCCACGCCATCCAACAGATGATGGAGACCCCACCCACTGAACCGCAGACCTCTCCCAAACAGGACGATGGCTTGAAGGTAGGGTTTGGGTTATGAATTGGAATCCACTTTCTTTGGCATGTTGCTTTAGGTATGTTTGCTAAGCACATTAGAGTAAAAAAAAAACATTGTTTCTCATTTACATCTCATTTAGCACTACCTGACAGAGGCTGCCTCGGAGAGTGTGTATGTGACCAAAGATTCTCTCACTGCACTGGTCCAAAGCTACTATTCCCACCTACAGGACATCATCGAGAAATTACAGCAGGATCAGTCAAACATAAACCACGGTGAGATGACAATCACAACACACATGCACAAGTCCACATCTGTATAAACGCTGATTTAGATGCTGAAACTGCTGCGCCCTTACTCCTTATCTAGACCAAATATATGTAATAGATGCTACATTTACAGTATTTCATTAGGTCATAGGGAAAACTAGCCTAGAAATCTAGATGCACCCTAGCGGCAGCAAAATTATTTTCTTCGTTGACGTTGAAAGACAACCGTTTATCCCGCCCCTCGGATTGAGCCCCGTCAACGGTGAGTTCCCAGACCCAACATCTTGATGTGGGTCTGGCTTGTCAGGCTAAGGGAAAACATATGCAATAGTACAATGGTTACCAGGATTGTGTTAGACTTGTTATCTTATCTAAAGTAGACAATAGTAGATACCGTTTTAAGTAGAAACAAATCTACTCTGTGTTAATTTATTTATTACATTTATTTTATTATTTTATTTAATGAATGTATTTAATACTGTTCCTTCAGAGGTGAATGAGAACCATGAGAGGAGCAGTCAGCTGAACAGATCCTTGCTGAGGGAGCTGGTGAACTGGGGCAAAAAACCCAACTCTGCGGAGTTTCAACAGAGGTGCAACAACCGTTCACCACAATACCCCTTCTGCACCACACCCTTTGTCTGCACCACACCCTTTGGCCAGTCTTAAATACATGTAATAATGTAATAATGTTTTCTTGTGTGTCAGGGTTGAACTCCACAAAAGGAGGGTGTTGGAGCAGTGTGATCTGGACCAGGAAACGATATATGAGGAACTGAGGCGGAAGAAAGTAGGCCAGGATCAGAACATGGAAAGTATCAAAGCCCAGCTGCTGGTTAGTATGTTTCACGTCTTCTGTACTTCCTTTTTCTGACTAAAGGTATGTAACTTGATTAAAAAATAAAAATAAAATGTAAGCAATGTTTTTTTGTGTCCATTAGGAGGCAGAAGAAAGCTTCATAACTGAGCTGGCAGCCTTGGCCCGGGTCTCTCTCCACAGCCCAGACCCAGAACCCAGCGGTGAGGAGGACAACACTGGTAAGCACTTTTCTTTTCTTTTTTTTTAAAGGGGTGATAGAATGATTATATAGGGTATTTTACATTGTTCCTTAAGGTCTCCTAATGGGGTGTGTAACATTGGTTGGGCTGAAAATTGCCCGAATGCTATTTTATTAGGCCCTTAACTACCCTGTGAATATGGCTCTATTTGGAACAAGAGCTTTTCTTCCAAATATGGTATGCTCATGAATATTCAGAATGAGCTACATGCTGATTGGTTTGAGCAAACTACATAGAAACACATGGGATACTCGACAGCAGGTCTCATTGCAAAGTTATACATTGTTTGTCGGGCTATTACGTTATTAAATTCACTTCTGAGACTTTTTTAAGCAAGAAATCAACTATATAAAGCTCAAATATGGGCAGTTTTACGATAATTGATGGCTTATTGCAAATTTGGTAGGACTGTGTGTCGGAGTTCAGCTGCCGGTGCTGCCTGTGTTGCTGCCTCGCTGCACGGCCTGCCTTCCTTTACACACCCCGGCCTGCTCTGAGCTTGATTGAGCTCCGTTACGGCTTGCAGCCCACAGCACTCGATACCCGCGCAAAGTCACCGTTTTGGGGTTAATGGACCAAACGCTGGTGCTCTGACAGAGCTCCAGGGCCTGCAGCTCCCCTCTTCCTTCTAGCTAAATGGCCCGTGTGTGAGTGTGATAGCGCGGTCAGCGAGCTTGTTACACCAGCAATCTCTTACAACAGTTCCAGTTAATCTTGGCTGGCTGTCAGCATAACTAGCTATATTTACAGTTTGAATTTTGTCACGCCACTTATACAACATCTCCCTAAATGTCTTATAAAGCTAACAACGGTGTCCGATTTCAAATTAATGAATTTTTGTGAACGGTGGGGGTTTTGTTAGCTATGACTGTCCCTTCAATCCTAGCTATGTGTAGCTAGCTACAAATCACAGATAGTTAGCTTAATTTTTGGCGTAATTTCTGTATATTTACAGTTTGAATTTCATCACGCCACTTATACAACATCTCCCTAAATGTCTTATAAAGCTAACAACGGTGTCCGATTTCAAGTTAATGAATATTTGTGAATTTCAGAGGAATTCTAGGAGGAGCTAGCTCTCATTGATAGAGCTACATCCAGCCGCAGGCTCTATCAATGAGACTCGCGGACAAGCAGCGTTTATTTCCCCAATCGTTTGTTTAAATAACTCAACACATTATAATTACACACATTAAAAGATTAACTGGAACCTGTAGTAACAGATTGCTGGCGTAACAAGCTCGCTGACCGTGCTCTCACTCACACACACCGGGCATTTAGCTAGCAGGAAGAGGGGAGCTGCAGGCCCTGGAGCTCTGTCAGAGCACCAGCGTTTAGTAGTCCATTATCCAAAAAACGTTGACTTTGCGCGGGTATGGAGTGCTGTGGGCTGCCAGTCGTGACGGAGCTCTAAGTACCTCAGAGCAGGCCGGGGTCTGTGAAGGAAGGCAGGTCGGGCGGCGAGGCAGCAACACAGGCAGCACCGGCAGCTGAATTCCGACACACAGTTGGACAAAATTTGCAATTAGCCATCCATTTTCATAAAATGTCCCATATTTGAGCCTTACATAGTTGATTTCTCGCATAAAAAAGTTTCAGAAGTGAATTTTGTAATGGAATAGCAGAGATCTGCGCGACCTAGATTCAGAAGACTACCTGATTTCAGGTCAGTTGTGTAGCCTATGTAAATGTTGGGGCGTGACCGTTCTCTTAATACACCCATGGGCTGACAAAGGCTCCGGTTTTTGGGAGGTTGACGTCAACTTCGAGCTTTGTTGGGATTCGCCCGTTTTCAGCGGCAGTTTCAAAATATTTAATTTTCATAGTAAAGGGGTATCAGTGGGACTTTGAGCTTCTATGTATGTCCTATTTACCCACCAAACTGTTGTTATTCAACAATGACAGGGTAAAATCGGTTTTGCATTCTATCACCCCTTTAAGCTCTGATAGGAAATCTATGTATTCGCCACTCCTCTGTCTCTGTCCTTCATTGTGTCATATTTTCAACAGGTAATGAGAGTGCTACTATATTGGACCTGTTGTCCCTGAACCCAGCATTAGATCCAGCCTTGAATCCTTCACTGACCCCAACGATTGTAACTCCAGTGGTGAAATCAAAACCAAAGAAGAAAAGAGAACGAGAATCTCATCTCAGCTGAAATCTTAACACAGTACTGTTCACATATTCATGCAGTCATGTCCTGTAAAAAGTTTACTCTCATTATAGTTGGTGCATCAGGAAGTAATGCCACTACTGGTCTGCTGGTACCAATTTTGTTAGGAAGGTACCTCAGCTTTGTTTGCATTAAGCCAGAGGGATCTGTCCTAATTTATGTATAAGTGGACTGTCTAGTCTAATTTAAAATTTTCTAGAAGTGTGCTTGAATTAGGTTACTGAAATGTTGCAATGGTGACAAAAACAATGTATTTTTCTCAATTAGTCGGTATTTTTGTAAATTCCATGTATCAAAAATCCAATAAAATAACAAAGCAGATTTTCTTTTGAATGCATTATTCAACTTTTGTACTTTTTTCACCTGGTATACAGAAGTACCATGCTACAGGCCTGACAGTTATATATTATCATCCTATACCTACACATACCACGGCTCACTCACTGCATTGATTTCCAGTGATTCTTGAGTACATGGGATGATGGATGTGCTCCTCGTTGAGTTTTCAGATGAATTAGAGATGTCCATTGTGATTGTAGTGGAGTGCTACTACTCGCCGATGAAAGCCTTGCCCTTCTCTTGCGCTAATGGAGATTTAAGTACAACCATTTATGGATGATAATGCAGAGTAATGGTAAAAAGTCGGGGAGGGCTTAAGTCTGGCAGGCAGTTCTGTGTGCAGCCAGCAATCTAGAAGGCGATATATACCTTATGGCTTATTATCAGTGTGTATCAGTGTCAATTAGGAAACATACATTTTTAATCTGTCCTTAATTCCTATGCTCAATTTGCACACATAAACCAATCATTGCTATGGCACTCTAAGAAAATATGCTCCTGGACCTGACCCACTCATACACACTGAAGTGTCCTGTCAACAGGCTGTTTCTCCTCCCAATGCATCGATCAGAAATGTGGGTGTGTTGTTGACTTCAACACCGGTGTCATCGCTGATCTTTGGTGAGGGTAAACCGTTAGAATGTATTTTGAGGTCCCTTAGGGGACTGCAAGGACTTGTGGGAAGATGACCTGATTTCTAATTTTCTCCTCTCCTGCCTGAGCTGTGGGCTAGTCGCTGTTACAAACAGAGAAGCCCATGAAAGGAGTGTGACAGTATGAGCCGCGAAGAATCTATATGGAATACGGCCTCGCTAACGGCGTAAAACTGGATTTTATTTGTAATTTTTCATGGACGCAGACGTGACTGTAATTGTATTTCAGTAGATTCAGGTAAGTGGAAATAACTCCTAGGCTCACCTCCGCTTAAGCTGCACCAAAGCTGCTGAGAACCCAAATGGCATTTACAACACTGCCATTGGTATTGGTATTGTCCCAGCTGAAACACAAACGGGGACTCGCGGTAAAGATTGTCCTGCCCTTTCTGCATGTTCAGATGGTTTTCAAAGGTGCCCGGACGGCAATTAAGTTACTGAATGCATATTCGTATATTCATCGACACGTCCCGCATTTGTTCAGTAAAGTGGCGACTGTGCCCTGAGGCTGATATTAGAAATGAGAAGATTAAAAATGTCCAGTGAGAAAGATGTGCGCAGTGTGACGGCGTCACCAGGTCAGATGATCGGTTATTTTAGGGCCCAAAATTAAGGTCGCTTTCTAAAGGGCTTCTTCTTTTTTCCATTCGAACTGAAAAAAAATCTACTTTGATTGTCATATTTTCGACAAATTATATGATTATATGCTGCCTATGATACAGTATCAGATCTGAAACACTGTTAATATTTGAACTAAGTGAAACTTGTACTTTAAGTAAAAGTAGAACTGCTTCCCAATTCATTTTAATACAAAACGTCCGCTGTTATAACTACCATCGTTTTATTGCTATTATTAACATAATAATATAATAATTTTGTTATAATAATATTCTATAATAATATTTAGATAATAAAACAACTAGCAAATAGTAATACATCATAATATGTTGCTATTGCTTTATTGTTCATATAAACATGTAATATACAATACTATACAACATAGCCTACATCATATTATTATTATTATTATTATTATTATTATTATTATTATTATTATTATATGTTCATTAAATGTTGAATAAACATCTGTTTTCTTGCATTAAAGAAAGAGAGATGGTGTTTAAGATTACCATGCACTTGTGGCCGGTTGGCTCAGTGGGTAGAGCAGGCACACATATACTGAGAGGTTTAGGCTATGCCTAATGTCCAGCGTTCGAATCCGACTTGTGACGATTTCCTCCATGTCTTCCCCCTCTCTCTCCCCTTTCTCAAATAGCTGTCCTGTCAAAAATTAAAGGGGGAAAAGCCCAAAAAATAATGTTAAAAAAAAAAAAGATTACCATGCACTTAACAGATTGGATATGAGACTTAATTCCACCTGCAATAATGTTTGTGTCTTTTTATATTGCCTTAATAGCTTTTTATGTGTTATGTAAATCACTTTGAATTACCTTGGTTTGAAAGTTGCTATACAAATAAACTTGCTTAGCCTTGGTAACTGCCTGGTTTTCCCTCTCAGGTGAGCAGCCATGGCTAACCTGCAGCAGGAATACCCTGGGGTCCTTCTGGAGATCCTGGAGGAACTGGCCAATATGCGCCAGTGGCTGACTTTCCAGGATCTTTGTCGCATGGTCAGCACCCGCTTTGACCTGGAGCACCTAATCGAGCTCAGGAGTTTGCTGTTTGCTGCTGCCAGCCATGACCCCTGTTTCCCAGCTACTCTCTTCAGAGACCGAGTTTCCACCAGAGGCCAGGGGCTATCACCCATAGGTGTCGCTGCTGACATTGTAACTATCTTCAATCTCATTCAGATGACGGCTGGGGCTCCTGATGGCAGCCATCCAATGAGAGCCCAGATGGTCCTCCCCGTCGACCAGTCCCCAGGCCCCAGTCTGTCTGGAATACACCAGCTGAAAATTTCTGGTCAAGAAAGAGCACGTACCCACTCTGACTCCGGTGGCAGGCCTATCGATCAGCACTTGCTGCTTCCAAGATCTAATTACTCTGCCCGCAAGCGAGCCAGTCTTCCCCCCGATCCCATCTCACTTGTGTCCTCTCCTCCAATCAGGACGAGGGCTGTGTCTTTCGACTTGCCTCACACCACACTATTGTACCCCAGTGGTCAAATCCCCAACGAGGAAATGCAGAATATCTACCTGCCTTTGGAGACAGACAGTGAGTCTAGTGGAGATTCTGCGCCAATGGAGGTGTTTGAAGATGAACAGGGATCGTCTGTCGACCAGAAGAGAAACATCTTTAGGAAGGACTTCCATAACCAGCCGCCTCTAATACCCCAGGTGACTGTTAACAGTGAGTCTCCCAGTCCCAAACAGGGGAAGAAAGGCTTCGACAATCACAGCTTTGAAACAATCCCAAATCCTTACTCATCACCAGCAACAGTCAACCAATCGCCAGAGCAGCGGGCTAAACATGAGATCCTTGATGACCTACAGGACTCAACTTACTTCGGACCCCAGTCAATCCCAGAGTGGTCCCCCCAACACCTTCAACCTCCCAGGAGCCAGAGGCCTATCTGGAGCAACAAGAGTCACAGTCTAGAGGACCGGATAGGCCTGGGCAACATTGGAATGGGGATGGGATCACAAGGGGGGCAACTTCCAAGACGATCAACCCCTGCAATCAGCAATTTGGGGGGGTCCTCAGGAGCTGAGAGTGGGAATAGTGGATTGCCAAGTGGAGGTGATGGGGTCAAGGCTCAAGGAACCCAGACAGACCAAACGGACACCCGGCGCCTCCGTAGCCTGGTCCACGCTGATCGCCTCTCCTTTATGACCTCATTAGACGACCCTGAGTTTGGTGAGGATGACATCAGTGCCATCTTTCGTTTCTTAGATGACATAAGCATGTGTGGTTCGACGGGAGTCTTGCACCCTACCGATGGATCAGGGGCCATTAACCAGGACACCCCCGAGGCCAGACGTGGCCGCCTAGGTCAACTCCAAAGGCTTTTCCACTCTCTGGAAAGTAGCGATGATGGGCTCAAGGCCGGCGTCTGTAAACTGCTGCTCCGTATGAGCCAGATAGAAAGACAACTGGAGTCACTGAATGATGTAAAGGCTGAGATTTCCCAGGTACTGTCTGCACTGCAGCGGCTGGATGAAAAGATCCAGCAACCTATTGGTGGTGATGGACAAAGCACCGGTGGGCGATGGCTGGAGCCTCTCAGTGGTGTGTCCTCCTTTATGAGCCACCCAATAACTCCTTCTGAGTCATCTGAGCCTCAGCCTCTGTCTGTTTCTGAGCATCTGTTTCCAGGGATCAGCACTAGTAGTCTGGACTGGAACCGGTGGAACACTCCCGGGGAGCAAGCAGAAAGCAGCAAGAGTCAGGCTGATTCAAAGGGGAGGAAAGAAGGGAAGAAGGATGCATCATCTCGTCGTGCCTCCAAAACCCAGCCTGAAGAAAAAACTGTCTCTGATTCCAAACAGCTGAATGTCTCTAACTCGGCAAGAGACTGGACAGTGTCATTCTCCAAAAGTAAGGAGGGCAAAGCTTCACATGGAAAGGTAGAGTCATTTTACTGTGTACATTTGATTCTATATTTTCCATGGTACATGAAGTAATAACTGTTAGATGAGAGATTAGTCAGCATATAAGCAGCAGTTTTATAAGAGATTCAAAAGGTAGTACAATACTCACACCATCTGTACTGTACATCCATACTGTGCGACCACAACATTTCTTAGGCCTGAGTAGTTGGCTCTGTTGTATGCTGGGTAGACACATGTGATTGTATGGTCTGTTGACATGCTAATCAGGCCACTTTTTGGGGTGTTGGTTTAAACCTTTACAGTGAACACTTGAAGTTATTCATATGTAGTCTGGCTATCACCAGACCAAGCTCAATCTTTTAAGATTGAACATTGTCTGGGGAGTCTGTATATTCTACTGCACAAGAGACGTGATCACGTAGCAGCGACAGCGGCATCAACGGGTTGCTGCGCTTCGGTGGCCGAAGCGCTAAACAAGAAGCTGCTTGGTCGCTTCTCTATGTTGTTAAACCTGCCAATAGTGCGCCAGGTGGATAAGCCAGTTTGTGTTTGGTCCCTGCAAAATTGTAACGGAAGCAGGATAGATAAACGTACAGGTTTCCAGCCTGAGCTGCAGGTCGAAATCAAATCAACGGCAGATCGGGCTAGGTTTACCCAGGCTAATTCATATGCACAACAATTATTGAGAAGCAGTCGTTGGCAATAAAATCTCAGATCTTAGGCTCCTTCTAACAATGCTTATTAAATATGTATAAAAGGAAATCACACCTGTAAAAAGTGAGAATCTAAAACATGAAATAATGCAGAAGTTAAAATATAGGGATAAAATATAACAATAAAATAATATATATATAGCACTGTTTGGTCAGTGCTGCAAAGAAACATTTCATAAATGTTTAAAGGTTTAAAATAGGTGTTGTATATACAGTCTATATAAAATCTGTGTTTGGCCCATTTTCCTTCTAGGCAGATCAATCAGGCAGCACCACTAACCTAATCTCCAAAAAGTCCTCCAACCTGGTGGACCAAGTGTTTAACTCATCCCTGTTCCGTCACAAAGACAGCAGTCTGAAAGGTGGACTAACTTCTGGGAATATCCTGGACCCCAGATTGTCTGAGGGGAGAGGAAGGCCCATATGGACCGTAGACGACAGAGAGGCACGTATTTCCCCTTTGGACTTACAGGTAAGATTTGTTGACTTTGAAAGGGCTAAATTAGTTAAAACATTGAATAACATTCTATTTCCTGGCATATCTTTTATATAAATTCAGTAGTTTTGTCTATCAATGACTAAATATGCAATATATATCTTTATAAATACATCATGCAGGCTCAAGAAAAGTGGGGGTAGTTAAACACAATTCAGTGTCATAAAATAGCACATCACAAATTAATGATGCATAGTAGGAAAGAGTATACAATGTTTGAATTTTTAACATCTCAGATTACATTAGGATTTGTATTTAATCTATATGAGTTTATATCTGCTCAGACAAATCTTTAAAAAACGTTGTGTTCCTCAGACCCAGGAGTCTCTGAACCCCAACAACATGGAGTTCTGGATGGATGACATCTACACTCCAGGCTATGATGCTCTACTAAGGCGTAAAGAGGCTGATCTCCGCAGGGCCAAGGTCTGCAAGCTGCTTGCACTCATTGCCACGGCAGTAACTATCATTCTTATCATCGTTATTCCTATTTGCACCATCGGGTCATGAAGAATCTTACAAAAGAGTCCACATTGTTGCCTGTTTTAATTGTAATTATTTATTTACGTATAAAAAATGTACATGCTGTACACAGGAGAATGCACGCCATTCACATGGAGATAAGTAGATACGAGACATGTGACACTGGCTTGGTGATCACTAAACATTCAGCAACTCCTTACACTTCTCTGCATGCAGCAACATTATAAAACAGGAGGATTCAAACTGTAGCTTACTAATCACACCGAGTCACTCCCTCATGCAGTTACAACAAATTGTAAGTAAACTCCCACGCCAAGTTTTCTCTTCCATTTAACGTCATTTATGTGGCTGTGAAAGGAAGTATCTAAGGATGAATGTTTTAAATAATTTTTAAAATATATTTCAGAGGATATGTTGAAACTAGTAATACTGAGCCAATGCAAAAGTGATTTTTTTTCTCATTTTGCCTGCTCTTTTCTGAGAAACAACACAATTACAAATGCATTGTGAAACAGCTTCAGCCTTGAACACTGCCTAAAGCGTGATTTATGCTTCTGCGTTAAATCTACGCCGTGGCTACGTACGTAGGTACGTCTGACCCTACGCGCACCTCTTGAAAAATGTAACTACACGTCGCAGTGACTCACGTCCCTCGGCCTGGGAGCGTTGCATTTCCCCCGACTCATTTCCTCCTTATCCATAACAAACATGAAATCAAGGAGAGAGTTAACTTTTCCTGCTAAAGATTCACCCAGTGGTCAGAAAGCACAGAGGAGACACTTTGTTTCTCTCACTATGACTCTAGAGTCACTACTCGCTGTGAAGCTAATCGCCATCACTCTCTCACTCGCTCTACCACACACTCCCCACACACATACACACATGCAGGCCCTGCTATTTTCTTAAAGAGGTCGACGCACACACCAGCGCACAAGTATAAACTTCAGGCCACTTACATAGGCTACGGCGAAAGCTCTGCGTGGAGCCTCCGCAGGACCATAAATCACGCTTGACTCTATCTTGCTGTTTTCTTGAGAACATCACAGGGCTTATTTTACTTGTATGTAATATAATAGTTTTAAGAGTTTTACATCTACAGTTCATAAATTGTAACATATTCTGTTGACAGGAGCATTTTTACTTTCTTTTAGTTTGAATGCTCTTGTCCTTTCTTTAAGCAACAAGATATAGGCTACTGCTCAAACAAGCTTAAAAATAATTAAAAAATAATAATATTTTTTAAAGAGTTCCCTCCCATTTTTCAAACTAAAAAAATAAGCTGTTTAATCCACTTGGGAATGTGTTTGGGTTGGATGTTTACCAAGTGTCAGGTTTCAAAACCTGGAAGATTTGTTGTTGAAGCAGTGAAGGAAAGAGGGAGCCTTTTCCAGTAAACCCGCTCTGAGTGGAAGATTCCACTTGTAATTTAATTGATGGGATGTTTGGAGTGCACCTATGCACATTATCTAATTACTCTACTCACTTGGCTAGAGCATTTCCACACACCTGCAGACTCACTCACCAACAGATTCATCTGGCCTGCTTTTACAGACGATGAAAGTAGTCTTGCCAGTGGTGTGACATTCCAGTTTGTAAAAACATCCTGTCAACTCGGGAGACATTACATTTCAATCGACTTTTCGTGCCAGACTGTAAAATCTAAGGGGGTTGACACAAAAATATGCACACTTTTAAAATATAATGAAATTCATTGATATGTCTGCAAATAAAAGTACCTTAAAGCTTGTAGTGTTCACTTTATGTTGACACTGGTGTTAATATGACTCTAAGGTGAGGCTGTAATGCAATGTACAATGTGCATGATAGTGTGGTCAAAAGAGGCATATTTTACAATACAACCCCATCAGTAACCAAATAGAGATGTTCAAAAAACGAAACGTTCTCAATATGTATTTATTGCAGGGCTAATGTATTGGAATGCATAACATTTTCTAGGTGTTCAGGTTTTTCTGTCCACTCCCTCTACATTTATATGGATGATTTGGTTTCTGTTCAACAATAGATAAGCACTTTTCTCAATTTTTACACAAAGTGGACAGAAACTACTGTGTATCAAAAAGCTTGTTTCCTTTATCTGAAAGCAAGTGAAGTTTAAGGGTCTGGATAGTGTGCACAAATATGAACAGGATGTATAGCGGGTGTGTTCTGCTTCAATGCATCCTCCTAAGTAGATGTTTATCTGCCAAGTGTTCCCCATGAGGCAGTTTGTGGATCCATTACCCTTCCAATGGTGCCACTGAGGAGGCCTAACCAGTCAGCACAATCTGTGGTGCTTCCTCTGAAACTTTGGTGCATTAGAGCCTCCTGATACTGTTTTCACTTCTGAGATGCATTTACTGTATGAAGTGTGGACCTTGTTGTTGTATTATCCATGCACATTTTAGACAGACAACAAAAAATCTGTGAACTCATTATTCAGGTAAACACTCTGTCTTAAAAACCGCTTGTAAAATATTGCCTGTCTGAATAAAATCGGCAATGTGGTAACGTGCCTTTTACAATATGTTGTCTCATCTGACAAATAATATATCTACACTATGTTATAAAATCATGGTGAATTAAGAAAATGGTCTGTTTTGCTAAATTAATTATTTCTCTTTTTTTTCCTCTTGGTGATGTACTTGCTTGATGCCAGATTACAGATTAATGCAGATAGCAATACTAGTCAACTCAGTTTAAGAAAGTGCAGACAGTGATTGATGTAGCAAGAGAATGCTGGCAGTTAAATTATCTGTGACTGGAGGAAATGTACATACAGAGATAAATAATTGACTAAGACAGAGCGCGTATTGACTGACAGATCCTATTATCTCAAATCACCTCTAATGGACCTGCAGTATTCAGAACACACACACACACACACACACACACACTCTCTGTTTTGAGTACAAGTGTGATACTAAATCAGGCTGCCAAAGCTTTAGAAAAACACGCACAAACAAATCTGTTATAGTCTATTGTTGAGATGTTAAAAAATGTCTGATGTGTTATGAACACATACATGTAAACTGTGTGTGCGCGCGCGGGCATGTGCGTGCATGCTTGCGTGTTACCCTCATTACATGTTGCACAGTAGAGCTGCTGTTGCCCCCAGATATGCCATCCGTGGCTGATTAATGATGCCGTTATGTGCTTCCCATGTGCCAGGCCCATAGCAACAGGACACAATGTAGGATTTTATGATTTTACACGAAATTTCATTATATTCATATTTGATAGTTTGATGCACATTAAGGAGAACAGGAGGCACATATACTGGACTGACTCACCTCAGTCAAAACTACCCTTTTTATTTACTTAATGGGGTTATTGGTTACACTTAATGAGTTGGATCAGATATATGAAAGAAAGTGATTTCAAGCACAGATCTCCTTTCAAAAGGGCCTAGCCAAATTGACACAGATTTTGAGCCAGAGGCTGTCTTTCTAGTAGATAAAGAACCATACTGGGTCATTATAAGGCAATATCTTGTTTTTTGTATGTCCACCATGTCCTCCTCAAACGGCACTAATCGCCATAGATATACATCTATGCTAATCGCCACCCTGCATTTACAACTGTGTGTGTGGGGGGGCGATAGAGCGCTGCGACCTCCGCCAAATCATCCAACGAGGAAGAAAACCGGCGCTGATTTTGAACTTTGAAGAAGAATGTGCAAACTTTATCAGACAGGTGTGGCTCTGCTGTTGGTGGTGTGGGAATAAACCATCTAACATCTGCTTTTAACATCGGAACTTGTTACATTACATGCCAGCCCTACTACTACTACAGGAAATCTATTGCACATGTAAGTGTTTTGTTCTTTCTTTTGACCAACGTAACGATAGTTAGCTAGCATTAAGTCAACACAAACGTGCTAATGTTATATAGCTAACGTTAACACAGTGCAGTAACGTTAACGTTAAACATGGCGCAACATTAATTTATCTAACAAGCTTGAGAGTTGTTTTAAATACAGTGGAGATATAAAGTCATTGCGAACGTTTGGACATAAGGAACGTTAGCTGACATAACAATGAGTGACGTTGTTTTTCTTTAGCACTAACGTTAATGTTGTAGCTAGCTAACGTATGTAACGTTAACGATATTTGTTAACGTTACATTTCACATGTTTGATGTTAACGTAACACTGACATTACATGTAGCGTTAGACCTAACGGGCTAATTCAACGTTAACAAAGTGAAACATCAACAAAATACAATAATGTAGCTAAACATACTAGCATTAACCATTCTCCTGCCCACCCATTTCTACCTACTGAAAGTAGCTGCACGATGGAGTCGTCTGTTGTGAACCTGTACAACCAGTTCCAGAATCTGAAAGCCCAGGTGGACGGTCTGAATGAGGGTATTGAACCACGTAAGTTATTTCCACACTTGGTCTTAGTATTTGCCACCTCTTTAGAAGCAACATACGATGAATGCAGTAATGAGTATAGAGCCTTTTGCTTTAGCTAGCAAAGGCTGACAGGACCCGGACTACAGACATGCTGTGAAAACTGATGGTGCAGCCCATGACACTAATGGGGGTGGAAACAGCAATTGGGGTATACATGAAAATAGTCTGGATGATGCAATTTATTTAAATTTTAACTAACAGGAATACACTATTACTCATTTGTTCACTTTACAGCAGAGCACTCGGTCTTTTTGTTCTCTATCTTGAGGTAATTCAGCAAGGGCAATAAGCCACTGCAAACCAATGGAATTTTGGAGGGCTAATACACAAAGCCACCACTGAAGAATAGTATTTTGTGCACAGCAGCAATACAGCAATCTCCTGTTCTGTTGTGGTATTCAGAGTTCCTCCAGATGGCAGTGAACTTTGAGGAGTGCCGTAAGAAGTGGCTGCGGGCAGGTGAGGAGCTGGTTTCCTGTAAAGAGGTGCTGGCTAAAGCAGAGACTGAAAGGGGAGCCCTGGAGGTCAGACTGAAGCATGCCCGCAACCAGGTGGATGTGGAGATCCGCCGAAGGCAGAAGGCTGAGGCTGTCTATGAGAAGCTGGTTGGTGCAACACTACTTATAAGTCTTGTATTTGCGCGGTTGCTGATGGAATAAATAGGAAATTAGAAAAATGAAAAATCTAGATGTTAATCTTCAAATAATGCTATTGGTCACTGCACTTGGTAAAGCTTCCCGTGTATGTCACTGTATGTGAATAGATCTATCTGGTGATTGTTCATTATAATAATAATAATAATACATTGTTCTGCCTTTGTCTGTGTTTTTTATATATTGACCTGTCCTTGTCAACCTGCTGGTTTTTGGGTATAACAGGAACGACAGCTACAGCTGATACGGGAGTTGCTGATATCCGAGAACAATGGTAACAGTGTCCACCTGAGTGAGGAGCAGCGCTCCGCCCTGGCCTTCCTCAGTGCCCACTCACAGGCAGCACAGGCTGCTAAGAGCAACCTCGACTCCAGTCGAAGGTTAGATCCTCATTGTCTGGTTCTGAAACGGCTAGAAGTGCACCATTAATTATTTTTTTACAAGACAGTATTGATAAGAAAACAAGGACTTTAGGTGTTTATCTTACCACAGTGCCTGATCCTTTCTTGAGCTTTCACGACTTGTTTTAAGGTTACTTTACCGCTGCACTTTATGTAGTTACTGAATACACTGTCTGCTATAAAGTAAAAAATATAGACTTGCA
This sequence comes from Perca flavescens, assembly GCF_004354835.1. Lineage (NCBI taxonomy): Eukaryota > Metazoa > Chordata > Actinopteri > Perciformes > Percidae > Perca > Perca flavescens. The sequence continues at coordinate 30,654,270 of NC_041334.1, read as the reverse complement.
GCATACATACTGTACATTGTAGGGAATAGAATTACATATGTGAAATATGAGTTCCTATATTAAAGCTGGTATGATTCACCAGAATATTGTCATTTTCAACTAGCCTTGGGCACAGGAAGTACTTAAGACAGTAGGATTATATGCTGACTTTAATCTGTTTTACAGGTTAACCACCATCGATGAATCAGCTTCTATACTGTCAGACATCAGCTATGACCAAACGGACGACTCTCTGGTATATTGACCCGTTTTCTTAAAAGTTTTTCTGTATATTTTAAGAGAACTGCTGATTTGATGATCAGATTGTGGGACAACTGTGTTTATTAAGTTTAGTTAATTAAGTACTATGCTCTATCTCTCCCCTTTTCCTGTAGGACTGGGATTCCTCTGTGATGAAGACTGTAAGACTGCGGAAACGCCAGAAACGAGTGAGTCATGTCTTTACTCACATTTGGAATAGATGCCTCCTGCATTATTGATGAAGTAATCTTGATAAAACATTTTTTTGTTGCGTTTCTATACATCAGCACAACTTTGTCTTGCTATTTGGTGTACAGTTTTCAGCAGCCAATCCATAAAACGTTTTTTTTATTTTTTAAAGTTCCTGTACATTTCAATCCACAGCGCTCCTCCAGAAAACTCCTTGAGGTTCCTCCACAGGCAATGAAGAAACCACGCTCCACTGGCCGCACATCAGATAGGGTAATGCAGTGCTGACCTCTGCAGCTGAATGCACCACTAACATTTGTGTATAACACTAACACAGCTTGGTGTGATTACATCTCTTTATTAAATTAGCAGACAAATAAAATGGCTATCAAGAGAAAGTAAACCTCAATATTGTCAATCAATAATTGTGACTCAAATGACATTCAGTTTGGTTGGACAGAGCCTTAAATGTATTTACAATGTAGTTTCTTTTTTTATATATGATTCAGGTGAATGAGTCTATAGTGGCCAAAACCACCGTCACTGTGAATGGTGGTGCTGTCGAGGCTGTCTCAACCATTGAAACTGTGCCTTACTGGACTCGCAGCAGAAAGAGCGGTGAGGATTTTGTAGATCTTCTGTATGGTTCCTCTTTACTAGGCCTGACAAACTTGATTCCTTTTATGGATTTGGGTTATTCTGAGTCACTCACTAAACTGATCTGGGTTGTGCGAGTCACTGGAGTCAGTATTGCTAAACTCAGTCTTAGCCTATTGTCTCCAACCACTAACGTAGTAGGAAGTTCTGTGGATTCACTTGGCGCATACTCACTATTTCAGATCTGGTATTTTTGAGTCTTGCCATGTTACCGGCTTTATTATTTCAGAAGTGAAAGTATGACTTTTGTTGTGGATTTGCTTTTCACCCTGACTCGAGGAGAAACTACTCGCTCGTCTGCTACAGATCCACTCATGACAACGTAGCCGGCTGATTCGACTGACTAGAGGACTCAAGAGCTCATGAGTCCCATGGTCTACTGAGCTTGCAATGTTTCGGACCGCTCAACCTAATTGCATGTTAATATACTACTTTTATACACCAAACCTACAGTAGGCCTACGCTACGTGCAGAACATTGTATGTTATTTCAGAAGTGAAAGGAAAAAAAGCATGGCTTTTGTTGTTGTTTTGCTTTTCACCCTGACTCGAGGAGAGACTTCACTCGCTCTACAGAGCCACTCATTACAACGTAGCCGGCTGATTCGCACGACTGACTGACTCGAGGATTCAAGAGCTCATGACTCATGAGCCCCATGGTCTGCGAGCTTGCATGGTCTGCGGGACATTCCTAATCTCAGACTGTCTCTACTCACTCAGTCACTTGAGTTGACTTGTGGAGTTGTGGTTGCCTACGAAATTGTAAGTTATAAAGCTTTTGGCAGCTAAGATGGCTAGGACTAGTAGTAGCTAATGTTGCAAGAAGTTTGTGTGTGGCGCTGTTATCATTTTAGATTGAATTGTAGTAGGACTCAACTGATCCGAGTTAATCTCTCTTAAAACTCATGACTCATGGGTTAATTTAAAGACACGGGTGAAAGATCCGAGTGTGTCACCACTCAAACAGGTTTACTCTTTACAGGACCTTTTTATAACAAAAGAAAACAAAACTAATTTGACTATAAAACCAGCGTATGTTTGAAATTAATGCATTTTTTAATTTCTGGTTTGGAGATTTTTACCAACATGTGATTGCACCTACAGTTGCTCCAGCATGGGGTGATGCAACCACTACTGACCAATCCGAGACTGCCAGTGAGACTCCCAGCACACCCGTCTCCGGTTTCCCTGCCCAGCTCCGAACGCCCAGAGCTAATAGAGGAGAAAAGAAGCATCAGTTCATCCCCAAAACCGTAAGACCATATACTTTTTGTTCTGTCTGCATCAACATTACAAGCTGGTTCACCTTGTTTAGGTACTACTACTTGAAGTATCTACTTACCTTGGGCACTGTGGTCCCTCTTATCACTAAGGTGATCAAGTCTGAGTTTTGCATACCATGTGGAAGAAGAACAAAGTTTGGCAAGATGTACCTCCGCTGCCAGGATTGCAAGATTGTGACCCACCCAGAGTGTCGTGACTGCTGTCCCCTACCCTGTAATCCCACAGCTGTTGGCACTCCCATCAAGAACACAGAGGTACATGAATAGCATGTTTACACAATTTTTCATTATTTTCTATTACTTTCATGTTTAGGTTAATTGTGTGTTTGTATGCAGAGCACCCTGGCTGACTTTGCTCCAGTCACCTCCCCAAAGATCCCGGCTTTGGTTATCTACTGCATTAAGGAGATTGAACAAAGAGGCCTACATGAGGTGAGACAGACTTTATTAAAGTCCTTCTTAATTTGTCACCCTCACGTTATGCTCTGATCCTTTTCTCTTGAGCGATTACAATAGATAATTTCTCACTAATTGGTTATCTCATTCAGTAGTACCGTATCACAGGCAGCCAGACAATGAGAGCTGGTTTCTTTTATATTTTCCTTGCCCCAGGTTGGCCTGTACAGAGTCTCTGGCCAAGAGCGCATGGTGAAAGAGCTGAAGGAGAAGCTGATTAGAGGAAAGACTCTGCCTCCACTTCACAAAGTGGATGACATTAACGTCATTACAGGTGTCCTCAAAGACTTCCTCCGAAACCTGCCGGAGCCACTGCTCACCTTCCACCTCAACAAAGCCTTCATAGAAGCAGCTGGTGAGTTTCCGAGGCTTGTAGAATCACTTACAGAAGTTTGCTGTAACCACAGTGGTCTCTATCTGTCTGAATGTTTACGTAACATTATTAATATTTGAAGAACAATGATTTTTTTTAATTGAGTGTATCAAGAAGCTCCATGGGAAACGGGTAACATGCACGTACATGAATATGAAAAGACTGGTGTTAATGTTTTTGTAGAAATCCAGGATGATGGCAACAGTCTTGCCATGCTGTACCAGACCATCAGCGAGCTGCCTCAACCAAACCGAGACACTCTGGCCTGCCTGATGATCCATCTGCATAAGTAATTTTCATTACATTTAAGAAGCCTTTTGTTTTATCCTTTTCATCCTCCCATCTGCTCCCATTACCTTCCACCCATTTAGACAGGAGTAGTGTAAGCAACTACTTGTATCCCAGAAGGACTTTGGTCCAAATGATTTGAGACAAGAGTGAGCAAGCATGTTGTAACCTCATACATCTCTGCAGTACAGATCAACTTTCATTTTAGTTAAGACTGTGACATTTTCTACCCCTTTCTTTTCCCAGGGTCTCTGAGTGTGTGGATACCAAGATGGATGTACACAACCTGGCCAGAGTGTTTGGCCCTACTCTTGTGGGTCATGCTGTTCCCGACCCAGACCCTATGACCATCCTGCATGACACTAACAGGCAACCAAGGGTAAAGTGAATGAGAATAAACTGCTCTGACTATACATTACGTTAAGTGCCCTAGCCCAGTGTTTATAATTATTTATTTATTTATTTATTTATTTATTTATTTATTTATTAAGTGCCCTAGCCCAGTGTTTATAAAGTAGCACATAGTTGAAGTAAATGGTTGAATGTGCTTTGTTTACGTCAAGATCAGTGTTTCTGTTCTTAATAATGGTTTTGACTACAAATACTGTATTTAATTGATGTCTTTGTAGGTTGTAGAGCGTCTGCTCAGCATTCCGGGAAAGTACTGGGACCAGTTTGCTTATCCAGACAATACAGGCATGGACAATGCTTGCCACACTGATACTCCAGACCACCAAGGTAAATCATCAAAATACCAAGATTACTCCTCCTTTTTTTTTTTTTTTTTAAAGCATTTATTCTCTGCATCTTTGGTTGACACATAACACAATCAGTTGTGTAAAACTGAGGATGTGTTGATCTGTAATTAATTGTAGTGAGCATATTGGGACCACTGACCACTCCAGAGCACCAGATGATGTCCAAAACACCCTCCTCCAGCTCGCTGTCCCAGCGCATGAGACAGACCCTATCCAGCACCACCATGTAAGCTCACTCACACACTCTCTCACGTCTGTTAAAACAAACCAGTAAAAAAAAAAAAAAAAAAAAAAAAGGGCAACATTCCTAAAATGTCACTAAACCCTAATCCAAGCTACAACTAGCCATAACAAATGATCTTGTTAATTATCATCTACGTAGTTGTCTTTTTTTTTTCTTTTTTTCTTTCCAGTAAAAGCCAGTTGGGAATTAATATGATAACATTTGATAAAGTTACCTTGGATAACTGTCTGCTGTGTGGACAGTAAACACTATGATCAGCACTCATATGACTGACAACTTGTTAAAGGGGTGATAGAATTATTATATAGGGTATTTCACACTGTTCCTTAAGGTCTCCTAATAGGGTATGTAACATTGGTTGGGCTGAAAATGTCCCGGGTGCTATTCTATGGGTCCTAAACGCATCCCTGTGTTTTGGCCCTATTTTGAGCTTTTCTTCCAAAATATGGTACGCTCATGAATATTTAGATGAGCTTGAGATTGGTTGAGCGAACCACATTCACATACAGTGGAGACGAGACAGCAGGTCTCATATTTCAGACACTGCAATGTTATACATTGTTCGTCTGCTATTTCATTACTAAATTCACTTCTGAGACTTTTTTTATGCGAGAAATCAACTATGTAAAGGTCAAATATGTGCCGTTTTAGGAAAATTTATAGCTTATTGCTAATTTTGTCCGACTGTGTGTCGGAGTTCATGAGCCCCGTGACAGCGGCGGGTGCTGCCTGGGTTGCTGCCTCGCTGCCCGGCCTGTCCTTTCACAGACTCCGGGTACACTTTCGGCATAACTATAGTATATTTAAAGTTTGAATTTGGTCATGGCATGTATATCACAGCTACCCTAAGGTCTTACAAAGCTAACACTTTTGTCCAATTTCATTTTAAGGCATTTTTGTGAATTTGAGGGGTCTCGTTAGGAGGCGCTGCTAGCTAGGCTATGTTTCCAATTCAATCCTATGGGAAAAGATCGCCGCTACACTTTCGGCATAACTATAGTATATTTACACTTTGAATTTCGTCACAGCATGTATGTCTTACAAAGCTTAGCTAACAAATAGCAGAACAATGTATACAATTTCTGAGATCTGCGCAACCTATTCAGAAGTCTACCTGATCTCAGATCAGTGGTGTAGCCTATGTAAATGTTGGGACGTGACAAAAGTAGAGACTAGAGCAAATTATTTTTTTGAGATTTGTCTGTTTTGAGAGGCAGTTTCAAATTGTGAGATTTTCAGAGGAAAGAGGTGTCAATGGGATTTTGAGGTTCTATGTATATCCTATTTACACACCAAACTGCCAGGGTAAAATCGGTTTGCATTCTATCACCCCTTTAGTGGAAGAGCAAGTAAACCCAAAAAAGTAGGTCTATTGGTCAAGCTCCAGTTTTGATTAAGTTTGAACATTTGCAGATTTGAGTGTAAGGCATTGTGTCACAAACAGCAGATCCAGATACTGTACATTTTAAGATTTGAACTAAAAAAAAAATCCAAGCTCATGTGAAATGATTAATGAAATTAAGCTAACTTAGTTGTCCACATATTAAGATTGGATTCTTGTTTTTACCCTACTGTCTTTTTCTCCCCCCCCTCCCTCCCCTTCTTAGATTTGGGAGCAAAAGCAAAGCATCAGCTGCCTCTAACCGCCAGGGCACCTTCTTCGCCTCTCCACAGCTGAAGTAATGGCAAAGGAGAAATAAAAAATAGCCATATTGTACTTACTGCAATGACCAAATATATATTCACATAATCATGTGGGAAAACTACTGTGCAATTTTAACATGTTTTATCACTGAGTTTTTTGTATTCAAGTATTTTATTCAAGACTTTCTTACAAGAGTTTTCCTTTGAAAAGATTCCTGCACGAGTGTTTCAGTTTGTTTTTATATCTTTGATTACTAATGATTTATTATTGACCAAAACTGTGGTGCCATCTATGTGATTGTAAGAGGTTTGAAGGCTTTGACCAAGCAACCATTCTATACCAATTCAAGGATCATTATCTTCTGATTTGTGTTAAACACGTTGGTTTGATGTTAAAAATCTATGCATTCACTGGTGTAGGTCCGTCTTTGAACCTGTGGTTGTAACCACAGCAACGGGGGGTGCTCAAGCACACGTGAAATGCATAGCTGCATTGGACAAAGAGGGAATACATTGTATTATTGGCCAGTGTCTTTGTCTTTTGGCATTGGTTGCCTTGTCATTGTCCTGAAGACATCGTTTTGTTTTCATGATTTGACTTTTTTTTTTTTTATATATTTATGTTGATTGTGTGCTATGATGTATACCAATCATGACAATTTATATACTTTAACAATACTGCAATTTAAACACTGATACTGAATGGGAATTATGTTGCATATTGCACTATGTAACAATCTGAATCAATGTGTATTCTACCTGGGAATACACGCCACTAGAAGCTGCTGTTGCACCACTTTTGATATGCAAGCCTTCGCCAATGAAGAGGATCTACTGTATTTTATGCACACAACCAGTCAGTAATACTGACACTGAAAACAATGAACAGGTCATTGGGAAAACTGTTATTCATGTGACCAAGGACACTTTAAGTTAATATTTTCTCTCTCAGACAGACATCTGAGACTCTCATCTGTGGGGTCATCACAAAATAAAACCTGGAACTAATTTAAGTTATGAACGAATATCGATTTGCATGCACACTGACTATTTTAAATATTGGTATTAACAGTGGCTTTCTTGTACAGTTGCATCACCAGTAATGCACAAGAAGGAACGCTTCCACTGAGGAAATTTCCTCTCTGCAGCTCTTACTGTCAGCCTTTAGACGCTCCAGATTTTAGAGTGATGATGACATTATTTACTAAGTATTAATTATTGAGGAGAAATGTTTGTTGACAAAAAACGGATTAGTCATTAGAACCATGTTTGGCCTGCCAATTAAGAAATGTGCATCCTTTTGAGGTTGTAAGACTCCAGTAATACTACATTATGTTTTATACATTCTTCTACATGTATTCCATTATGTGGTTCTATTTCTCTAATGAAATATTGTCTAACTGATGTTACTTTCACCAAAGATTTTGTGGACTGAATGTAAAACTTAATTTCTTTGTCTTAGCTCAAAAAGGATTTAACCAAGTCCATCATTGAGTTTAAAATAAAACATCAAAAGACTGGTTCTTTTGTCCTGGTGGGTATTGTTCATGCATGAGCTAGACATGTGGGGTGAGGAACCCTGCTGAAATGAGGCCCTAGAGCAGTGGTTCCCAACCTGGGGTCCGGGCACCCCTTAGGGGGGCGGCAAAGATTATAGGGGGTGCGCAAGTCTTTATCTGGTTTAAGGTTGAGGTAAAAAAAAAAATTTGCACATCTGAAACAAATTATGATAATACGCTAGAATATATAATGTATACAAAAGTCTGTATAAAAACTATATATCTTTGTTCTTGTTTAAAATTGTAGGCAGGCTACTTAGTCGGCCAAACCTCTGGGACCTCTTAACCTGGGACCCTTGCTGTCATCAGGTCAGCTGCTAGCTGCTATCATCCTCGTTTTTCCTGCCGCCACGGCATCACTATTTTATGAATGAAACATGGCGGAGAAATGTGAAAGTGCTGATGACTCCTGTGTATCAAAAAAGAAAGTAAGGCTCTATCTCGAGAGTTACCTCAACTTCGGTTACGGGGGGGCTCAGCTTTTCTTAGACATAAGTAGGGGGGGCGCCAAGGAAAAAAGGTTGGGAATGGTAACCACTGCCCTAGAGCATGGGAGGCATACATGATGTGTGGATTATTACCAGCAATTCAACCTAAAAAAAACACCTGGACGTGGTGTAGTGTTAACCCTATTAACAGAGTATGTTATTAAGGCCTAATTCACACAGCCTAAAACCTTCATGTTTACACTTGATCTTCATTTTCCTGGTGGAAATTGAATGTTGGCCATTGTTATTCAAGACCTACAGTGAAAGAGCAAAAGCACAGCGTCCGTTATTCCAAAGCCGATGTGGCACTGAATGATAATGTGATTTGGTTCATTGTTCCAATAGTCATTACAGCTATTTCCATAATCTGTTGGGCTGAGTGGGCAGGCGATGAGGTCCAACATTATTATGAATTAAAGCAGGGATCATTTATACATCTTATAGTTATTCCATTAACAGTTACTGTGGAGAGTGCTAAGCCAGGCTGAACTCATTGACATACATTTTGTATGGCCTCATTCAATACAGAGCTTCAACAACACATGAGGCCCTTTGAGATCTGAGCCCAGCTGTTTGGGAGAGGAATGAAAATATGCTGTGCAGAGTTCATCCAAATGAGTTTGTTCTCTCTTCTATCATTTCTTTGTCCCTCACACACACTCTCACACACACACACACACACACACACACACACACAAAAAGAGCCATGCATGACTGCAGAGAAGGCCCTCGGAAAATGTTTGAATTTCAAATCAACATTAATAGTTCATTAGCCTGAAATAAGGTCTCCTGTGTGTCGATGTGTCCTCTCATCGGGGGATTGTGTGTTTATTTATGCTGTACGGTGCAGCGTGCGCTCGGCAGTTGCAGACATCAAACAGCTGGCTGTGTACAGTGAGTCTCTGTAGCTCCATATTCCAGCATGCCCCAGTGTGCAGTGATAGAGCTCCACTCTGCTGTGGGACCAACGAGGACCAAATGAGTAACTAGTCCAATTAAGAGCTCTTAAATAAATTAGAATGTAAGCTGGTAAACACACAACAACAGCAACAGCACTATTTAATTCTTCAATTTCTAGAGTGACCTCCAGGCAGTGATGCCAAAAGGAACCAACAAACCTATTAATATCTCTGGAAGCCAAATACAATCAATACATTATTCAATTCATAAGGTTTATTTTAGTTATTGACATTCAGTGTATGCGTGTCAAGCTCTCGCCGTGTAGCATGAAGTGGGTTTCTGCAGCGTTGCCTGTTTGAGGTCAGGGTCAATAATGCCAGCACCTCAGAGATGTCAACTCAATAACTGCCAGTCAAAATCCACCCATCTGATCATGTATCTAATCAATATGTTAAAGCAAAAAGCCACGTCAACCACAAGACAAATAGTTCTTGCATGTCTTGTATTTGACTACTTGTGTATGTACATTTGTTATATAAAACATTGTTTTACACATGTTGTCACTTGCTGGGGGTCATTTCTATGTTTCTTTGTGGAAGATTTACTGCTGGATCAGGATAGGCATCATGCAGATCTGCTTTTGAAATTACATCATAATGGGTGGGGGAGAAGTAGCAGTTAATCAGGTTTAGAGAATGCTGCATATGTATAAACATGTGGACCAGGACCAATATACTGCTTCCTTAGCAGGCTAAGCATGTGCTTGAAAAGTGGTCCTCCAGATTTGTTTCTGACACTGTTTTCAGTGAATTGTGTGACAGATTGTGTGATCAATATGTTTTCCATTTGGTGAATTAAACATACAACACTGAAATACCACACTGTTCTGCACTAGGTCTATAAAAGCCCCGAAAAACGAGACAAGAGGCATTGTCCAATCTACACCCACCTAAAGCCAGTGAGTTTTTTAACTGCAAATAATTGTATGGCTTGTTGGCTTTCAATGCTCTTGCTCTCTCACTCTATCTCTTCTTCCCTCGTTCCTTCTGTTTTTCATCTCCTATCTCCACCCCTCCTTTGAATCGAACCGCCGTCTTAGCCGGCTACCCTGCATGGTCGATACCTTGTTACCACAGAGAAATCAATTATCTCGACCAAGCAGCAGGGGAAAGAGGCAATAATGAAAGAATGCTCCTCCTTCCCAGACGACGGCCATGGTCATTAAATATGAATTTATCATTGGCTGAGATTTATGGAGCGAGATGTGGGCCCCGAGTCCACGCTCTCTTTACAGCATAAGTTCATAGTCTAGTTACAAATTTGTGTAAACTAAATGGTAACAGGTTGTCAGGCTCATGGTGTTATTAAGTGTCCTTAAGCTTAAACAGGAATGTGGTTATTTCAGTCACTGTTATCTGGATACAGCTGACACAAAGATGTAACATTAAACTGTCCTTTCAGAAAATAGCCACATACTTTTCATACTTGTGATGACACGCCTTTATGACTGGTCTCTGAGGGGGAATGGAAGACAATAGAACCTAAAATGGTTCAGCGTAGGGTGTGTGGTGTACACTGTAGTGTATACTGAGTGCATGAGATGCCACTACATTCATGGACGGTGCAGGCTCTTTTCAATTTGATGTCTGAGCGCCACTCACTCAGGTGACAGTGGAGATGGCAGAGAGGGCTGACAGGTAGCTGGGCATGCCAACCATACTTGCCCGTTTGGGTCTGTAATGAGCCGATCTGACGACTTGTCTGACAGCTGCTGCTAGATGTGAAAAAAGAAAACCCACACCACTACCAGCACTACAGCAGGAGAAAAAGAAAAAGTGCAAATGAGTGAGAAAGAGGGGAAGGATGGAACGTAGAGGGAAAAATGTGTAATTCGGGCTTGCTCTTAAGGCAGCAATAAATTCCATTTTAATGGGGCACCACAAGCAGGAGAAGGCACTCAGCAGTCTGTTGTGTTTGATGCCAAATTGTGCAGAATAAACAGATTTGCTGTGCAGCTGGTCCAAACACACTTTCTCTCTGTCTGTCTCTCTCTCTTCTCATCCCCCAACACACACACACACACACACACACACACACACAAACCATCTCTCCTCATTCCATAACACCCTCTTCATCTCCTGCCCCCTCCCTTGGACATTCCAGACAAGAATTAGACAAATCATCACAAAAAGATGGCAAGTGCTTTGAGTTAGTTTCTTCCACTTAACTGAGTAATCATCTCCAGCTGTCATACAAAAAGTCAAGGCAGAGTATTTGTTTTAACAAGGAAAAGAGTGAGCTGCATGTCACTAATGAGAAACAACATGCCACATCTGGCTCATTTCTGTAGCATCTGTATTTAGAAACAGCAGTGCACACTGACCACACCGTAGGTGATGTGATGCAAGAAAGGATGTTGCTGGCCCGTCAAGATTAAACTAGTATTAAACTGTGACAATACAAAGGCAATTTTGACTATATGTGAGGACAAGTAAAGTTCAGAGTGTAAAAGAAACAGGTGTAAGTCCTTTAAGTTGGTATCAGAGCAACAGTATCAGCATATTAACAAGACTAAACAAATTCTACAACCACTCTGTGATGCTGTGCTTATGCATAGCGATGCTTTGAGCGAAATACTAACATTATACTAATATGCTCAGAATGACAACTCTTACACACTAATGTTTACCATGTTTAACCATTTCATGTTAACATTTGCTAATTAGCACTAAACAGAAAGTACAGCTGAGGATGTTAGGAATCTCACAAGTATTATAGTTTGCCTATAGTTTGAAATGTTGACCTGGCGTTAAAAAAAATGAAGGGATCGCCAAAGTTATTTCAACTCATCCTGAAGGGAACGTGAATGTCTGTATAAAATTTCTTGGCAATCCATCCAATAATTCTCAAATCAAAAATGTCTACCTGCTAATGGCACTAGAGGAAAAGTTAGGGGATCACCCAGTCAGTAGAATTAACCCTCTTGGGACCATGAATCTTCTTCTGTAAATTTTTTTTTGTGTAAATCCATTTGATAGTTGTTGGGATATTTCGTTCTGGATCAAAGTGATGGACCGACCAACAGTCAGACATTGCCATACCTATCCGAGCCATGCTGCTAGCTTTGCTAGAAATAATTCTTTAAAGAATCTTAAAAGTTTAAAGTTTTTAAAGATCTTCAGTGATAGGTTTCCTGCCAGCAGAGTGACAGCATGGCCTGTTTGGCAGCATTGTAAACATTTCAATCAGGAGAGACTTCGTTGCAAATATGCAAAGATTTATTTGTACATATGCATATTATGAAATGTACAGAGGCTTTGGAGATTAGACTCCATCGTTATAAAATAATTTTAAAGGGGTAGAGAAGCCAAGGCATATCCCCCCGATGGAGTCTAGACATTGGTCATGGTGGTTGGTGAAGGAGCCTGAAGACCGGACCAAGGGAGCCGACGGGAGCGGTCTGCCGGAGGAGGACCCAGGGTGCTGTGGGTGACGATGACTGGAGGTGGAAGGGGAGGACGGGTGTTGCACGCTTTGCCTGAAATGACAACTGACAGCAGCAGAGAGAATAACAGAATTAAAGCAGGGATGCCATGCTGTGATTGGCTCGTGAAATTCATGGCCAATTCTGGTTGGTTTAACTGAAAAGTGAACGTCTCGAAAAAGCTGATCAGTTTTAGGAAGAGAGAGAGAGAGAGAGGTGGATGAAGTTTAGAAGTCTTCCTGAAAGAATTTACGCTGCAGCTTCATTAGTGGGTGCATCGACACACCAGCCTGCCATTGTTTCCATGATGTATGTTTTGTTTTTAAAAAACAATCTCTCACACATGTGGATTCACACACAAACACACAGCTAAAATACCTGTATGCATGCAGCTGGGTGTTTGTGTGGGGTCCCTCCTGCATGAGTGCATCTGAATTCATGTAATTGAATGGGAATCTGTGTGCAAGGGTGCATGATATGGAATAGTGTGAGAGGGGCTATGGGCATGAATGGCTGAGTGTTTTCTAGTGAATGTGTGCATCAACCATGTGCGCAGGTATGTGTGTGCCTCTGCCTCAGAGTTTGGGATTGTTTTTTCTGCATGGATGGACTCAGCTATAAATACTGTATATATACCATATATGATATACTCATATCTTCTAAACCACACAGCCCCAAATCTCATCTCTTTTGTAGTCTCTTTTCATTAGCTTCACGTGTAGCTTACCACTACACCACTTGCATTATCAATTAGTTTTGTCAGTTTAGCTGAAGTTGAACGTTAGCAGCATTGGTCAAGGATTATTAAGTCATCCGGTTGTAATAACCTACTGACCTACAAAGCTCTTAATGGTCAGGCGCCATCATATCTTAAAGAGCTCTTAGTACGCTACTGCCCCACTAGAACACTGCTCCCAGAATGCAGAGTAAGCTTAAAACTCTTTTGATAAAGCTTATACTGTAGTTAGGGCTGACTCAGGTTTGCCTTGGACTAGCTCTTAAGGTGTGCTGGTATATAGGTTTAGACTGCTGGGGGACTTTCTATGACAACTGAGGTCCTCTCTTCTCCTCCTCTCTCTCTCCATCTGTGTGCATTCATGTCCCATTAATGCATGTTACTAGCTTAGGTTCTTCCCCGGAGTCCTTGTGCTTTCTCGCCTTGCAGATTCCTTTGGATTGTGGTGGCACCTGGAGCTACTGCCTTGGTCCTGCTTGTCGCCCACTGCTACTACTACTATTAATAATAGTTATGTATAATATATGTGTTACTATAATTGCCATTGTGTCATTCCATTATACTTATTGCTATAATTATTATGAGTCACAAATCTGTATTTATTTATTTAAATGCTTGCTCTTGGGGGATTTGTTGGGTTTCTGTAAATTATAGAGCGTGGTCTAGACCTACTCTATCTGTAAAGTGTCCTGAGATAACATCTGTTATGATTTGACACGATGATATGAATAAAATTGAATTTAATTAATCAATTGGACCTCCTCCAATGGTGGTTCCCCACAGCAAATTGGCAATAGGCACCCTTAAACAAGTTTTATCTAAACCTGTAGCATCAGAAATGAAAAGGCCTCGGTCACTGTGCTGTCAGTTAAAAATATTTATTTTTCTTTTGGCCACTAGAATGCACTGTTGCACCCTATAATCCACCTCAGTGTCATGAAGCAGCTCTTCTCTAGCTGAACACACCCATTAATTTCACCTATCACCACAACTCTATCATGTACAGGTTGTTAGGATATGAGAGTAGTACAATTTTGTCAGTATTTGTATCATTTGCACCACTAAAGCTTTAATTTGAACTGATAAAATGTTACTTCTACTGTGTCTGCCTGCTCAGGTGACAGGTATTAACATCTTCTTCCCCTGGATTTCACCTCTAGGGAAAATATTATATTGGGTGGATCAGAGTTCATACATAAATGTAAAGTGAACAGGGACCAGTGTATGTAGAAACCAAAAAGGAAACTCCAAGGCACTCTCTTTTAGAAAAATACAAAGCCTTTATTTATGGCTTAGTCATCATAAATCTTAAAATTATACTGGGACCAGTGTATGTTGGAGCCTTATCACATGTAGCCTGGCTCCGCCCTCCTACGTACTTCCGCTCAATTTTAATTTTCCTTCAATCTTTACCGGTCCAATCAGCAAACAGAGGGAGTGGCTGAGAACGATGACGTTGAGGTCGTGCGCTACTTTGAGTTGTAGTTCCGTAATGGTGGCGGAGAAAGATGCGAGCGTAGCCATTCGTTGTGGCTACGCTGCCAAATATCCAGAAGTTAAAGCACGAGCAAGAACAATCTTTGCTGAGTTTTGTTGGTGGTCATAATGTTGTGGCCCTCCTCCCCACGGGGTTCGGGAAAAGTTAGATTTTCCGCTCCGTTAGTGGTGAAGGAGTTAGCTAAGGCGAACGCTAGCGATGCTAAGTCAACGTCACGACCAAACGTTAGCGATTGGTTATGGCAGATCCAGAGTGGCTCTGGGCAGAGCCAATAGTTTTAAACTTCAACAGAGTACCTGCCTTCAAGAAAGTTAACACTTGTCAATGGAGGGTGGCCAGACTCTCTGTACAAATGAAATGTACCAGAGTCTGGTAGGACCAGGCTATATCACATGTGTAATTCACAAGTTCCTGGTTTCATCTTAACTGTAAGGTTGACAGCAATTGACTTTGCATACATATGCATTCACCTTTTATCACACCTTGTATGTTAGTTTATACCTGTCAACAAATGTTTGACAACCAACTGTCGCAAGTGTCAATTGTCTTGTGAATTTCTGATTTTGCTGAAAATGCAGGGCAAAGTGAGTGTGCATGTAAAACAATTGTGTATTAGCTCTGAATGTGCTGTACTGTGTTCTAACATTCAACAAATTCAATAATTCCATTTAGTTAAATTGTATCTATAAATTGTGTTTCCAGTGTTAGTGTCATATCAGCTTGTTGTGATACATATGGTGTCAGCGAGGTCCTGTGGTCAAATAAGAAGAAATGAGCTCATTTAAAAACATACAGTACCAATTTGCAACAGGTGAATGTTTATTGGAAAAAAATACAAAAGATTGAAAAGATTGAGCACATCAGAGTTCAGTTGATTATTGCCAATCAATTTATCACAAGATTTGACAAACCTGGTTCAAGACCTTAATAAATTGGTTTTCTTTTCAGTTTGTGACAATTTGGAACTGCATAAAGATTAGCTGTTAAAGTTTTCAATGAAAATTATGTCAATCAATTGACCCATAATTAGTTTTTATATACCGTACAGTGAAACGTGACTGATCAAATATGTGTACAGAAATCTGGCTAAATTTAGCATTTGAAGAGGCCGAGTCATAATGAGAACTTACTCAAACCAAAGACCAACTTCCTTCCTTTGAAAGACATGAGAAAACTCTCAGAGCAGCGACATATCAGACAGTGTGAGACTCTTGGCATTGTCAGAATAGCAGTGTATGTAAGACAAAACCTTCTCATAGTAGCTCACAATGGCGCAAGAATTGGAGCTTTCTGACTTCGCCACTTCACATGAGCTTCAGGGAACTAAAACAAACAGTGGTGGCACTGAGCAGTCAGGTAAGAGCACAAGTAAATACAGTATAATTTATTAAGCGATCCAAGTGAAGGATACTGCAAAACGTCATTGTTAATCAGGGATTATCTGGTGTTTTCTGTTTACTTTGCTACCTGAATGTTTAAAAAATGTCATCACAAAGATGAATCCTCAGGGAACACTCAACAATGATCGGAATTGTTGCTCAGATCATCAACCTTTAAAGGAAATTTGATTTTAAAAAAGGTTTGCAAGAAACATTAGAAGACGATTCATCACATCAAAGTGTTATAAAATATTGGAGAGGGTCAGATAGCAGTGTCATTATCCCGAATTACAAAATAATTGCCTTTAGTGTGTGTTTTTGTGTGTGTGTGTGCTTGTGGAGTTTAACTCCGAAAAGACAGTTAACCACAGGTTCCCGTTAATCTTATGATGGACATGTGTTATGTGATATTTAAACAAACGATCCGTCAACGGCGAAATAAAAGCCTCTTATTTACGGGACCGGTCTAAAAGACCTCCGGCTTACAGCGGGGTCTCCGAGTGTGACTGTCTGAGCGCCAAGCTAGTGGCCCCGGCAGGCGCAAGCTGGCGGCCTGTTTATGGACTTTATGGAGCTCCGAGAACTTTGGAGCAAATATTATTCAAAATTGTTATAAAAAATAAAATATTGGAGAGGGTCAGATAGCAGTGTCATTATCCCGAATTACAGAATGATTGCCTTTAGTGTGTCTTTTTGTGTGTGCAGGTGCAACACCCACAAAGAGAAGACTTCTCAGAATTGGGATTTTAACTTTAGGAGTGTTGTTGATCGTACAAGCTACTCTCAATATCTCCCTGCGCCTTTTCTGTAAGTTGTGAACAACTATATTTTGTCTTACATATGCAAGATAAGTCACACCATATGTTTCCGTTTTGCAATCATAACCCACAATTTCTGTTTTTTGCCAGTTCATTCAAAAGAAGATACCGATCAGTTTCCTTTCAACAGTTCCGTAATAGCAGACATGTGCCAGATTGACCAGTCTCAACAGAATTCAACCCAGTCATGTTCCTGCTGCAAGAACCTGCTGAGAAGACTAGTGAGGAATTATCAGGCCTTGGAAACAGAGAGAGACACCCTACGCAACAAGGTCATTCAACTGACTAGAGACCAAACTAGAGATGGTGACTATTCCCAGGAGTCTGGGTCTGGTATCATGGAGTACAGCTGATGTGACCACAGCCAAGTATAGACTTCAACTATTTTCACAGTATGGAACCTCAGGTGGCCAATATCTACCATATTGTGATGTGATGTCATTTAGTTTTGTCAAGTAGCTATTAACAATTTAATATAAATTTACATAGCTAATCAAGCAAGTTTGAATCTGAAATTTCAGGGAAGTGCACATACATCTTCCCCTTCTGGAAAGGAATGTGAAAACACCTCTCTAGTGACACACTTTGTACAGATACAAGTCAATATAGTTAAGGTCAGAGATTTTAGAGGACATAAACATAAGTTTATAAGTTTTTATTATACATTTTTTTGTAAGGGGACTTTAACAATGAATCAAATGACTATGTGCATGTGAAAGAGGTCACTTTTATTGTCAAACCCATAGAGAATTATCACACAACTCCGCAGTTCTCCTCTGCACTATGCAGCTTTGTAGGGTCTTTCAGCTAATTGTTTATATTTTACGGGTGCAAATTTACGTTTTTGGTTCACTCTCCCAGGTCTCAGTTTAGTTTTTAGCCACAGGTGTCAGCTAAAAAAGCTTTATATGCACTTTATATGCTCTGTACACTGCCTGCCAAGCACCAAATGGAAGACAGAAAAAAATTAGGAGCTTGATAACAGCTAAAAAGACAAGATATTTCCCTCAGTAGTTGGTGGAGACCAAAACCGAGCTAAAAGGAGAGTGAATATTGGACTCAAACACAGCTCCAAATAAATGCTAATGTTGTTCCACTTCAGCTGGATGTGTAAATAAGCAATTGTTTGCTAACACATTTATCACATCAACTTTAAGTCACATTGACCCGTTTTCAATTTTTGTTTTATATACCAAAAATATGGGACGTAGAAATAAGCGCTGAAAATGTGTAGAAGAAAAATTTAACAATTTAAAACGTTGGAAAAAGCAAAAACAAACTGTGAAAAAAAGGCGTCAAAAACGTCGTTTTTTTCAAGGTTGACGGGAAGACAACACAAGGGTTAAAAGGTGATAATATGTCAAAGTTTTGTTCAAAGCTTGTTGTGCTACCACCAAGAGGCCAACAAAAATCAATGAATGCAGGTTTCAATAAACATTTACTCAAGGCTGTAATATTGCTGTTGTTGATGTTTGCTATTGATGTTTTATTTTTATTTTTTTTATTGAAACCTTACAATATAAATTATGTTTCCTCTTAGTGTGAGTGTAATGTGCAATCTGGACTTTCTTATTTAAAACAATAATAGTTCCTGGCAGTTGTGACATCAATCTTTACTGCAGAAGAGAGAAGTGAAAGACTAAATCCTGGCTGAGACATTTTTCTGTGGTTTTGACTGGACTCACATCCTCTTAAATGTCCACCACCCTAACAAACCTCCTTATGCGGAATTTCGGCCTTACATAGTACTCGCTACTGTAGTCGCTCTTAATGCTACGTCATCTTCTCATTGACTTTACATTGGCATTGTTTTCCGTGGTGGCCACACAGATTTTTCACACATAATCATCACCAGCACGTAATGCGCTGTTAACAATTTGTGACGATATATCGATATTATATTGATATCGTGATATGAGACTAGATATCGTCTTAGATTTTAGATATCGTAATATTGTAATATGGCATAAATGTTATCCTTTTCCTGGTTTTAACGGTGCATTACAGTACAGTGATGTGATTTTCTGAACTTACCACTGTTGTAACTGTTGTAACTGTTATATTATTTGCCTTTACCCGCTTAGTCATTATATCCACATTACTGATGATTATTTATCTAAAATTGCTTTGTGTAAATATTTTGTGAAAGCACAGATAGTCAACACTACAATATCGCCCTACTCGCCCTACTACTAATCACATGGGACACAGCAAATAGTGTACCTGCATATATATATATATATATATATATATATATATATATATATATATATATATATATATATATATATATATATATATATATATATATACGAGTAGGAAAAATAAAAATCTGTTTTAAAGTTTGTTGTTATGAAGTGTGGTTATACTCACTGATAAACAAAATGTTGTATGTGTATAATCCAAGTATAAAGTATTAAAAGTAGGAGAATGAGGAGAGGGCTTTTCTGAGTCAATTAAGTCTCCTTTGTCTACAAACTTTCTAGAGATCACCAAGTCTTTCTTTGCTGATAAGTTTGTCAAAGGTAAACTGACAGAAATGAGAGCTGCAGCACATTCACTCATCATTTCTCATTAACACTCCTGGCTTTGTTTTAATTAGCGGTTTTGACTGACACCTGTGCTCCTGTGACACTGTGGCTTCTGTTATCCTCCTTCCCAGCTGTTGCTTGTCAATCATCCCAAAGTTGTCTCTTGTCTCTGGCTGTGTTCGAATAGTCATTTTTGCTTAGGAAGGTTCTTAACTGAGTGAAATTACCTGGATGTATGTAAGTGGCAGCCATGAATTCTCTTAATGCTAAAGAAAGGTGCTTCAATGCTTCCTTTCTCCATTTAGCATAGGGTACACTGGACCATCCTTTACGAAAGGAAAATAGATAATGCTGTCCCACAATTCCTAGCAGCAGCAACATTTAAAGCTACGCACCATTAGGCTGTTCATGGAAACTAACAATATGCCTATCTTAGGTAAATTTAACAATTATTTTCATATAATCATACTAATTGGGATTCATGTCGATAAATACGAGTGGATAAGAGGGTGAGTGTAAGCAACTGTTCTCAGACAACCATTTTATTTCACTTTTGTGACTGGTATCCTATATTTCTTTTCTTTTTTTTCAATTCCAACCTTGGTAATACTTTTCAACTAGAAAATGTATTTCCAGAAGAAAAAGCTTGTGAATGCTGAAAAGCTAAATTGCTGAAGCTAAATTGGATGAAATTGGCTCAGGAAAGTTGTGAGAATAGTTGGAAAAGTGTGAATGGTTTTAATTAGTACGAATTTCAATACAATGTTTTGAATTATACCAATAATGTATTAAACAAAAGGGGAATATTTTAAGTTTAAAAAAAGAAGAAAAGTCATGGTATGGGTATATATATAGCATGTCATAAAAAGTGCTAAAAAAGTCATAGTATAGTTTATTGAAAAAAAGTGCTAAAAAGTCATAGTATAGTCTGTACAAAGTAGAAAAGTAATACATAGTCATAGTATAGTATATTGGAATAAGTGATTAAAAAAAAGTAATAGTATAGTATGTTGAGTGTCGTAGTCATAGTATCGTGTCGGAAAAAGGTCATAGAAAATGATGTCCAAAAATTGATAAAAAAAAGTCATAGTATAGAATATTGAAAGAATGTCAAATTATAGTACGTCAAAAAATTTATAAAAAAATCATGGTATAGTATGTCAAAAAAGCTCATGAAAAAGACATAGTATAGTATGTCAAAAAAGTCATAATATAGTATGTCGAAAAGTCATATAAAAGTCATAGTATAGTATATTGAAAAAAGTGATAAAAGTCATAGTATAGCATGTTTAAAAAAGCCATGAAAAAGTCATAGTAAATTATTTCCCAAAAAGTGATAAAAAAAGTCATAGTAAAGAATATTGAAAAAGTCATAGTATAGTATGTTGAAAAAAAGTCATAGCATATAATATCGTAAGAATTCAAAGTATAGTATGTAAAAAAAAAGTGATAAAAAAGTCCTAGTATAGTATGTTGAAAAGTCATATAAAAGTCATAGTGTAGTATATTGAAAAAAGTGATAAAAAGTCATAGAATAGCATGTCGAAAAAAGCCATGAAAAAGTCATAGTAAATTATTTCCCAAAAAGTGATAAAAAAGTCATAGTAAAGAATATTGAAAAAGTCATGGTATAGTAGGTTGAAAAATGGTGATTAAAAAAGTCATAGAAAATGATGTCCAAAAATGTATACAAAAAGTCATAGTATAGAATATTGAAAAAAATTAATTGTATAGTATGTCAAAAAAGTGATAAAAAGGTCATGGTGTAGTATGTTGAAAAAGCTCATGAAAAAGACATAGTATAGTGTGTCATAAAAAGTCAGAATACTGTATAGTATGTTGAAAAGTCATATAAAAGTCATAGTATAGTATATTTAAAAAAAGTGATAAAAAGTAATAGTATAGCATGCTGAAAAAACTCACGAAAAAGTCATAGTGAATTATTTCCCAAAAAGTGATAAAAAAGTAATAGTATAGAATATTGAAAAAGTAATAGTATAGTATGTCGAAAAAAGTGTTTAAAAAAACTCATGGTATAGTATGTTGAAAAAAAGTCATATCATAGAATATCGTAAAAAGTCAAAGTATAGTATGTCAAAAAAAGTGATAAAAAAGTCCTAGTATAGTATGTTGAAAAGTCATATAAAAGTCATAGTATAATATGTTGAAAAGTCATATAAAAGTCATTGTATAGTATATCAAAAAAAGTGATAAAAAGTAATTGTATAGTATGTCGAAAAAAGTCATAGTAAAGCATGTCGGGAAAAAGTCATAAAAAAGTCATAGTATAGAATGTCGGAAAAAAGTCATTAAAAAGTCATAGTAAATTGTTTCCAAAAAGTGATAAAAAAGTCATAGTATAGAATATTAAAAAAGTCATAGTATAGTATGTCAAAAAAGTGATAAAAAAGTAATAGAATAGTATGTCGGAAAACAATAATAAAAAATTCATAATAAATTATGTCCAAAAAAGTCATAAAAAAGTCATAGTATAGTATATCGTAAAAAGTCAAAGTATGTAGAAAAAATATGATAAAAAAGTAATAGTATAGTATGTCGAAAAAAGTAATTGTATAGAAAGTTAAAAAAAATTCATATTATATCCGAAAAAGTCATAGTATAGTATGTCAAAAAAGTGATAAAAAAGTCATAGTATAGTATATCCATCTGACTGAAAGAACCCTGGTAAACTTCCCATTGAAGAAGCCTGAAAAACCTCAAAAAATGCCTAAACAATACGTGGCATCAATATAATGACCTCACCGTAAGCACCAGAAAGCATTTGCGAACATATTGATATATCGTTTGTGTGGATAAAGTTAAAACCTGTGGGCATTTCAGCGATTTGAACAACTGGTACTCTGTGCTTTCATCCAGAAATGTCAAGAATGTTTAAAGGAACACACCGACTTATTGGGAATTTAGCTTATTCGCCGTAACCCCCAGAGTTAGACAAGTCGATACATATCCTTCTCATCTTCATGCATGCTGTAATGCTGTCTGACGGCTCCAGCGGCATCAGGCCAGCACAGGAGATGCAGGTGAATGGTTCCAGCAATCCTACTGCTCCGAATAAGTGACAAAATAACGCCAACATGTTCCTATTTACATGTTGCGATTTATAGAGTCACAGCGTGTACAAAAAACAACGTAACATGAGACACAGCCGTCTTCTAACTGTAAACAAAGTGGGAACTATATTCTCAGGTGGAAGAATATAGTACTTGGGCGGAGTGATATGCTCGCAGCAAGCCTGTCTGAGAATATAGTTCCCGGTTTGTTTACAGTTAGAAGATGGCTGTGTCTCATGTTACGTTGTTTTTTGTACACGCTGTGACTCTACAAATCACAACATGTAAATAGGAACATGTTGGCGTTATTTTGTCACTTTTGTCACAATTCAGAGCAGTAGGCTAGTTGGAACCAGTTACCTGCAGGATCTGTGCTAGGCTAAGCTAATGCTGGAACCGTCAGACAGCGTTACAGCACGCACGGAGATGAGAATGGTACGTATCGACTTGTCTTACTCTGGGGGTTACGGTGAATAAGCTAAATTCCCAATAAGTCGGCGTGTTCCTTTAACAAGGGCTGTCAATGCTGAATGCTTGTGGCTCTTTTTTGGAGGCTCACTGAGCCAAATGTATAAGTCCTATTGCTTAAATGAGCACATTGGCTGAAAGTAGTAGTAATAAACACAATTACAAAACCAATACAGAACATTCTCTTGTATTGGTTTGTATACAGTATGTGTGCTAAAACAGTATTTATCAACCGGATTTCTAAGCAGATTTGAAACTTTCTGTTACCTGCACTTGCCAACTGGATGGTTAGGGAAGATGGTGGTCATTATAAATAAACAAAAATGTCAACACTGATGTCCAGTCTAAAAATATAAGCAGACCAACCACTACTCTGATCTCACTCCTAAAAAAAAAAAAAAACGTATTGGCTTTCTTATCCTCTCAACTGACTTAACAACATAGTATAAAAAAAAACTCCACACAAAAGGAGCCGGCCCACTCCAGACTGAGACCCACGCTCGTCAGCAGGGTGAGACACGAAGCAGTGCCTAAGTATAAACAGAGGCCATGACATATTTCACACTGTGTTCCTGTGCAAACACAGTGGGCTCACTGTTAGCCACCGCCATGCTGTTAAAGTCCCTCTGAGGGTGGAGAGAACGCCTGCAGATGGTCAAGCATTTTGAATTGACGCAAGAGAGACCTAATTTAAATAGCGATGACAGGTCTGTGCATATCCTTGTGTGCTCAGTACATGCACATGCAAACACATATCCACACTGTGCTGTGCAAACAAGTAAGACTCTGCTGCATATCTGAGATGTAACATGCCAAATCAAGCACACAGTGGAGCTATATGTTGTAAAGGTGTAGGGGGAGGACAACTCTCATCATTATTGACTAGCTAATGAAAAGAATGTCATGTATGATAATAACTCTTTAATGTCAGTTATCTTTATACGATAACATAATACTGTAACTCAGAGCTAAGGATCAGGATCTAATTGACTGTTTCACTAAACCCCGCCCCTGAGGATCGACTGTCCGTCACAGCTTACCAAACCTACAAGGCACGGCAGGCCTGTACAGCTTTGGATTTCTCCACATGCAAAAACGGTGTGCATGAGGCTCGAATAAGATATGCATCACTTGGGACTGCAAAACTATGCATCCAAAGAATTTGGAGGACAAAGTTTTTTTTTATCAACTTTTCAAAACCAAAACACAAGAGCAAAGGTGTGAGGAATGGATTAAACTCTGACATAAGCTGCACACATTAGCATGCCCGGCTAACTACCTTACCACCTAGAGTGGAAATCTAGCATTATTTCGAAGGGAAAGCGGTGTGCCATCAGCTAGCTATATGTGGGGTTACAGATTCAGTTGAGAAAAACTTAACAACTTTGTTAGATAGTGTAATGTCTGCCAAAATCATCGGTTATTCCACATCCTTAAAACCTTTTCTGAAAAGCATTTTCTGAAAATATGAACAATAAAGAATAAATCTATCCACTGTTACTTGTCCAAACTATTTTTTTCTATATTCAGATTTAGGATTAACCAGGTCTGTAATACAAAGCCATGCTGCATATTGCTGCTGAATTTTGTCTCAGAGGGGAATGCAAGAGAAAAAGTAAGTCCCACACAAACAACACTGTGCTTTTTATTGTGTTACATACATTTTTTCATAGAAAGAACTCAACCCAATCAACTGAGAGATTCTCAAACTGCAATTTGGGGGATGGAGATAATTAAAATTTCAAGCGGCTTGTACTGGAATTTGCCTCAGCATGTTTATTTACTAAACACCAGCAGTTATTTATGATGGGAGGTAGTGCTTTGATTTTGATTTTCTTGGTAGGAGAAAAGGCATACAGCTTTGGGTTTTCAGGTTTTCTTAATTGACACACATACACAATAATATCTCTCCAAAAAAGGATACCATTAAAAGGAAGCTGATGGACAGCAGATGCTGAATTCTGTCAGGGTTTAATCATAAATGAGGGCTGGCTGTTTGTGTCTTTGGATTAAAAGTTTTGGTAAAGCCTTTACAAACTATTCCCTAATTAGACACTAGAAAATCACATATCCTGTGTAGACTTAAAATCATACAATCCCCAACATGTCAATATGATAATAATTTTGGAGCACAGAGGGAAAAGGTTTACAAGAAGGTCAGAGAGTTGTCTGGATTTGTATCTCTCTAAGAAAACATACAACTACATTTGTTCTTCCACAAAACCCCTCTTTTCTCTCTCTTCTAAATGTCAAAATACTGAAGAGGAATTGTAATTGGACCATTTTTGGCCTTGCCCTGCCTCTGATGCTTGTGTAATAGTACAGGGCTGTAGACAGCAGAGAATACCACACCGGGCTTAATGAACACAATCAAATCTCTCTGTTGAATGAAAGTACAGCAGGCAGGGTTGAAGTTCAAAACACCAGCCTTTCAGCAGCTAATTGGCTGGGCTTGTGATCTCTCCCAAAAGGGCCCATGATCAGAGCCTTCAACATTCTGCTTTTAGCCTTCTTCCTGTGACAGCTTAGAGCCAGCAACTGACCCAAATCTACTGTACAACTGGTCATAACTGAGCTTCGAACAGAACATATTTACCTGTATTTTTATTAGAGCCTGGCATCAGGAATATCTAAGAAATATACATTAGGGATGGTCTGAGCTTCAACTGAAGAGAAAGGAATTCTAAGTTTCATATACAGGGGTCTATAAGGAAGTACCGTATGTTCCCAAGTCAACTTTTTTCCTACTCTTCCCTGTGTGATTACGTTGTAAAAGTGAAAGCTTAAACTAAACAGGTTTGACCTTTACCCTAGCCACCACAGCTCGAGAAGACCTCCAGAAAAACATGGTTAGCACACCCACAGTACTAGCTTAATCTTGGCTTATGTTGGGCTTCTTCACTGAAAGAAAACTCAGGAGGTGACAAGGGGTGCAGAGCTAATCTTCCTGCAGTCATGTTGCAGGGACAAGCTAGAGATAAGACGGGGCTACAGATAAGGCTGGAGACCCCTACAGCAGAACCACAAGCTTTGTGGGGGGAGATCCATGGACCTGATATCAAATGAAAGGAAGAGGCTCTGGAGATCTGGGGCCAAAGCTCCCAGGAAATTAATTACACCGAAAACCCCACGCCACCATCTTCAGCACCCACTGACATTCTGCTCGCCTTCATCGAGTGCCTCGATTGTAGACGACAACAAGAGGTTTGTGTGTCAACAGAAAGGGCTTAGTAGAAATCTCATGTTGAAGAAATCAAGTGGCAGGAACTTGCACAACATAAATGTGAAAAAGGAAACTGCACCTTAATGAATTTTCTCATTTTCTTTCCATCTCTTCTCTTAATCACATCACTTTGTCCATTTCCTCTAGATGAGTATATGTCATTTATGAAATATACCTTAAGGAAAACTCTTTTTTTATCTCAACAATACACACAGATACACTGCATACTGTAGGTTTGTAATTGAATGACGTACCCTTAGAAGTCCCAGCAGCTGAAAGAAGTTGTACCAGCATCTTTACCAATATCCTTACATCACACAAATTGACACACAACATCTTACTAGTCCAGTTCTTGTACAAGGAAGCATTTTGTGCTGCACTGAGCGTCGAACCATGATTGATTCCGACATCTTTTTTGTAACCCAGTCAGGTGTCACAGAGCGGAGTGGGATATTAGGTCATTATTCTATAACTGTGAATGTTCACACTTTCACTTTTCGCCTTGTTAAGCTAGCGCTCTCACTTTGCAGAAGGCTTGCATGTACTTGCAGCAGTGTTCATGCAGGTCCCACAGGGGCTTATTAGAGGGAATGGTAGGGCTTTTCTCAACCCTAGCACACGCTCCCTTCACAACAGCCAGCGGAGAAAGGGGAGAGAGGTTCACAATTACCAAGCTCACGTCACCTGGACTTCAGACACATTCTCACTGCAGTGGCTCTGCAGCATTGAGCAGAAAGGTCATAAG
The DNA here is from genome assembly GCF_004354835.1 of Perca flavescens. Lineage (NCBI taxonomy): Eukaryota > Metazoa > Chordata > Actinopteri > Perciformes > Percidae > Perca > Perca flavescens. The sequence goes on along the minus strand of NC_041334.1, from coordinate 30,627,239 downwards.
CTTGTTTGAAATTCTGTTTTCAAAGATCTTTATCATAAAGTGGAATCCACATTCATGGCCATCATCCCTTACAATATAAAGAGACAGCAACCTGTCAGGATCTTGTTAGCCTTAGGTGATGGTAAAATCTGTGGATGTCTGTCATAGTTGACAAAGGAAATTATTATTATTATTATTATGGAACTAAACTAATGGCATTAATTGACAAATGATTGTAAATATTGACAGGAAATGATTGACAGGGTGAGAACAGAGTGGGATGGCATACAAGAAAGGTCCTGAGGCCACAGAGATACCCAAAAGTAATGACTGAAACTGTGTGGTGTTGATGCCGTTCCACACATGTTGAAAGCACATCATTTGGCCATTCTCAGGTATAAATCTTCTTAGTTACATAGTATGTACAAGAGAGATACTGGAAAGGAACAAGTGATTTCCAGCTAAAGCTTATCCTGAGTTAGCCAAGCTAATCTCCAGGCCGGTCCTAAACATAGGCTGTATAGGCGGTCGCATAGGGCACCATCTGATATATTTAAAAAAAAAAAATAATAATAAGGTTTTTGGTTTTGTCTTGTGGCCGCTGATGCACATTTTTATGGCATACTATACTATGACTTTTTTCATGACTTTATTATGACATATATTATTACATACTATACTAAGACTTTTTATGAATTCTTTGCATGACTTTTTAAAGATGTTTTGTAAGACATGCTATACTATGACTTTTTAATGATACTATCCCATGACTTTTATTACTTTTTAATTACTTTTTTATGCCGATACCTTACTATGACTTTTTAATGATATACTATCCCATGACTTTTATTACTTTTTAATTACTTTTTTATGCCATACTAAATACTTTTTTTTTTTATGATACCCACAAAATGCTTCTGAGGGCCACCATTGGCCGTACTTTGAGAAACGGTATGGTTTAACAAGATTATATTTCGTCACAAGATCAGGAATATGAAAATAAGTGTTCGATTTTAAACAGAATCATGTCCTGGTTGCATTTGGTTTCTGATTAATTAAATCTGAACATGGACCCCCATTTATTTTGCACTTACAGTACAATACCTCTGGTGCACTCACAATGCCTCTGATGCACCAAGTATAGGCCTAGCCATATTCCAGGTGGTGTCTCTTTCCCAAGAGAGCCAAACTGCACATCAAAAAGATGCAATCAACTGAAAAAAGATTAAATATTTTACTGAAGTAGAACATTCAGATTTTGATACATATCAATACACAGTATTTGGTCAACTTTAGCTAGATACTGGAATCCAGCCTAGCTTGCAGCTAACTAGCTAGAGTACACATTAAGGCGTTACCGTTACCTGCATAAATTCAAGTATTTGGAGTTGCTGGATAACTGAAATCCACACATATATGTTGATTTATAGGAGTCAGTCTATGCCAATCTGCTGCAAGTGGCCCTGCCTGCATTCTCGAGGATGCAACATGAAAACTTGTTGGGGCACAGTCAGTGTTAAACCACAGCTATGGTTTAGAAAAGCATGAGGTTGCTTCTGTTTTGTAGAATTTTACATCATATGTTTGATATTAATTCAAGGTACAATGGGAACAAAAAAAGTTGATGCCTGGGCTCTTACACAGCATCTGTTATTATTATCATCATCATTTAAATAGTGTTCATTGACTTTAATTTGGCCTGTGTGATACAGTATATTGGTTAAAGCCCTGTGAACCCGAAATTTAGTTTGTTTGTACTCTTACTTTTTTTTTTTTTATCTATTTGTTTATCTAACTGCCAGCATTATTTTTCTCCTTACTATGGTGTAATGTTAACAGTTTGGCATTTAACTTTGTTGATGATCATGATCATGGGGCGGGCTCAGTATTATATCTGGGGTGACAGGCTCTGTTGTAGGCAATTACTGTATATATCAATCTGCATTTCCAATAATGCCAGCTATTTCCAGACTTGGGGTTCTTTTTACAGTCTATGGTTGTAGGTGAAGTGTAACTGTGAGTCAAGCATGTAATACTTAACTGCCAATAATGTTCAAGTAAAGAGTCTATACACACTAACTCAAAGCACTCTTTATTGTCTGTGAAAGAATCCAACACAACACTCACCAATCCCCCTTAAGTCTTCTCCAAGTCTGGAAATAGCTGGCATTATTGGAAATGCAGATCATGAGTATTTTGACAGGAAACTCTCAGGTAGATGTGAACATTTCCCTTGTCTAGATAATGGGGTTTAAATGGGATATTCAGTTGTGTGCATTCTGGTTAATTGGACATCAAACACTGCATGTACGTGAGAGATTAGACTTCTGAGGATATGTCAGAATAGAGGAGACTACCGTATTTGCTCTCTATCAGATACTTTGTTCTAAATCTGTATTATTGGACAAGAAAAGCTTCTAATTCAATTTCTCACTTTAATTTACTAGGGGAGGATTAAAAGTAACTCATGAGAGATGTTGCAGGATTATGCTATGGCTGGTAAATTTTGACTTGCTCTACGAATGGGCCATGCTGATAGCTCTTACAGCTTGAGGAAGGTGTAGGGGAGGCTGACACCCAGAGAATGTCTTTGCTTTTAATTTATATACTGGTATATAACTTTACAAATACCAAACATGAGCAAACATATTTATGAATAATGGATAATGGATAATTATGATATTTATTTTATTTACATATTTATATTGGTAATATGTGCATATATTTTGACTTTTTAGTCTAACTAGCGGCATGGCCTTTATGTCTGGCAACGTTGGTCTGTCGGTTGGTCAGTCCATTACTTTGGTCGAGACCAAAATGTCTCATGAATGTCTACGACTTTTCTGCTGGTGCCACCTGCAGGTTGACATTTGTTGGCTTTGGTTTTGAGTGAAATGTCTCAACAACCATGAAATTTGGAAATGTGTCCAATACGTTGGCTTATGACTAAATACTTGCAAAAATTATGACATTCCCATCAGCCTCAGCTGTACTTTGTGTGTACTAACCCAAATGTTAGCATGCTGACGCCTGCCCAGCACATATACACTATCCCTTACTGCTACAGTATGTTGTTCAGTTTTCCATAACAAGCAGCCACAATTGTGTGCACGGACGGACACACACACACACACACACACACACACACACACACACACACACACACACAGACACACACACACACTTTTCTTTGCTGATCCTTCCTAGAAAAGTGTCTAAACTTTCCCTATTCCCATTTCCACAGGGCCCCATATCTCACTGTGGGAAGGGAGAGAAATAAGCAGCAGCGTGCTGCCTCTGCCAGCCTGTCGGATTTGAAGTTTATTAAGTATATCAAACCAGGGCCGGCCCCCTCGGGGAACATTTGCAATCCAAAGCTCTGCTTGCTGTTGCTTCCGCCAGCATCAAGCTGTCACAAACACTCCACTTAATTTGCAAAGCAGTGCACATGGGGGGGGGGAGGTAAGAAAATAGGAAACAAGTGTCATTTTCCACCATGTGTGAGTACACCATTTGCATCTAAATCAATCGGATGAGAGATGTTGGTTTTTGCTCTTGGGGAGAGGTGATGCATTGGGTTGTAAATAGCACTAGGTTTTACAGCTTGTTGTGCTGTAGTATCAATATGAGGACTTTCTAAAAAGATCTACATTTACTTTTAGGTTACATTTACCAGCAAAAATGCACAATTTAATGCTTACCTGCACTGTATAGCAGACACGATATATGTCCAATATCTGTTACTGATACCTAGTCATAAAAAAGCTTACCTTAGTGGTCAGGGTGTGCATAATTTGCGATACTGTTTTGAGCTTTATGAATTTATTGATTTTGAGCCGCTCATGGCCAACCAAGCAAACATCAGCTGCAAGCGAATCAGTGAATTTTGAGCTGACATCCCCACAGCCACCAATAACTTCCCTACCATCCTATACACTCACAAGCTGAGCGCCTCTCAACTCAAAAAATTGACGGGCCGTCCCGCTCCACACTCCCAGACCAGATATGCAATTTATCAGCTGGAAAACATGCAGGAGGGCTAAAGGTGGAAGAGCCTTCTATCTGGTCTCGCTACATCAGCCACTGCTCAGTATGCTCTACCTGGGCTCATTTCACCCTCCAGCGGACAGAAGAGTCTATATGGGCCCTGAGGCACTCCCACCCAGAGTCGCTCCACCTCTGCTCCCGTCATTGCCTGAGGGGGAGATCAGACTGACAGGGCCAACAGGACAGGGAGTTATGATGCTCCTAGCCTGTGTGCATGTGCATGATTGTGTGACTGTTATTACCACTGTGTGCGTTCATGTGTTAATGCAAGATTTGTCCATCATACTGTGCGCTACATAAACGTACAATGTTCAACAAGCAAGTGCAACATCTCCTCTCAGAGAGGATGTGTTACAATGAGATAATCAAACTTTTAAGCAGGAAAACGGATTACTCTCGCTCCAGAATTAAACAATTCATTACCGCCTTTCTTTTTATAACTATAGACTAATTACATTAGCCACGATGGTTATGTCATAAGACCGCCGTGCTGCTTGCACAGTGCAAATGGATGGACTTACTGGGGAATATTTGAACAATTTTTAAATTGGTTCTGGGAACCTATAAGGCAAATGTATAAAACCTATAGAGCATAAATTATGCTATGGCTCGATGTAATGACACTGACACAAGCAATGATCATACACGCTGGTCCCACAAGACAATAGTCATGTGAAAGAATAAATGTCTTCAAACTCATTTCTAGTATCTTTTATCAAATGCAAATTCAACCACTGCCTCCCCTGTTTTTCTCTTTACTGATTTTGGCATCCTTTCATTAAAGGGACAATTCAGTGATTTTTAGGGATATGTTGTGAATGAAGCCTGCCATTCTTTCCAGTGTTCTCTGTGTCTCTGGGGCTTAGACGGTCTCAGCTTTACAAAAAACTACAATGCTGCTTCAGTGCTACTCTCCAAACTTCCCGGTTCTCGTCGTCTCTAGTATTGCAAACTAGCTGTTTCTATCAGTGACAGAAGAAGATTTACTTATTTATATTAGGACAATGCACATTAATCAACATTTCCGTAAATGCGCCAGTGTTAGGCAGTCGGCTAATTTTCAACCATAGTCCTAGTTGCATGCATGTATTTATGGTGGGAAGAAACCGGAGTACCCGGAGGAAACCCACACAAGCACGGGGAGAACATGCAAACTCCACACAGAAAGGCCTGGGACGATCTGGGTTCGAACCCAGAACCTTCTTGCTGTGAGGCAGAAGTGCTAACCACTGAGCCACCGTGTTGCCTGAGAGGATGATATGGACTATATATTTTTTTACATTGTACAGTGTTTTGGCTGACTTGCATGTTCAGCTGCATTCGTATTCAGCCTGCAGTTGCAGCGGGGAGGATATGGCCAACGGCGGGGAGCCTCCAGAACCTGAGCTGCAGAGAGCAAACACCTACTGGTGGTGCCTTTGCTCAAATTGCCCTCCAATACCAACAGAATCAGAATAGTTCTTGTGCAATGAATGTCAGCATGGGCGGTTTTCGCTGGATACTGTCGCCGACGACAGCACCGTGACAGCCCGTACTGTATGTGTGTTACTGTGCATGACGGTTTTACTGCTCACTTGGACAGAGGTGTGGTGAAAACCTTTGGTTACACTTTACTTGAAAGTATCTACATAAGAATGACACTGTCATGAACTTGTCATAAACATTATAAACAAGTCATAAACGTTTATGACATAACGCTTCTTTTAGTAAGTGTCATTTGGTTTTTGTCATGACAAGTTATGGTTATGGTTATGGTTATGGTTATGGTTAGAGTGACTGTGTCATGACAGTGTCATGTGTTCATGACAGTGTTATGTCACTCTTATGTAGATACCTTCAAGTAAAGTGTTACCAAACCTTCTTCATGATCCCAAAGATAAACTGTAAAAGACAACCCAGACCAGCAGGGCAATATTAGGCCGTTTTTTGTTTTTTTTTCATTTTATTTTGCTAATTTAATGGTCTGCCTCTGAAGGAGGGAGAGCCGCCATCGAGCAGCAGGGACAGCAGAGACAGACACGGGGAAATACAGCATGTGGAGCTGGTATATTTTCACATCTTACTCTGTAAATTAAGGATTTATTTTGAACAATACTGAGTTGGTGATTGTTGGAAGAGTGGAAAGACCTAAGTCAGATTTGGGGAGTTTTATTTAGTTTCCGTCCCGTTTGAATGAAGTGTGTTTTATGATGAGTTAACCAGGTAATTAATCTAGTCTTGGTTCGTGAAAGAGACAAACTTGAATCCAGAAGGTGAACAGTTATATTTTTATGTTTAGGTACAAGACTATTTCCTTTTTGTTAAAGTGGCTATATATATAAGTTTCAGTTTGTGTTGATTCTAGCGGCCGCTTTGGACAAAAGTGGTTGTGTTTCTACCACACCTACAGTCGTAAAGGTCTTTTTTTTACGGTGCTGCATTTCCTACTGTATTACAGAGTTAGCGTTATGGGGAGGTCATAAGTTGCGATGAATGTTTTGCTCATACAGATAATAATACATTTACAATAAGAGAATACATTACAGATGCATTGTTGCATTTCAAGTGTTGCATACGGTAACTTAGCCTGGATGTATCAGGAGATAAACCGGGTAACGTATCACTGTCACTGTGTCACGAGCATTAGGAATTTGTTGTAGCAACCAACGTAATAATAACTTGGATTAATGTAGCGCATTTCATGAAACCCACGGACGCTTTACACAAGTAACGTTACAGGGGGACAAGGGAAAAGAAAATAGTAGGCCAACACAAACACGGACTAAAAGGAATAAAATGCGCTAAATGGAAGGGGGACATCATTTAATGTTGCCTACTGACGTACAGCCACATCGCACATTGTAAAGTTATTTTATTAATGAAATAGACATATTACATACCTGAGGGCCAATTCAGGGACGTTTTGGAATAATTTACAATCCCGTAATTGTCTCCATCTCTTAAAAGCCCGACTGAAGTTGACTCTGTTATCGCCCGTTTACTTTCCCTTTCCCTTTTAGCTTTTAGTTCTTGGTTTAATTTCCTTCTTTTCTGTGATGGTCCTGCCCCTGTATCAGCCATAACTACAACAGATAACTTCTAAAATATCAATAAAATACAATTAGGCCTATATAAAGAAATCTCATGCTTCCTTTAAAGGAAGCATGAGATTTATTTATATAGCCTGGCTCAGCTAGGCGGATACAGTAACACAGGCTTTTCCGGTGTTACAAAGAAATCTGTGACCCTTCAGAATGTGTTACTGTAGCGCTGTCTACTTGCCGCAAATCATTCTGTGACTTTGCGGGAAAAATCGGACCCAGGCAGATGCCTTACTTAAAACTATATTTGACTGTAAGTCTCGTTTGCTGTTACAGGTCTTTGAAAACCCTTGTATAAAAAACAACAGAGCTTCAGAAACATTAAAAAGTTACACATAGTCACTTTAACTAAAAAAGCTAAGAGAGCTTAGCAAACTCGTCACTCACACACACTGAGGGATGGATTTCTTTAATGGACTACATATACCATCAGTACTGATTGGACATCCACATTAAAGTTGGCAAGCTTTCCCTGTTCAGATAGTGTGTTCTTAGTGGAGTTGACGTTGTCTTTAGCTGCTACAGCCTCCATCTCCAGAAGTGACAAATTGTGTGTTCTGACTCAAATGCAGTAGCCCACTTATACGTAGCATTATTCTTTTCTCCCATGTTCTTACATACTCATTTTTTGACCAACACAAATGTAGTTCTAGTAAGAAGAGGTAAGATTAATTTTTGTGAACCAGGTGGTAGAAATATGGAACTGGGTAATAAATACAAAACAATGCTTTTTGGAAGCTCCTGTTGATGATTCCTGCTTCTTTTCTTTTCTCTCTCTCTCTCTCTCTCTCTCTCTCTCTCTCTCTCTCTCTCTCTCTCTCTCTTTCTCTTACACATACAAAACATACTTTCTTGCAAAACTCAAAGTAGCATTCCATAGATCAATAGCAGTCTGCCTATTGGCTTCAATAGCAGAGATGTAAGAATCCAACCAGACATACTTCCCTTTGATCTCTCAATAACAAAAGTGTGTTCTCCTTGCCATACAAAGTCAAGAGGTAATGAATGAGGGAGTGTGTGTGCCTGAAGCCAACGCCAGTACTGGATAAAAAAAAAAAACGTAAAAAAGGAAACTGTCAACTTCACTGTGTATTACTTTGGTTTGATTTTTTCAGAAATGTTGAATGGAGAATGACAATGTGGAATACATAGGCATTATTCACCCTTTAAACATGACGTCAGGCTCTACTCGCGCAAATTATGAACACCATGACGGACGGCGGAAGAGCTATGCTGTAGACGGACGGCAAGCCAAACGCGTACGTGATCGTTCGTGTTCACTGTTTGTGTTCTCACATACACAATCTGCAGAGTAATCCTCACCAACACAAGCATGTGTATGTATTGCCTTTCTGTTTTAAATGGTTAGCTGACCAGCTAGCTGCAGCTAGTTTTGGACTGCTCGCTAGCTGCTGCCCATCGCGTTGTAATATCCACCGGTCAAATCTTAACATAGGCTACAGTGAATATAATCACAGATAAGAAGATGGCTAGATGTTACAATTATGTGTGGTTATTACTGATCATATACACTCCGTGATTTACTGCATGGATTAATGTGTGATAGATAATTAATGACTGCACTTCCCAGAGCTGGGATGCGTTCCGCCATACATTAAAAAGATGCATTGGCACACCCAGTGAACATCGGTGGGGAGCCACGACCGACCATGTCCTCTAAAAACATAGGCTACGTGTTATATAAATCTTTACTTACTGTAGTTTTTCACAATCGCTATGACACTTTTTTCAATACTTTTAACAACTTTCCTAAACTCTTAACGCACCAACACACCTACAACACACGATTGGCAAAACAGTTAATTTCATGCTCAAAATCACACATTGTAAACTAAACTCCAACACCGATTTTCAAAATACAATAATTCACTAACACAATACACTGTGTTTACCAAAACAATGTAATCATGTCTCAAAATCAAATAATTCTTCCAAAACACTAACACATGTTCTCTCCCAACAGGAACATTTAGTCAATCATAGCACAATGTCATAAAAAACACTAACATCCCATGGAATAACAGAAACTACATTATTTTATGTATCAGGTCTGCCCTTATACAACAGACAAAAGTGACTGTATTGATCATAGATTGTGTTTTGTACTGCAGTTTCTGTTGAAGCCTCTACATTTTTGTTTTGTTGGGTTTAGCAAATTTTTTTAAAGATTATTTTTTGGGGTTTTCTGCCTTTATTTGACAGGACAGCTAGTTGAGAAAGGGGGAAGACATGCAGGAAATAGTCACAAGTCAGATTTGAACCCTGGATATCTGCGTCAAGGCATAAACCTCCAAGTATATGTGTGCATGCTCTACCCACTGAGCCAACCCGGCCACCATTTTCTTTCTTTTGCTGCAGAAATTCAATACAAAAAAGGAATGACCCATCTCAGAGTAGCTTTATAGAAAGTACGGTTTGTGAAAAAAAGGAGACAGAGACAGAATTGTCCTGGTCCTCCTCTTCCTCTCCCTCGTGAAGGCATTTTTCTTATTTTCTGTGTTCATCTACAGTATATTGTTCAAATAGGTCATTTTTTACTGTACTACCATATGATCATGCGATTGAAAGAACCTCAACACCTGAGTGTGTTTCCTAGAAGGGAATCAGCTGTGATCGATCTATTTGCATGACTTCAATCAGCTGTTTCTCAATAAATGCATATATAAAATGCAGGGAATATATTTGTGTTTCAATTTACAATATGATCAGCTGTTCACTTTGACTTTAGCCTATAAGTTAGGTTTAGAATGATGAACATGATGTTATCTGTTCTGACATACAGTGTGAAAGCATTTGTACATTTGGCAGTAAAGATCCATTGTTTTGGTTTTGGTGGAGCTTGTGTGTAAAAGAAGTTCAAGCATTTCAAATTTGTGTTAACTGAATGCATTTTGTGTCAAAGCAACAAGAAATGTGTTAATTGTATAGCCTACACAGACGGATGTTGTGCTAACTGTGTTAAGAGCTTAGGAAGGTTGTTAAAAGTATTGAAAAAAGTGTCATAGCAATTGTGAAAAACTGTAAGTAAAGAATAGATTTTAATACAAAACCAAACCCTGGATTGATGTCTTATCTTTGCCATTATGAGGTACCTCCCCCCGCAGTGAGCATAGCATCGCGTACCTGTAACCCAGCCAGGGACGGACTGACAATCTGTGCGTTCTGGAAAAGAACGGTGAAGTTTGTCAACTGACCAACTTATGACCTCATAAGGAGAAGATTCCAGATTGGCCCATCTGAGCTTTCATTTTCTCAAAAGCAGAGCAGGATACCCAGGGCTCGGTTTACACCTATCGCCATTTCTAGCCACTGGGGGACCATAGGCAGGCTGGGGGAACGCATATTAATGTTAAAAAACCTCATAAAGTGAAATTTTCATGCCATGGGACCTTTAAGGAGTAGGCTACTAAAAAATCCACTGCCTCTCACATATCACGGCAATAAATCTGCACAAATTAAACCAGGTGACATCCTTTACTGTCAAACTGGGAAAACAAATGCAATGGGATTAAAAAGGCTAGTCAAAACATAACTGTTGTGTGCATGTAATAAATCTCTTCTTATTTCATGTGTTAGGCTACTTATTAGCTACAGGACCCTACAATGTAATGTAGGATAACCAGAGCTTTTCACATCTTGACTTTTGCAGCTACAGATATTAGCTGAAGCCTAAAAGTGGGGATATTGCCAGCCAAGAACATTCTGAGTAGTGCACAGGAGGAAGAGAAGGAGTGAAATGAAGGAGAAGGCAGTAAACTGGAGAGACCAGGTGGGTCAGAGCAGGAGAAGGCTACAGAAAGAGATGAAGAAAAAAGTGAAAAAGAAGAGGGAAAAGAGGAATTGACTGTGAGGGATAAAGAGGAGGCTGCAGATTCAGAGAGAGGGACAGAGGCAGAGAGTGATCAGGAGGAGGCAGATGAAGATGACAGGGAGGAAGAGGCCTGCAGTTACCCCTGGACCATATGGTATGTTTTTAATTCTCCTTCCATATAAATTGCAGTGCAGTAGCATAACATGTCATGTCACTCAGTAAAATGACAAGTTTTCAGTTTTTGGCTATTTCCATTCGGTTGTATATGTTATAGGGTTAGAGATTTACATATATACATAGTTTATCTAATGATGATGTTTTACAGATTCTCTATCATAGCGTTTGTTTGGCCTTTTGTTTGATCATAATTACTGATAAAATAAGACACATTCTGTTCTATTTTATTTGTCTGTATCAGTAAATATGACCAAGCCATTTAATTCAATTTCAGCTAAATTCAATTTGATTTATAGTATTAAATCATAACAAGAGTTCCCTCTTCTCAAGACACTTTACAGATAGAGTAGGTCTAGACCACACTCTATAATTTACAAAGACCCAAATATTTCCCCAAAGAGCAAGTATTTGATGCAACAGTGGCAAGGAAAAACTTCCTTTTGGGCAGAAACCTCAGACAGACCCAGGCTCTTGGTGGGCTGCCGGTGGGACAGAGACGGACACAGATATACAGATATAGAGAATTATGATTCATGATAATTATAGCAGTTGGTATGATGAACGGTGGCAATTATAGTAACAACAAAGATAATGGATCTATGACTAGAAATAATAGTTGTAGCAGTTCAGGACGTAGCAGGGTTTTTCGGGGCATAGTAGGGCATAGCAGTGCGTTTACATATGGGGGTTCCCATGTACCGTCTTCCCCTGCCACTCTGCCAAGATATCTCGCTACCCCTTTGCCACCCCATGTCAAATTTTCTAGAGCCGCCACTGTGATTAACATCCAGTGAGCAACAATCACTTAGTGACCCATGTTTTTTTCTTTTTTTTCACAGCAGTTAAAAATAGAATAGCTACTGGTTTTGATTATTTTATTCTGGTTTTATTAGTTTTATTAAGGGTTGCTATAATGACTGCATAAACAATAATTAATATTGACCGATATATAACAGTATGTATATTTAAGAATATAAGTAATGTACTTAAGTACACATTTTAGGTACTTTACTGAAATATTTCCATTTCATGCTATGTTATACTTTTACTCCGTTGCGGTTAAAGACTAAAGGTGCTGTATGTGACATTCTGAACATTAATATAGCAGTAAACAACTATTTGCCATGTAAAAATATAGTGGAATATTGACATCCTGAGCAAATAATGAAATCACACTACCTCTGTGTGCTGTAATCTTTGATAGCTGGTCTGGCCGCACGTGCATGTGAGTGCATGTGAGTCCCTCCCTTTGAAACTGTTGGCAGACGTTATACATGTACGGAAATGATAGAATCTGGAAGAATCATTTCATGTGGAATTCAATATTTAGCTGAGGTGACCGTCACTACTATGAAGGCATGTATTCTTAGACACAAAGCATTATTTTTATATAAATTTATATGTTAAACTGTTGTGCACATAATCATTCTTATCAGCTCATATCAACATCGTTACAATCTTGCTCATCATTACACTATTGGCAATATCACAATGTTTTTGACCTGTACATGTTAGTCCAGAACCTTGATTCCAGGATGCCATTATCACCTCATCTGATGTCAACAAATGCTCTCAACCATCATGCACCACTGGAAAACCCTTGACCCCTTCGCGGGGAAAAAAAACTGTGTTGACTTGAGAGGCGAGACATCTGTCACCACCATGCTGCTTGGTGTGGCAGGCTGAGCTGGCTGCTTGGAGCCGAGGCTTGCATTGGCAACACCACCACTTGTATTAATGCGCAACCATCACTCTCCCCTGCATCTAAATGTTTCATTACAGGCTAGACGCAGACACAATTTCGCGGCCTATATGGGGCCGCTCACCAGCAAGCATGCTCTCTTAAGGGAAAAGTAAAGCATGACAAATTGAAATAAATGAGAGAGGAAAGAGATGTGGAGAAGGAGGAGGAGGAGGAGGAGGAGGAGGAAAAGGCCTTTTCTCCATATTTTCTCGCAGAGAGGAAAACTCATGAATTTTTCTCTGTTTCTGTCTTGTGGCAGTCAAAAGTCTTCCACTCTTCTTCTCTTTCCTTTATCTATCTATACTAGTAGTGACCAGACTATTGTCATTGATTGTACTTCTATTGATAAAATGACACTTTTGAAAAGATTGGAGGTGCAAAACTGAAAATGGTTTCAGAGAATGAAATGTACAGTATGTGCACCCAAGATCCTTCAAAGACCCTTAAGATTTCAAAATATCATTTTCTATCATACATTGATATCATACATACCAATGTTATCTTCCACCATACAGTCAGTATAATACATTTCTGTAACGGGTGATTTTATCTTTTCATACAGTACATATGATGCTAGTGTGCTGAGAAATTGAAAAATGGCTGAGGTAAAAAGCCAAACAAATATATCATTTCCTTATCTGTTGTAAACCATGTGAGATTTACTGTATGATAAGTTGCATTATACATCCCTGATCAGTGCTATCTGTGTTTCTTTAGCGGCGAAAGGGCTCCAACCCATGGAGCATCAAGGAAATGACAACTCAAATCTGATAATCTGATCAATCATTTAGCAGACTCAGGACTGTGTGAGGACAATCTGTTCAGTCCTCAGGTCTGTCTTTAGAGACAGATAAAAGTGGACTTGTGAAACTGTATGAGCATCTGCAATGTTTTTATGTAGTTTCATCAATTTTAATACAATGTCATATAATAAGTATGATGATATTCTAGCATTAAAAATAATAATGCCAGATATTTTATTGTCAGACATAAAATATGTCTGATAAACAAAGATAAAGATAAAAAACTAAACGTAGTTCTAAATGCTTGCTTGGTAACTTCAGGAGCAAAAAGGTTGGAAGGTTGATAGAGGCAGTTTTAACAGGTGCATTTCAAGTCAGTATGTGGCAGGGTGTTTGCACACATGCAAGTACAGATGTATGTGATCAACACACACACAAATGTGTGTGAGCTCTTCACCCAACCTCACTCAAACCCTCATGGCCTAAAACCCTGAAGCCCTCATATCAACGAACTGATATTACACCACGGCAGGTGTGTTGCCGTAGCAACAAGGCCCTTTCATCTCCTGATTCCTCATTGGGTAAGCATATTCAGTTTGGTGTCTTTATCCCCCCCTGGGCAGGCACCCCAGCTAGTCAATCACACTTTCGTCTCATCTCCCCTCTGATTGGCTTGTTCCTCTCATGCCCTCTTTCAAGGTATTGACCTTCATACACGGCTGACTGCCGAATAGCAATGAGGAGAGAATCACCTGTACCGCTCTCACTGCATGAGAAAGACACTGTGAGAGAGGGAAGGAGTGGAAGAGAAAGCACACCTGTTGGATGTTTGAGTACCAAACCACCGAGGCTCAGGAGGCACTTGAAGCAGCTCTTCTTGAAAATAATGCCTTGGTTGAGAATGGGGATCAGAGACAGAAAGGCTTATGGATTTTTCTCTATGCCTCTCTTTCCATTCTCACTTAAAAAACTACTGCTTTTTCTGCACCTGAAAGCCATGGTATATAGATAAGACAGTCAAGACACAAAAGGACAGAACAGAAATGGCCCAAGTGATAGCTTGTTTGAGTACTTCCACACTGGAGACTTTTGCCTGAAAGCATGTTAAGGAGGATGCATTGCATGCAAGTGATGTAGATTTCTTATTCTGTTTTTGTTTTTTTCCTGCTCGTTTCTTTGGGGGTTCCCAGGGCAGTCAGAGGTATTGACTTTCTCTTCTCCCAACCTGTGATCTCAGGTTGTCTGCTCCTCTGAGCTCCAAAGGCCGACTGCTACAGTGTGGGAGGGGACATGCGGAAAAACTAAGTCTTGATTATCTGGTCAGTTAGCTCGGTCAGTTAGCTCGGCCACTCGCCTCATGACTGACAGCAACGTTGGTGTGTGGATAGTCAGACGAAAGGTCTTTTAGCAGCTTCTATTGGAAATCCTTCTGCTGAAAACTATGTGCTCTGAAAGCAGCAGGTTTGTTAGAGACTAACCCTTATTAGTTCAATAAATATTTCTCTAACTGCTATATGATAGTGCTTGTCATTACTTGCACAGTGGTAGCAATTTGATTGGTCAAAGATGCAGAGTAAATCTTTTTTTTTTTTAAGATTCTTTTTTTGGGGCTTTTCCCTTTATTATAGTGACAGTGGACAGACATGAAAGGGGGAGAGAGATGGGGGATGACACGCAGCAAAGGGCAGCAGGTCGGATTTGAACCCGTGCCGCTGCAGCACCCAGCCAACATGGGGCAAATGCTCGTACTGGGTGAGCTAGAAGCCGCCCCCACAGTAAATGTAACAACTAAAAAGCTACAGCAGATTGTAAACTGTTTTTTCCCACCAACTTTTCCTCTGGAGGCACTCATCAAACACTTATCTATTGTGCTATATGCGTCGAAAATTATACAGTAGGTTTGTTTTAAGGCTCAAATTTGTGAAATACTGCAACAGCTGCTTTGCTCTGTCTTCACTGAACTGGTGCTTTAATCTGATGCATTTCTTCCTGTGCATGCAATCTTCTGCAGTAGGTTTTTGTTTCGTTTTGTTTTAATACACCTCAACTTAACCACAAGCCACAGATGGCAACCATGTAACTTCCACAGGGTTGTTTTTATTCTTATGTGTGCATAGGACCTTTGCTCCTAACTGGTTATTGTTTCTATTAATGACCAACATTCAATTACATTAAACATTTAAATCGGGTTAAAGCTGCTGTAAACAATATATCTATGTTAACAAGGGTTGTTGTTTTGATTTTACAGCCTGATACTTTACTGTTTTACTTTATTCACTCCATTGCTCTCATCTGACTCATTTTCAGCCGCAGCAGGCAGCTGTCAAAAGAAACCCATTAGAGCCTTTAGCAAGTAAAAAAGTCAAATATTTCCCTCAGGAGTTGGTGTAGAACAAAGCAGAGCTAAAACGAGAATAAATATTGGACACAAACTCAACTCCAAATTAATGCTAATGTTGCTCTGTGTCTGCTGGATGTGTAAATCAGTCACTGTCAGCTATCACTCTTGCCATCAGAGCATGTAAGCGGACTGTGAGAATTTCTGCTCCTTGCTCACAAAGCTGTTTGTTCCCTTCGCTCCTGCGCTCAACTCAGAATTTCACCCAGCTCTACTCAAATTGCTCACCTCTTGCTCCAAAAACAAAAAAGCTGCATTGTATTTATCAGATGAATGGCGCCCACCCTCCCTTCATGCCCAGACCTCCGAAGCATAAAAAGTCCACCGGATGACAGGCACAGGCAGCATGGAGAGGGAAGGCGGGCGCCTCTCATCTGCGTGTACCGTACTGTGCTGCAGTAACAGAGATGGGCTCGAGCATGCTTCGAACTCTTGTTGCGAGCGGTACCGGAGCGAAATTGGACAGCACGTTTTTCTCCCATCCTGGAATGCTGTGTGAACTTGCCAAACCCTCTGGCCAAGGTCTGGCAAAGCGAGACTACAGCAAGTGTGGAAAAAAATGAATGCAGGTTAAAGTGCTATGGGTTTTAATAGTTACTGTCCAAAGCAAGGTATATATTCACATGCTGGCTGACAACTGAATACATTAGCTTTCATTTGGTTCAATGGGTTTTAGTTTGTTTTAATCATTTTTATCCGGTTAAAATGGATATTAAAGGGTTATTTCAGGTTTGATAGCTTGTATGTTAGTGTGGGAGTAATATTGGCTATGTAAAGGGACACCCCCTCTTTCTCTTTGGTTATTTTACTTGACTATGTCACTGTGTTGTTGTTCTACTCCTTCATTAACTAGCACAATATATAGCACAATAACACTGGGACAGTACGCATGAGGTATGGATAAGTACAAAGGCACAGGCACTGTGGGCAGCTATGAGGGGTCCTGCGCAATTCAGTAAATCTTGAGTTAGTGCAGTCGTGAATGAGGCTGATATGTGTGTGTTCTGTGATAACAGGTGAGCATCGTAGTTGCTGAGGTGTTATATTGTACTAATAGAGATGTGAAACAAATACATAGTGGATATCAATAATGAAATGTGAGTTAATGTGACCAGAAAAGTGAATTAGTACATCTCTGAAAAGGGCACTCGAGTTAGATAAGCAGCTAAGGGGAATTCTTTGTAGTTGCTGGCGGCTTTGTGTCTATGGACTGTGGGAATATGTGTATTGTGCTTGATTGTATATGAGTGCGGGTAGCCTAGTAATAGTATTGTATGCACTTACTGCGTTATTTGAAGAAAAGTTACACTAGTATGGTGAAACAATATAGTAAACACTGTAGTAAATCCTGAGATAGTGCAGTCGTGAATGAGGCTGATATGTGTGTGTTCTGAAAAAAAGAAAGAAAAGAATAAACGTTCTTAAAAATCATGCACGCCTGGAAAATCCTTCCATACATCCAAGTGTGTAACAGTGGCTGCTATCTGTCTTCATAAAACTTCAACAACAGTGCTGCTATCTCTGTCCACATTCCCTTTATCTTCCCCCAATTCATTACCAAAAGAGAAAGGAACCTCAAACACCTCTCTCTATCCACAGTTCCTTAATCTCACTGATCTGACTACAGTTGCATCTGGTTTGGATCACAGAAGGAATAAAAATGGATTTGTCGACACACAGGCTCTGGCATTTTGAGACAACAAGAGACAAAGATACATAGATGGGAAGAAGTGCTTTGTTCCATCCATCTCTGGTCCCAATAATCTGATCAAAAGCGAAACAGAAAGGAGCCTGTTGGTTCTGTCATAGATGAGCTAAATTTGATTCACAGCAGGATTTCTGAGAGCAACAAACTAAAGAGGAGCTTGTAGACAGTGGCGGATCTAGAAAATTTTACATGGAGTGGCAAAGGGGTGGCATGGGAAGACAGTACATGGGAATCCCCATATGGGTTGGGGTCACCTTTTGTTTGATCATAATTACTGATCAAATCAGACCCATTTGTAAATCTCTAACCCTATAAAATATACAACGAAAATTGCCGATAACTGAAAACATGTTATTTTGTTACGTTTTGCTGCTGTAGTAGCCTGAGAAAACCTTGACCATCTTCCGGCAAATTTGAGATTTGCTCTGCAAGTCAGTCTGGTCAAGAGCCCATTCAAGCCCATTTCCATTTTTTCCAAATCGAGGCACCAATCACAACCGTTGAGGCGGGCTTTACATGATGACGATAGCGCAGCGACGGCAAGCAGCTTTTTGTTTACATTCAACATGACGGCTACCGAAGCGCAGCAACCCGTTGATGCCGCTGTTGCTGCTACGTCACCCGGATCGTTGGTCTGATTGGTTGAAGGACTATCCAATTGTGCCCAGAGGCATTTGAGCAGCGGCTGTACGCCCCTTTGGAAATGGGTTATGGATGAACCTTGCCCAGACCCACACTCAGTTACAACCGAGAAGGGTCGGGTGTCAACCAGGCTATTACTGTAATGCAATCTATATGGAAGTCTATGACTGCAGGCCTACCTGCTTCCTCCCCGTCATCTTCATCTGCCTCCTCATAGTGATCACTCCCTGCCTCTGTCCCTCTTCCTGAATCTGCAGCCTCCTCTTCATCCATCACATTCAATTCTTCCTTTTCCTTTTCCTCTTCCTTCACTTATTTCTTCATCTCCTTCTGTGGCCTTCTCCTGCTCTGACCCTCCTGATCTCTCCAGTTTACTGCCTTCTCCTTCTTCATTTCCCTCATTCTCTTCCTCCTGTGCACTATCCCCACTTCTTGTCACTTTTAGGCTTCAGCTACTCTCTCTAGCTAATCTGGCCTATAAGAGTCCAGATGTGAAAAGCTCTGGTTATCCTTGTATTGCATTACACTGTAAGGCCATGTAGCTAATAAGTATAACAAATATAAATTCAGAATAATTATCACATGCTTACAACAGTTATGTCAACAGTTCTTAGTCCCATTGCATTTGTTATTTTCCCAGTTTGACAGTAAAGGATGTAACCTGGTTTAATTTGTACAGCATCATTGCTGTGATATGTGAGAGGAAGTGGTTTTTATAGTAACTTTACGGCTCAGCTAATCAAATACAATTGTTTTTTTAATACTTTGCATTACTGTAAGCTGTTCTTGTCTTTACTAAAATCAAAACTAATCAAAGGAAAAAATGCTCTTACAAATCACAAGGGAGTGATTTAACTTTTGGCTAATTAATGGATGCACTGTTATTGCTGATGGTGAATTGCCTTTAGCATCCATCACATTCATTACAAATGTAACTTTAGGTTAAATTGGTGTGTTTAAACTTCACCCGGGGAAACTGACTTTACCTTCAGATGCTCGGGTCAGCTCAGTCGCTTCAGTATTTGCCGAGATGCATGGCCACCGCAGCAGACTCGCTGTGTGTGAGCCAGACTGTGTGAACGCCGCTCGGCACGTTTGATGTAGGGACGTAGCAAAGTATTTGAGAGGCAGGGGGCTAAGATTACATTTACAAGTATTAACTTATGGTCAATTTATTGTTATTTCAATGCTTTGAGAAGCTTGTGGGCATAGTGGCAGTTTGCACAAGTACAGTTTTAAGAACACCAAAGTTAGGGGGCAGCTGCGGGGGCAAAGCTCTACAATTGGGGGACAGCTGTCCCCTCTTACCCCCCTGTAGATCCACCCCTGTTTGTAGAGCTTTGAAGGTAAGGGTGTGTATGTAAAATGTACACAATCATTGAAACTGTATTAAAGGTTCAAAAGTCATATTTTTCTGTTTCATGTTTAAATTTGAACTTTGCATTTATGCATGTCCTTACAACCATCTCTTGTTTTACACCTCTTTCCTTGTCACTCCCCCCACACCTCTCTCTCTCTCTGTCTCTCTCTCTCTGCACCACTTGCCTGCTTGCTGTTGATGGATGGGTCAATTTGGCCAAAACCGTGTAGATCATAACATGTTAGTCCATGTGATGTGACATGGCATCTCTTTATGAGACATCCAGTATCACCCATCCACACACGCACGCACACACAGACACATATTTGCTGGTTTGCTCAATAATCTGTTAGGTGCAAAAAAAAAACTAATAAAAACTGTCTTTCTCTCCCCAACCTTTCCCTTTCTCCTACCTTGAATGGTATTTAGGCCTCAACTAATAGGGCAGTTCTCTAAACTGCTGCACCATGCATTTTCAGACTGAAATATTCATACATTTTAAAATCTTTTCTGTTTGGTGCAGCATGTAAATCTGTGTCCAGAGGCAAAGAAAAATTAGTTTTGGTGTCATCTCCCGATTTGCTGGGAGAGATGTGGAATTATTCCTTGTCCCCCATGCATACAATCACTTCCGATGGACTAAAGAAGCATTGACCAAACACGAAGCAGCATGTCTTCCTATCCTACAACAGTGTTTCCACAGTAGTGATACATACAGCCATTAAAGGAGTTTTCAGATATTTTAGTCTTTTTGTCGTAGCTGTGGCTAATGAAGCTTGAAGTGTACAGAGTCCAATGGAGAAAAGTTTTTTTAAATGACATTTTGGGAAACATGCTTATTCACTCTCTTAAGTGGGATGAGAAGACCCCACATGTCAGGGTGTTATGTATGGAGCTAGAGATAGCAGCTTAGCAAGATGATTGAATGCAAGGGGAAAACAGCTTTTCTCTGTCCAAAGTTAAAAGAAATGCACCTCTAAAGAACCTCTATTAACATGTTGTACCTCATTTGTTTATTATATATACAAAGATGAAGTAAAAAAGAAAGTACAGAAAGTTACTTTCTATAACTAGTAGGGGTGTGACGAGACGCTTACTCCACGAGACGAGACACATCACGAGATTGGGTTCACGAGAACGAGACGAGATTTTAAAATTTTTTTTAAAGAAATCCTCAATGATGAAATATATGAATGGAAAATAGTTTTTTTATTCAACTGAAAAATCACAAAATGCAAAACAATTTAGGTGCCTTTTGAAATCAACTATTAATGATGAATGTTATTTAACTTTTTTTTTACTATTTTAATGAATCATATGCAGTAAAGGACATGCAAACACTGCAAAATGTTTTGTATAAAATCTACCAACTGGCTTCTGCCCTGTGAAATCTAACTCCTTTCCACAAATCGAATAAAAAAAATAAACAGTATAAATAAAATAAATGTGTAAACAACAGAAAATGTTTAAATGCAAACAGTAAGTGTATCAATAACCAAAGTACTGCTCTCTCAAAACTAGAAGTGCAAACAGAAACAATTTTTTTCTATAAGATAAACTACACAGAACAGCCTAAGATATGGTCATGTTATTTTTCAAGAATATAAGCATGTTGACTATTTCTGGCAGCAGTTGAGACCTTTGGGCAGTAACTATGTCTCCTGCAGTAGAAAAAACACACTCACTTGGAACTGAGGTAGCAGGGATGGAAAGGTATGCTTTGGCAAGTGGAGACAGCAAAGGATATTTAGGAGTTGCCCAAATCCAACATTTTCCACCACAGAAAATGGCCTCATATCAGCTGCAATGAAAATGCCTATGTCCCTCGTTATTGCCGTGGCTCTTGCACTTACCGGTGGCAGAGATGCAAAGGTTTTTAGAGTTGTTTGGCCTTTTAATGTTTTCGTCATGGTGCTGTAGTTGGTAGAGAGCTGTGGTGGTGCTGTAAGTGTTTTTGCATAGTGCTCGTGTTAGCCGCGGTATACGGCATTTTTTTCTTACAATATTTACATATTGTGTTCGTCTTGTCTGTCACTCTTTCGCCGTTTATTATTTCCGCAGGAAAACCAAAATGTTTGCACACAAATGATTTAAAAGTGGCAGGGGGATCTTCAATAGTAATTTCACGCTGACATCACATCGCCTCACGAGACAACTTTTCACCTCGACGAGAAGTCTCGTCACGTTTTAATCTCGCGAGATCTCGTAAAACGAGATCTCGTCACACCCTTAATAACTAGGTAGGAAGTCTCTGTGCCCAGTCTCTGTTCCTCAATAAATAGTTGTAGCATGTAATTCCCCAAACCATTTTCATTTCTGTTTTTGGATAACAAATGATATATAACATGTTAATTAGTGAGCTAGAGGCCGTGTTTCAATTCTTTATGTTAAGCTAGGCTAATAACTTCCTGGCTCTAGATAATAGTGCAATGCCGTGGTAATAACTTATTTTCTGACTTATAGGCTATATTAGCCCTCCTACACAATCTGGACTCTGGTCATAACATCTACATCTTATAACTTATTCCCTGTTATATATTGTTCTTAACGTATATTATTTATTTTCTGTCAAGCTATTCTAATTCTATTAGGTTTACATTCTTGTCTTTTCATAGTCATAGTTAATATTTAATAATAAGCTATTGCACTGTTCAATCCCTGCACTACCTTAGCACCTTTAACTCTTTAATTTTCTATGAGTGATTTTTATGTATGTGAGATATATATGTGTATGTGTTTGTTGTGTTATGGTTGTCTAAGCTACTGGATGCCTAAAATTTCCCTCGGGATGAATAAAGTATCTATCTATCTATCTATCTATCTATCTATCTATTCACCTTTATTTAGTTCTACAATTACCTGCTTGTTGTGTTGTTGAGATTCAGGTTGGAGTTCTTTTAAAGCTGCCATGGTTCTTCCAGTCTTTCTAAGGCAAATGTTAAAAGAATGTATTACTCCACTTGTCCACTACATTTTAAGTATCTACACTGCATGATATTGCAGTTGAGAATGTCGTTCAAAGTGTCCATTTATGTTATTTTTGCAGAAAAAAGTTGGTTCTGTCTCTTTAACCACTGCCACATTTGATCCTTTCTCTTCATCTCTGGTTGTAATTATTATGATGCTCCCTAAAAAAAGCCTTAGAGATGCAAAGAAAGAGAAGAGAGATTTGAAACATTTACTCACATAGGGTGCCATGGTAACCATTTGGTTATAATTGAATGTCTCTTTGTTGTGCAGCTGCTGAACAGAAAGAGGAACTCGCCACTGAAAGGCCATACATTGCGCCGCTGGATGAATTCACATAATCTGTTGTCTCTTATTCTTTGTTCTTTATCTTGTATCCTTCAAACCACCAAACACTCGGCTCTTCCTCGTTCACTCAAAGAGCAGCCTCATCAAAGGGTCATTTGTGAGTCTCAATGGGGAAGTAGGTTTGCTCCTTTCCTTAATGGGGCCCAGCTCAACAGAAGCATGTTGGAGGGACCATGGAAAAGGTTTTGTTCCCAAATGGAGCTTTATGAAAGGATACAATGAAATCAAGGATTTTGTTTCCTATTGGTGGTTGGTGCCTGTAGAGGTGATTGAATGGAGTCACTAAAAGTGGCTAAGAGGTACTTCAGTGCCTTGATGTGTTCAATCACAAATGGAAATTAAAGTAAAATGAACAGGAAGGGTGGCTCTTACAAGTATAATGTACTGGAAATATTTACCAAAAAGTGGGAAAAAACTAGCCTGACAAGCCAGACCCACATCAAGATGTTTGGTCTGGGAACTCACCATTGGCAGGGCTCAATCCGAGGGGCGGGATAAACGGTTGTCTTCAAATTCCCACGGCACGCAATAGGATAGTGCTACAACCAGGCAGAACAACGAATAAGGTAGCGATAGATTAAACTTTTGCCTTATCCGGTCAGCAAAACTCCGAACACATCTACATTTTTTAAGAATGACTTCACTGCCGTTCTTTGTTCTTTTCTAAAAGAAAAGCTTAACTCCAAGTCTCCAGAGTCGCGGTCAAAGCCGATTTGAAAGACCGCTGTTCGCCAGCGGCAGCATCCATCGTCTTTGTTTTCAAGTAGCAGGGAATTCACGCGTAGCCTTCGTAACTCTGCCCTCATTATGTTAAGCCCGCCCACCAACTCTATACACGATGTGATTGGCCCGGCTGGAGTTTGGCTTTTCCAGCTCACAAGCCAACGGAGAGTGCCTAGACCCCCCTGGCTGCAAATTACATTTGCTGCCGCTAGGGTGCGCCTACATTTCTAAGCTAGGAAAATACTGGTTTAATAGCACATACGTATTAAAAAGAGAAACTGAGTAGTAGGCTGGTTTTACATTGTTGTACATGGATACATGAACATTGCAATCACCACAGGGATAAAGTTTCTTTCCATATATCATTACCACAAAGTAATTTACTCATTTGCAAGAATACACACTCACACACATGCACATCCACACATGCCAACAGCACCTCAGGCAAAAATAATCAATTAGAATATCCTGGCAAAGGCTGGCTGCACCATGTAAATGATTTGATACAAATGAGCTTTTACTAATTAAACGGTCTAATTTGCTAAAAGGGGTGTGAGAGGGAGGTTGGCGCCGGAGCCAGATGAAATGCGCAGCAACAACAAAACGCCCCAGGTGCAGTTGAAGATGATAAATGTGAGTAAAGCTGTGTTTTTGAAATGAGCTGTTACGGGGAACATGACATGTGCATTTTTGTTTTATAGGAATGATTTATTTCACTTTCATTATCGTGTACAAAACCAACAACATAGTTCAAACATTGTTTGTGTTTGAGGTCAGTAAGATTTACAGTGGTATGTGCTCAGCAAAAAATTTAAATTCTAAAAGATTTATTTCTCACATAGCAATTTAATATATATTTTATTTTACAAATGCTAATAGTGTAGTTGAAATTGTTTTAGTTGTTGGAAGAGTTTCTTTAATTTTTGACTGTGCAAGAAGACTAGTACTATATACCCTAGACCATCACACAACAAATAAATATGTCCAAATAAGGGTTTTTTGCATTTTCATATACCACAAATAGTACCATAAAATGTTTGCTTACCTTGGAGTTTCAGATTTTCCAACAGGGAATACAAGCACCTGCTGCATGTACCTCTTCATCATACCAATTCACTTGTTGATTCTTCTCTTTCTTTTCTTCTTTTCATTCCTTAAAATAAGTCCAATGACGTTAAGCGGAACACAACTTTAAGATTTAATCCTCAGGCTGAACTTAAACATACTGAATCTTTACTGTTATTAAACAAATCAGTCAATTTCTGATTTCCAATGTCTCAAATGCTAAACCTGCACTGTTTCCCTAAATCAATCCTATTTCTGTGAATGATAAATAGATGGGGGATGCTGCAAATCCAAATCTGAAATGTAATCATATTTTATTTAAAAATGTTTGGTTGAAACAGGCATATCACATTTAATGCCAGATACATCAGTTCAAAACACAACCCATATACCAGATCCATACCAGGTGTAAAGTGTGCGCTGCTCTCTTGAAGGTAATTAATGTTCTGCCAGTGAAATTATAGCAGCAGGATGTTTTAGCATATCAATCAGCAGGAGACACACAGCACCAATGGAGCAAAGGCTTTTCACACTATGTCCAGTTGCCCAATAGAGAGAGAGCGAGACAGAGAGAGAGAGAGAGAGAGAGAGAGAGAGAGAGAGAGAGAGAAGTAGAGAGGTATATTAGTACAACTAATGAGGACTAGTCGTAGCATCCGGGGAGTGAGGGTGTGGGCTGCCAGGTGATGTGATGGAGAAGGGCCTAGAGGGCACCGCTAGACATTTTAATAATAAAGAGATCCCCACTGAGAATGATGTGTGTGTGTGTGTGTGTGTGTGTGTGTGTGTGTGTGTGTGTGTGTGTGTGTGTGTGTGTGTGTGTGTGTGTGTGTGTGTGTGTGTGTGTATGGAGCCTGGAATAAATTCTATATTAGGTAGTGTTAGTGCACAGGGCTCCTGCTTATGCTTATTCCTCATTCCCCCTTCCATCTGTCCGGCATCCCTTCTTTCTTCACCCTCTTTTTTGTCTCCTTCAAGTCCAGAGGATGGACAGAAATGAGAAAAATAGGGCGATAAAAAAATAATCAAGATAGAAAGACAGATAAACAGCACATGGCAAATGGGGCAGTGCACATATACTTCATAGACATCTTAAGGATCATGCAACAAATGCATGTGCCCCTTGTATGTATGTGTGTGGTTTCCCGGGAGCTACAATGATGCAGTATCAGCATGTGACAAAATAATCCTTCAGAGACATAAATAACACTGGCGACATAATTACAGGATCGCTGTTTGATAATTTCCTTTCCTTCATCTCTTATTAATCAATGTCTGTCCCACACTACTGTAACGCTAGTTATTGTTAGCGTTAACTATTAACTCGTCGTTATGCACTCTCAGCGCAAATTCTTTCAGGAAGACGTCATTAACCCAATCACTACTCATTCTTAAATCAAATCAGCTGTTTAGAAGTGACGCTTTCAGTTAAACCAATCAGACTTGGCCACGAAATTCAAGGGCCAATCACAGCCTTACAACTCTGCTTTAAATCTGTTCTCTCCCTGTGCTGTCAGCTGTCGTTTCAGGCAAAGCGCTCGACCCTCCTCCTCCCCTGCTGCCTCCAGTCTTTGTGTTTCTCCTGGCTGACCGCTCTGTTGCCTCTTCGGTCCGGTCTCTGGTCTCTTTCTCCACCGCCACCAGTGTCTAGGCTCCATCGGGGGGGTTATGTTCCTGTTCTCTACCCCATTGAAATATATTATTGATTCGATGGAGTCTAATCTCCAAAAGACTTGTACATTTCATATTATACAGTTGTACAATAAATAATTTGTGCATATCTGCAAACGAAGTCTCTCCTGATTGAAATTACACACAAGTACTTTGGGACGTGGATAGAGTAAGAGCACGGAGACAGCTTCGACTGTGTAACTTGGTCCACTTTTTAATGACACTCCAAGTGTAGGACAACTCAAGCCTCATAACAAAACGTGCTTCATCATCTCATCACCATATCCCTCCGCCAACCTAACAATTACTGAATTACAAGCAGGGTACAACATGTTAGATAGCTCCCTTGTTAACTCAAGGAACAGAATACAATATGAAGCTACAATTAATGGAAATATATGACTTATTTCAGTAACCCTAAAAAAGTCATCTGTTAACTAAATATTCACAAAATAAATCTCATCTTACACTACCATCAATGTTTTGTAAGTTCTAAACAAAGGAGCAAATAAACATTCAAACACTTCACAGGAGAAAGGAGGACACCACAGATCTTTTTTTAAAGTGCCTATATTACGCTCATTTTCAGGTTCATAATTGTATTTTAAGGTTGTACCAGAATAGGTTTACATGGTTAAATTTTCGAAAGACAACATATTTTTGTTGTACTGCACAGGTCTCTCTCTCACTGCTGCACCTCCTCTTTTCACCTTGTGTTCAGGTCTCTGTTTTAGCTACAGAATGAGCATCTTTTCTTTTGTACTATCTTTGATTGCACTCGCACATGCGCAGTAGCTCATCGTAGATCATGTCAGCTAGCTCCATAGACAGTAAAAGAAAGGCTGTTTCTCCAACTGTTAAACGAGGGCGCACATGTAAGTAGTTCTTTTGTAGATTATGGTGAACTTGTGTGTGCTGTAGCAGTGCTTTGCCATTGAGAACGAGGTAGCATGCTAGCGCTAGCTGAAGGCAGGATACATTCAGAAACCCGTATCTCACTCAAAACAGCATGGATGGATTTTTTTTTAAGTTTGTATATGTATGGAAGCACCAGAGACACAAAATAACACCCCAAATCCCAGAAATAGTGATTTTTTTCATAATATGGGCACTTTAATCCTTCACAGAAAATGAATGACTTAAATTCTGGTTTACATCTGTGGGGACATTCTG
This sequence comes from Perca flavescens, assembly GCF_004354835.1. Taxonomy (NCBI): domain Eukaryota; kingdom Metazoa; phylum Chordata; class Actinopteri; order Perciformes; family Percidae; genus Perca; species Perca flavescens. The sequence continues at coordinate 30,599,582 of NC_041334.1, read as the reverse complement.
AAATATTTAGTGTGTTTGGCCTAGCAAAGCAAAACCTGATTTTATATTCCACTGACATGACAAATGCAATGCAATACAACCACATTGCAATAACATAATGTTGGATTATTTTCAGCACATTCTCCCAGGTACATCCACTATACAACCACCTTTCGAATGTAACTCTAACATTCACCATCTTTTAGAGGGTGAGGTACTCTCTTTTCACTCTGGGCCCAAAGTTATGGGCACACTGGATTTCTGGATCATCACTCTATTCAACATGCTTTAAAAGCCAACTTTTTACTATACTCCACATTCCTTCAATTGCAGCCTACATCTTACCAACCAATTGTCTCAGATTCTCGGTCTGACATACTCACAATGAAGTCAGTTGACAGAAGTCAGAATGAGGATGAGGCCCTGAGAGGTATGAGCACCTTGTTTTGCTCCTTTCATCCTCCCCCATCATCCCTCTCCTGCTCTGTTCACCCCAAAGGTGCACTGAATGATGGGTGATACCATTATGATAGATCTGGGTTGACTTCTTCCAGTCACCTCCTCTGGAGCCCCTATGTCTCCTGCTGCAGAAAAGCAAGGAGCGGCCTCTTTATGCTTACACACACCAATAAATGTACATATCTGTCCTCTGACGTTAATATATAGTTATTACTTTTCAGCAACTGACAAAAACAAGTAATACAAAAATCACACATTTTTGGACCACCCTTCCCCATTTGAGTTGGTTCAGCTGAACCTGTCGCTGATTCTTTGCCACATTTGGCTATCAATCACAGTCTGTCAATCCACACAGGAGTGTTTACAAAGGTAAGAAAAATGCCATTTAGCTTCAATGCGATCATGAACTAAAAATAGAACATAGGAAAGATAGGCTAGTGCATGTTGAGTTAACCTGACTCCAGCCAAACTTTAAATTAGTTAAAAGTATGATTGTACTGTCGCCAAACTGCTGAATCGATTTGCGAGTTAGGGCCGGGACACATCAGGCCGATTATCGGCCGTGGGACAGTCTGGCGAGGTCAGTGACTCGAATCTGTTTGGTGTGTCCCGTGCCGTTGTCCGTCTGAGGGGCTGTCGGCGTTCATTTTGGCCGACCTGACATGTTCGGTCGGTGGCAGGGCCGTCGGGACTCACCCGGAAATGACGAGCGGAATGAGGTGACTAGAGTCTCTCAAAATCTGACGAAAATCTTTTAAACTGACCTTTGTTGAGCTGAAATGAAGACAGATTCAGCAACTGCATGGCCTATTTCTCGCTTAAAATGTTTTCAGAAACATGTTTCAGTGAACTATCTTAGTACAATATGAGATCGTATTCTGAACGGCCGCCATGACAGTCTGGCTTTGGATTTCCGGAGAAAACAAACCCATGTGATGGGTTCGTCCAATCAGCTGCCGGTTTTCATTTCTTGGGAAACAATACAGATTAGCGCCGCCTGCTGTTATAAAGATGTATTACGTCTCGTCTCCTCTTGTCTTTTTGGTCTGTTCTGTGGCAGTTTTTTGGACCTCGGGGACGCGACTGATCATATCGACGGGGTTTTCTGTCAATGGTCGGCCGTCGGCTATATGTGTCTACACCATTAAAGGTAGCTACTTTGCCAGACAGCCCACTTACGTTTGCTCGCTGATCAGACAGGATTCGGCTGTGGAGATGAGACGTTTGCAAAGGTGTCAAATCAAAGAGTCGGCTTCATTATGTGTAAGGTGGCTAATAATATAATATCATAACATTTTGTAGGCCTAGCAGGATCTGATCTTATGGAAAAGGATTGTGACCACATGTGAAAAAATGTATTGAGTTCTGAGTTTAAAGTTAGAATTCTGATAATGAAGTCAGAATTCTGACTTTAATTCTGAGATTACTTATAAAGTCAGAATTCAGATTTTTCTTTCTCAGAATTCTGAGATTAAACTCAGAACTCAAATATAAATATAAATATATATTTTTCACATGTGGCCCTAATCCTCTTCCGTAGGCTAGTGCAGATTGACTTAATCCAAGAGGTTAGGGGGGGGTGTAGAAATGCAGCAAATCTGTTGTAAATTAGAAATTTCTTTCTGGACCACCACCCGCCAATTATTTGTCTTTCCAAGTTTACTCCTCCATTTTAAAACATAATCAGGCACCCATGTTTTGAGTTATGTATGAAACCACAGACTGCAGACATGCTCTTTCAGCTGTTTTACAAGATCTTCCTCCTTCTGTCTCTCACACACAGATACACCTAAATTTCCCTTTTTTCTCTCTCTCTGTTTCTCTCTATATCCTATACATCACACTTTCTAATTCTCTTGCCATCTCCCCTCAGTATCAATAAATCATTCCTGGGCAGCTCCAGCAGACTAAATCAACCACTATGTAAACATGGCTGCTAATCCATCTGCAGCCATTCTAACTCCCACTCCCTTATATGCTCCTCTTCACTTTATCTAGCAGCATCCACCAGGGAGCTTCTGATCAGTCAAGCTGGGAGAAGAGCAATCTCTATGTGTTTCCAGTGTCTGCAGTCTCCAGTAACCTGCTACACACAGAGAGACATGTGAGACACACAAGCACAGAGGAAGACACAGACACAAGATGGATGCATGTCTCTAAACATGTATGCAAGCCTTTGCTATTTTACATATATGAGTGATGTCTAACGCTGGAAGAAGAGCCTGGGTGAGACAATTGATAACTATAGGGAATAAAAGAACACCTACACATCACAGCAGGGCGCCACAGTGAACAGAGTTTAAAGGGCTCAGTTGCACCAGAAAACAGTGGTGGAAAGTAACTTATTTAACATAAGTACGGTATTTACAATATGTGAATTCTGAGATACTTTTAGTTTAGTTAAGTATTTCAATTTAAGGCTATACTTTATCATTCTACTTCACTACATTTCACAGGCAGGGGCACTTTTTTACATTTTATTCCATTTATCTGACACCAATTGTTACTATAACTTAGCTGAACCTCAACCAGCTACCACATTAAAATGCTTCTAACACATTAATGCATCATATTAATAATCCTAAAATATAACATACGTAATAAGTACTTTTTGCCAAAAATACGCATGAACGGACTTTTATTCTAGTAGAAATAGAGTTTTATATGTGATGGGGTATTTTTACACACTGCTATTTTTGCTTAAGTAAATGATCTGAATACTTCCTTCACCACTGCCAAAAATTTCTTTACTTGTACAGTAGGGCAGTACATGAAATAAATGCAAGGTACAGAACATATAATAATATACTTGATAGCATGTCATGTCTGAGTAGACACCCTGGGACCTTTGCACTGTCATTTTTATTTTACCAGTGAAGACAGCCAAAACACTAGTTTACCCCATTTTGGACTAAAGGACTAAAGTTAAGATTGTTGAAATTCAGGCCAAAGTTCTCCTTAAGTTTAAGTCTATTCTCCTGCTGTGGATGAACCAGCTTTATCACAGCGATTCCATTCACATTAATTGAATTAGGTGTGAAATTGTGCATGTAAATGCTGATGTGACTGCCAGTGAGTTGCTCTGCTGAAATGTATTTGAGCAAGACACCGAATCATTTCCAGCTTCAGTGGTGTTGTTTAGTAGTGACACATGTACATTTCTGGGATTGATTGAAGTAACAAAATCTCTAAAGAGTTCTGAAGTGCGTTGTCAAAGTAGAAGTGTTTTATTTAGAAAAATGCTAAACTTCCTCCCAATGTCCATACAAAGTCCTACATTAACATCTGATCCGCTACATTTGAGACTTATTGAATGACAACCGGACATACTGTATTTTGAGCAACAGATACTGTACTGCAACAACCGAATTTCCCCACTGGGGATCAATAAAGGTGTATCTTATCTAATCTTATAAGATATCAACTGAGTAACATACCATGTGTCTGCACACAGACAAGCTACCAATGAAATGATTCTTGTTTCCCAATTTTTTGCGCTTCTATCCCTAGACTACAACATTTTCCCTGTAGGGTTTCCCAAGCCTTGTATTGATTTTCCACAGGCTTTAGCTTAACCAGGCCCACTGGACAGCACAAATAGACCAACAAGACATAAAGTTTAAAATAGATGATCCCACAGAAGCTGAGCTAACAACACTTTGGATTTATCTTAGCTACACAAATTGTACCATGCCCATGGACACATACACATGCACACTGAGCCTATAATGTCATGGTGAATCAAACCTATTAAACTGCATTAGTTGCAGTGAGGAAAGGACAGAGGAAAGAGGGTCAAAGTACACTGCTTTCATTTTTTTTGTTGCATCTATTCGTCCTCTTTATTAAGAGGGAGGTGAAAAGGAGAGGAGTAGGTGCTAGAGCAGATTTGCTTAATTTTCAGGGAACTCATCTTCAGTAGCCTCCTTCGTTCAAAACATGTTTTTGTCTAAAGAAACAGTAACAATTGCATATCTAATTGCACAGTGGGATCAGCAGAGAGATGAAGTGAAAAGAAAAGAAATGTAAGTAGAGATACATGCTGAGAAACAAAACCGAGCTCTACTCACATGGCAATATGCTCTTCAGAGAGATGTGGAGCTTTGCAAATATGATACAATGATACTATAATATTCTCTGTTCCATTTGCTGTTCTGTTTCTTCCAACTTACTTTTTCTGATGCTGTGTGAGCACACATTTTGTGTATGACTTTATACATTATTCAGGGGTATTCCACAGCAGTGTTGGGAATGTTAAAATGTAACCTTTTCCACTTATTTCTCATTTAATGATTACTGCGGTTGGAAATGTCGAGATCTAAGCAAGCAAAAATCCTGCATTTTGTATGCCTACCATCCCTGACTATAGCACTTGGTTACCTGGAGAGCATTTTTTTCCCCACTAAACTTAGTCCTGGCAGCAATTACTTTTCCCTGAAAACGTAAATGGCAAAACAGATTAGTAGTATACAGAATTAACGGGAGACAAGGTTGAAGCAATTTACTGTACATAACAGATGAGAGGTAGTTATCTGAAATCAACACATCATAATCTACAGGGTAATACATAAGAAATACCTAATGTATATTACATTGGTAGCTGAGCTCACTGTAAAGTGGCTGCAATTGTTAGTGGTGCATATTTTATGCATATTGAGAATCCAAGCTTCCAAGTTGTTTAAAATGAGTGAGTCAGGTGCAATGGAAATAGAAGCCTGGTTTATAGGAAAGTGTGCATGCATGCGTGTGCGTGCATGCGTGTGTGTGTGTGTGTGTGTGTGTGTGTGTGTGTGTGTGTGTGTGTGGTGAAGGAAGAGAAAGAGTGTGTGCGCTTAAAGCAACATGGCCCATTCCTGAGTTATGAAATTCAAACGAGAGGGCAGAGGAATATGTCTCTTTTTCATTAGCAGACTGTTTTGGAGCTCTCATATCCTCCGGCATGGAGCCAGTCCAGAATCTCCCTCTGTCTTTAACTCTAAATAACCAAATGCATTATTCAAAAACTCCCCACACTCTCTCTTCTCTTAAATATTAAACTTTGAAAATTGATTTATCTTTCAAAATTCATCACAATCACAAAAGTCATTGCTGTGCAAACACTTGATTACTCACACAGATGAATGGGCTTCAGAGGAGGTGAGGGGGGAAGGGTATGGGGGGGTAGGGGGGGGTGCAGATGTAGGGCATTTCTCTGGTCTGGCATTAAAACAGAAAGATTGCAGTGGTGGCTATGGACGTAAACTGACAGGTGTTGGAAATACATATTCACATCAATGATTGGAGAGGGAGCATGCATTATAATTTCAAATGTCTTAGAGTAGAGAGGGAGATCTGGAGAGAAATACAAAATGTTTCACTTTGATCCAGATCCAAGTCTGATTTTTCTACTGCTGGCATAAATAATATGGTGGAGAACCCACCAGGCCTGGAGCACTTAACCTGCCTGTTGCTGCAGAAGTCTGTTTAATGAAAGGTGTAATGCGAAAGCTGCGTTTTTGCCTTCTCATCTTGAGTATAGGCTGTCCGTGTTGCCACATTGGCTCTAACTGGCCAGTTGCTTGTTTACAACTTGTTTATGTTTACATGATAATCAATTTGCCAAATGCTGCTGTTGAATATAGATTTTTTAATATCATTACCTTGTAGGTGGATAACTTAAGGTTAGGATATTTTTAACCCACTGACAAATAATTACAGTTTTTAGGGAGCCTAACTGTTCTTATGTAATCAAAGAGAGTGGGTCAAATGTTCACTAAAGCTATCAATGCTAAGGTGCCATTTCACTAAAGGGTAAAATAAGAGACAAAAAAGATCATTTGATTAACTGTTATTTTGGAATTTAAAGGGAAATAACACATTGTTCTAAACTGCCTATTTATGGATCCAGCAGATGCAGAGCAACATTAGCATTCATTTGGCGTTGGTCTCTGTTTCTGTTTTTTTATTTTTGGTGAGAATGTACAACAAAACAGAGAAGTAGAGGTCTAAAAAGAGAGCATCAGAACAGTCTTATTTTTGTCTCTCTCTGCAGCATAGCAATGACTTTGTTATTTCCCATCTGCAACCACTGCCTCAACATTTGACACAACACAACAGTTTTCATCTGTTAGATTTGTCAATTAATGCTTGTGTAGCCAGGTAGTCTGAGCATTCATTTTAAGAGTAAAGTCATCTTACAGTGATGATAATATTATTTTTTTTAAACTTTTATTATTATTAAACTACCCACATCTCAGCAGACAGTTGTGACAGTTTTAGAATAATTTCTCCCTCGGTTATTGTGGTCCATTGGCTCTCACTAGTGGTGTAATATAGAGAGGGTAGTAAGAGCGTTTTTTTAGAACGAGCTTGGAAAAAAAGAGAGACACGAGAGAGAACGTGAACCCAATACTAGCGCCAGCAGGTAGCCCCTGCGTAGTTGAAAGGATCTAACCATTTTGATTAAAGTAGAAAACTAGCGGTGAGTTAGCTTAGCTGCTAGCTAACAGCAAGTTAGCACTATAGGTGTTGTTAACCTTGAGAATTGTTGCTTGATTTGTGTTTTAAAACCAGTCGGAATTAGCTACTAACTTAATGAAGCTACGAAGGGTATGGTTAATATTGAAATTGTTGTCATTGTACATTTAGGAAAATGTTAACTTAGCTGTTGGTTAATTCAGCTACAGACGTGTGTATTTTCCGTCCTTTTCTTGTGACTGCTATGTTTTCTGTAAGCTAGTCAGTTAAGATGGACAAATAAGATTGAGTTTAAGCTAAAATGTTTAAGTGAAATGTGGTTAAAATGTGTAGTATGTAAGAATATTTTGTATTCTAAGGAGAAACACAAGTGAACTATGGACAACCGAGTGATTATTCTGCACGCAGGCTGTTTGTTTTTGTTAGGACTGCTAGAGACAGAACTGTGCTGCTCAAGTCACCGTCGTCATACTGCATCCTGGGTTTCATCCAATGGGGTAAGCCAACTTCCAAACAGTGTACCTCCTACTGCGCCATTTTGATGCTAACAAGCACTCACCCACCGTTAGCATTCCATTGACTGCCATTCATTTTGACGTCACTTTGACAGCAAATAACTTTACATCAGAAGCGTTTAAAGACTTTATTTGTCCATTGTTTATTTCTAAAGAAACACGACAATGTATAAAAGGCTCCATTAGGCTCCATATTTTCATATATATACATATATATTTAACATATATCTACGCTCTCCGTCCCTGCAAGATTCGGAATGATTGAGATTTCTCTTGGCACGGCTACCAGACGACTTACAACTTTCAGACAGGTTGCTCACGTCACATCTACGTCTTCAAGCTCAGTTGGAGGCTGCGCAGTAACGCTCAGCCCTCACCAGAAAATTGCTTCTAATAGCTGCTTCACTGGTCTCCGTCAAGAGCAACGGGATCTGTTGGTCCATTTATTTTTCTGTCTATGGTTTCATCTTCATCATCACCATTCTTCTTACTGGACCATCATCATATCCACTACTCACAGGATTTTCCCGTCATCTACTCCATTCTCTGAGGAGCCAGGATAGGACAGTTTTACCTGCTAAGGGTGGTGGTAGGAACTTGAGTGCACTCAAACTAATGAAACAAGGTTGAACAAACAAAGACTGATTTAGTATTTCCCTGGTTATCTCTACGAAAACCTGTTTCATTCTGAGATCTCAGTTTTTGGTTAATTTGGTCTTATATTTTTCTTATTTTCTTTGTCAGGTTTTTTGATATTTAAGTTGTGGTTTGAGTGCATTGGGTTTGATCCTAATTGGCCTATCTAAATTTGATTACCATACTGAATCATTTAGTTTAGCCATGCTAGACTTCTGGTAAAAGATTATTTTGCATAATCTCAAATTGAAAGTAGTACTGGTTGTGGGTGCAATCTGTTTAAAGCCCAAGGTACGAGTTAAATGATTTCTGTGAGCAAAATGGAAGGCGTAGTGCTGTAAATTAACATACATATGCAAGGTTATTGTTCTAACTGAGACAAAAGACAGGAAAAAGAACCAATAATACACTTAATACACAGTTAAACGCAAAGTTACTCTGTTGTTGGTGTGAGTTATTAAGGGAAAGTTTAAGAAGCTCTATTGTGTACTTCACTGCTTCAACGGATGCCAGTCTCCTCTTAGAATTTAGACTCTTAGATATACCTGCTAAAACTTACCCACAAATGCGCTAAGTAGGGTTACACTTTCATATGTTTGCAGAATAATCATTTGAAGTCTGGTTTACGTAAAGTTCGTTAATGCAAACCTTACTAAACAGAGACAAATTGTCTGAAACTGTGAAAAGCTAAAATGTTATGATGTTAGTATGCACCCTCAGGGATATAATTCACCTAGATTATAGAGCTGCTGCTTTTGGCTGAATCAGATTTTTGGCCAATCTTCAAACAAATTACACTGATGTTACCTTAGAGAGCCTTAAAGACAGACTGGAGATATGGTCAATTTTCATATGAACATTTACTAAGAATATATTATCTTTACGATGTCTTTGTAGTATATCTCTGCTGTCATGCCTGAACATGAAAAGAAAATGTATTATCTATGGTCACTCTACCATGGCAGCGTTCATCTCTCTTTCTTTATTTGGAGTTGGTGTAAATAATGATCAAAATACCCATGGTCTTTTTTCTTCATTTCCTCTGTCTCTCTCTGCCTCTCTCACTCGCTTTCTCTATCTGATTCCACGGACTGATGATGATAGTGTGATTAGCTTTTCCCTTTGTCTGCCTCGTCACTCTGACAAATGCACTCATCAGCTTAGACCTTGAGGTCAGACTCTGTAAAATGCTATTTATTAAGCACATTGATTCCGGAGCAGCTGGTATTAACGATACTTGGGCAAACTGAAAGATGCACATCCACGTTTCTATGAAATACTGCAAGGGTAAATATTGTATCCCTTAGCATGCTTAGGTCAAAGTAAAGTCAATACTATCCCCAAGATGTGTCTCTAATAAAGGTTCTGTCATTTACAATGTAGGTTGGGCAGTTTGTAATAGAGTTATCTTCTAGTAGCTGGGTTTGGGAATTATTTTAAATTATGAATCTCTGTACACATTAGCAAATGACAGGTTATGGATTTTCAATATTAAAGTTTTATGTTTTTATATTTTAATTTTTTATGTTCAAGCAAAACAGGTCAAATTAGGATCTGACTGTAGATTCCGAGCTTAATATAACACGCAGATCTCTCTACCTTTGCTATCTCATCTCACTTTTCCATTTTCTCTCTGCGTGACTGGAAACACTCCATAAGAGTCTCAATTAAAAGCAAAACCACCCAGATGATATGTCCTTCCAATATCAGTGAGTCATCATTGCATTTTGTTATAGCGCGTGACTCAGAAGGGTATTGATGAGCACATTTGTGTCTGGCCATCACAGAGACCACACCTCAGTAAAGGGCTGTTGAAACACCCATTTACCTTTTTATCACTCCATCATACTCAAAGAGCAAAACTTCCCAAACTTTGACTCCCTGTGGATGTTTTCAAAAATGCTGCTTACATAACACACGCACGCACACACACACACACACACACACACACACACACACACACACACACACATACACAGACAGTATCTCTCTGTTGCTCCCTCTCTCTCTCTCTAGAGCACCAGTGTATTTTCTCTTTGATAAAAGCACCTAAATGATGAATCATACAGCATTCCTGCATCTCACAGCACCACTCCAACTGACAAAACATCAAGTACCTTGTCCTTCTTCATTCTGTCACATCTTTTGATTAGTACACACGGCTAGACACCTGAGTGCATAAAGGATTTCTGCCTTTTCCATAAATTACACATCAGGGGTTGAGACACCAGTTTTGTGTGTCATCCAATCATAGCGAGCCAGGATTTCAGCTCAGGAAGGAGTCATGTTTGAAATGGCATTGCTGTGCTTTTCAATAGGAAAAATGTGTCACAGACAGGCGTGCATTCTGTGGAGACAGAGAGATGGTTATCACAAAACTCATTATTGCATTTTTAATCTTAAATCACTCGAACACTCAGCGGGAGTTGACATGTTTTCATTATAAAATGTTTTAATTATGCAATTCTTTCAGGAGTTGGATGCAACATAAACCTCTGAGAGGTTTGACTTTTCACTTTGTTCCACTTTTTCATAATGTTAACACGAAAGCGTGGAAAAAGTGTAAAAAGCTGATGACAACTATACGTATAAATTGACAATTTGAACTGCTTTGTCCTTGGAGGAAATTGTGTTCTACAACAGACACATGGGATTAAATGATTATGATGAACCAATAAATAAATGTACAGTATCTGAAATCGGTGTTTGTGTGATATGTGTGGCCATGATATACAATATCGGATTTAGTGTGACACCAGATCTAGTTAGAGGGGAAACTTGTGAGATAAGATAGCAAGGAAGGAATGTGGGATTTACTCCTTTAATTTCTCCCTGAGGGCCAGGCTGTTGAAATGTGTCTCCTCCTCTGATATTTCCTTTTGACATTGGCACCTCAATGCTGCTTTTGCTCAGGCAACATAACGCAAAGTAGTTACAGTAACTATGACTTTGAAGGGGCTTAATCACAATTAAAAACTGTAGCTGTCAGCTGTAAAGGAGGTCTGACATTCAGCTAGTTGATATATGAGTTTTTAAGGCAACCGGTGACAAACAGTAGTCCAAAAAAGCCAAATTATGTGTGAACAAAATGCAGAACCATTGTAGCTTTGCTTTGCAAGTTGTGGTCTGGCAAGGCTCAAACGGCATTTGCTTGGGGCAGAAATCATTTCAAGCATTAAATGACTGGCAGTGCTCTTCCTCCCTGAAACACTGAGTTTAATTTTAATCCTTTACAGGAAATTCTCGTGCAGCAAGAAAAAACATGGCCTCTGTTCTAGAAATGTTGTCAACCCTATCATTAAACTGTCCATCCAAACAAATCTGAAGTAGACACATGAATCTTGCAGTTTTGAAAAAAAACAAGGAAAAGTCCGCACAACAACAAATATTTAATAGTGCAGAATCAGGCACACATTTGTTCGGCCCAAAATCTGGCCTTCCTCCTGTATTTGAAAAAACTTGCAGTTTTGAAATCATGTTCATTTTAAATTTGCATTCCTACTTTGAATAGTTGTCAGGAGGACCAGGGGTTTTGAGAGGCTGCGAGTCACGTCATCATCTATACCACTCCCAATAGTACGCTGATTAGACCAGCTTTCAGCTGCCAGACTTAATCTATTCTCAGAGGATGTTTTCCAGACTACAATCTTGTAGGGAAACTAAGCGTGTGGGATTAATTCAGGCTGATTTTGCCAGGCTTGTGCGTTGGTCTAAAAAACTGCAGGATAATTAAATACATCATCTCAAAAATCATGACAAGATATAACAAATATCGCTAAATTGAGTTGTCAAAGAGAAACAGCAGTCACAATTTGAATTCAACAAACAGGAACTATATTAATATTAAAAATATACCCACCTTTGTCGCCATGTTTGTAATACTCATTTCATATGGTTAAAACTGATGTAATCAATATGTGTATACCAACAATGGATCAAATGATGTGTATGTGAGTGTGAGTAGTGACAAACCCACAGATTATGATCACCCAACTCTGCAGTTCACCTCAGCTCTGTGGAGCATTTTAAGTGTATTTTAGCTCATTGTTTTGAGTCACCATGTTCATCAGCAGCTTTCCTGATGCAGCAGTCAGCTGTTTTCAGTGAAAAGCTCTACAGACCTACGGTACACTACCTTCCCAGCACCAAATGGCAGCGTAAGAACCAGATGGTCCCTCAGGAGTTGGTTGGGACCAAAATCAGAGAAGTAGTAGAGAGTGAATATTGGACTTACATTCACCAGGTGGACACAATCATGACTCCAAAGAAATGCCAACGTTGCTGCACACAGTTTAAGTTAATATTAACCTAAAATCTGAAATTACGTGTTAATAGCTTGTATCTGATGCATCCAAGTGCCCTAAAATCAGTTAATGCAGGGTTAAAGCCATTATTTCAAGGCATGTGTATCTTATTTATCCCTATGTACTGACATACACACACACACACACACACACACACACACACACACACACACACACACACACACACTCAGTTTTGCGCTTCTATATTTTATCAATTATACAATCCACATCACATGCTGCTGAACTGAACAGCTGGTATCCTCCACCATTAACACAGACATAAATAACAGTATAATCATAAATGAATATTAATGCGTATCTATTAGCATTAGCTTTGTTGCTAAGGTCCCTGTGGGTAGCCTATTAGCTTCAGCCACACACTGGGCATTAGTATCAAGTCTCCTCATTGCATCTTCAGCAGACGCAGGTGAATTGCGGGTTTTCCTCTGAGAAAACAGTCTTTTCTGCCTGATTTATGAGAACAGCTTGCTAGTCTTGACGGAACAGCTTGTGTGAGACTGTTTTCAACGCTTTGTAGATGTGTTTTTGTGTATGTTGCCACCTTTCCTAAAGACTACGGATGAAAAGCAAGCCATCATCAGAACTTGTTGGCATGTACTTCAAATGCTTAGGTGATACAAAGCTTGGTATTTTGTGCTGCTGCAGAAGTCAAAGCATTGAATTATTGACGATCCACACAGTTCTAACAAAGTTTGACCACTTGTATTATAATGCATCTGAGTTTTCATGAGATGATTGGACACGGTGAAATCAGGCAGAAGAGATCGATTTATTGCTTGTTAATTTTGCTACATTGTTTTGTTTCTTGGATTACACCAGCCAAATGAATCCTCATAACATCACCCAAACTGTTCTTCACTGCACTCAGTCATTTGTGGTAAGTTTCCTTAAATGTCTTGTGATTAATTCAAATCATTATGAGTACACGATTTGATTGAAACATGCATTGCATTTGCATAATTAAAGCGCCGTAGAGTAGGGCTTATTGTTGCGATCCAATCTAAACCACTCAGACTTGGAGCTTTGTGTATTCAAGGGGACTAATATGAAATCACACAAATGCATTGTGTACAGTGTTCTCAATTATGCACAATTACAAACTGGTCTTTCAGAGGCACAAAAGCCTATTTTAGGCTAACATTGTTCAACAGAAACGGTTTGCGTTTTTTTATAGACCTAACCGGGAGAATAATGGTGAGAATACAGTGAATGATGAGGCCGAGAAGATAAACAAAGATGAAAAAAAATAGAAAAAGTCTTGCTACAAGAAAACCTATCATCATAAGTTTAGTTAAGACTGTTTTTAGTGTATATTTGACTTGAGTTGAGAAGGAAAAAATACCAGCAGTTTTACATGCTAAAGCACTATAAAAAAATGTATACTTTGTATCACAGCTAACCAATGTGCAAACCATATTTCTGAGTTTTAAATGTGAAAAAACTTTCTCGATCATTCTATGCAGTTGGTTTCCATTATTTCCATACAGTATGCAAATCAATCAGCAGACTCTTGAAACACTTGTGTAATCCTTAACAGTTAACTCTAAGCAAATCAAAAGTACTTTTGTTATGTTACTTCACTTCTGTGCGTACGTATATGATGTAACTACGCACGTGATGTAGAATGTGACGTAGTTCCATTTGTTACATAGAGGTAAAATAACTTGCTGTTTAGTTTAATTTTCAAATGGAAAACGGACAACTGTCTCCTGGGTGAAAGTCCTTTGTTTGACTGTAGGTTTCACATTGCCAGAACAACCAGTGTAAATAGTATTCTTAATGTACCTACATACTAAATAACTATCTACAGGAATCTCAAATAGTAAAAGATTAAAAATCCTTAAAGGAAATGTGATGGTTCCAGTCTGCGCTGGCACCTTACTACCAGCTGCAAGTCTGTTTTCAGTCCTCTGATCGACTAACGACAGATGCAGCATGCGCTGATAACGTGTTTTTGAAGACCTTATCTAGCTTCCACACCATCAAAGTAATGTCTGGTTGTGTGTGAGCTGCAGCTCACGAATCGCAGAGTCCCATAGTTACTCAGGGAGCGACAACCAGCCTGCCATAACACTCCCCATCCTCAACACTGGAGGGGAGCCTAGCATTGTGCTCTTGCATGGGTAGATGAAAAGGTAGAATGTCCATAGAATAGTTCACTCCAAGGCATTATCATTGTGTAACATGGTTTTCCCCCTATGTGCTAATCAGTGACAATACTTGAGAAGCTACAGGAGACAACACTTGACTGGTGCAGAGAGGTCTTGATGATAGTAAATACTCTTACAGATTTCTAAACAGCGACTCTGACAATTGATTAAATGACGCTTCTTTCTGACTGCCAAAGCTCTCCATCTTTCCTTTGCTTAAGGGTAGCATAGGATGGGATAGGATAGGATGAACTATGATGATAGGCAACACAATACGTTGACGAAGACATAGACACAATACTCCTAAACGAAGATTAGAGCAATGGTTGTAAAAACACACAGACAATGTTGCCCCCAAGATGGAAATGTAAAGGTTTATCTACAGACACCTGATCAAAAACAACCTTTTAATCATCCAGATCAGCAGAGGAGGATATCAGCCCAGTTTATCTTTCATTTGAGACAGGATATCAGATGACGCTGATATAGAGCCTTTTCTCATCATACACAATGTCCCTAGGTCTCTTCTCCAATCTGAAATATATCCCAAATTGAGGTCAGAGATAATTTAAACTCTCCAGAGACACATCAAGATTGATAATTGGATAATTATGTTTTGTGGCAAATTCAGTTAGACGCATATGTTCAGCCAATGCTTTTTCTTTTTAATTCTTACCAGACCTTCCTGACCCTAATATCTGCATCAATTGTAATTTGTGACTGATACTGCTCCTCTTTTTAAATTGTTTTGTTCTGTCTGTTTATTTTACTCTTACTTTTTATCATTGTCTGACCTTGCTTGTAATGGTCCGTTTCTCATTTGTCTCTTCTTTTGTTTGCAAAGCAAATGGCATCTTCATTTTACGTTTCTTGAAATGCTGCTGAATAATGGAGTGACTGCATGCAGTAGCCATGCTGTCACTCAGCCAGTGAGAGGCAAGGTGCCTGCAGTGAATACATATGTGTGTGTGTGTGTGTGTCAGCCTATCCGTCTGTATGCTGAAGATTAGCCTTGAGGGCAAAGCCATCCCCCCCTTCAGCCACACACACACACACAAACACACACACACACATATCATGCAATCAGCTGTAACAAAACTGCCTTTTTGTATCTTCGGAATCTAAGTGTCTTGTTTTCTCCCTTCTATTTCTAAAATGTTAGAGTGAGCCACAGAGAGCACTCTTCAATGCAATAAAAACTCACTGCCTGATGGACGAACCTCGTTTAATAGTAATGTAAGTATTGCATATGGTAGCATTACATAATATATGATTGTCTTCCTATAGCTAGAACACAAAGATCACAAAGCAGGGTCAGAAAAGAAGATGAGAGAAAGAGAGCCACAACCAGCTAACAGGATGATGAAATCCATGGTACTGCAGGGCAATTATTTTGCATCCGATACTGGGCCATCCTTGTGGCAAGGCTAGGGGGCCCCCTGCTGCTAAAACAGCTGGTAGGTGGACTTGAGACATCCAATCCCTATCTTCAAATTGATAGACTGGTAGAAATACACGTTGCAATAACCAGTGCAGGCCTCTCTACACGGTGCTCCTATTTAGTTGGCCAGATTGCCTGGTTGTTGATAGTCTCTAGACATCACTTTTAACTCAGAGAGAGCAACCAGGCGAATGCAACATCTGGGGTTTCCTACCAGCTGAGCCAATAAAAAAGGTTGTGTATACGGAATGGAGAGAATGTCAAAAAAAAGGGAAGAACACAAAATGGTATTGATCCGACGGGAGGTTCATGTAAATGGATGGAGAGAAAGTAATCTGAAAAAAAAGTGTCTCCCTTGCTCTCTTCTTCCTTTTCTCCATCCCTCTCTTTTCCCAGTCCACTGCCCGTCACAGCTGGGAAGGGGCTTTTGCTTGCCTTTGGCCCAATTAGCCAGGGCTTAAAACGCAAAGCATGTTGAGCAGTGTAGGTCCAAGCTTGGTTTGGTCTAGTTTAGCATGGCTTGGCTTGTGCTTGGCTCGCTGTTCCTGCTTTGAGCTGCTATGCAATTATAATTAAGGCTGTCCTTTGACACATACACACAAAGAGGAATTTTTCTCCCCTCAAAAATTTCTGCATCTTACATTTTAGCATAGACTTTCTCTCCCTCTCTTTCTCTCACAACACACACACACACACTCGCCCCCATAGCACATGGTTCAGGCTCAGCGATCTGGCATAGCTTCACAAAGACACAAAAACTCCCAAAAGGGAAGGAGGAACAATACCATTTCATCCCTCTCTTTAATAGCCTCATCCTTTATGCTCCCATAAACCTCCCCGACTCATTCCCCCCATCTCTCTCCATTTTTTTCTCTCTTACTGTCTCTCTGTTTCTCTCTCTTTTGCTCTCTAATCTCAATCACTTTGTTCTGTGAATTCATTA
Organism: Perca flavescens; assembly: GCF_004354835.1. Taxonomy (NCBI): domain Eukaryota; kingdom Metazoa; phylum Chordata; class Actinopteri; order Perciformes; family Percidae; genus Perca; species Perca flavescens. The sequence goes on along the minus strand of NC_041334.1, from coordinate 30,582,678 downwards.
AACCCTATTCTATATCGCTGGTGTCAAGGATCAATGGTTTCCATCGGAACAGCTCCCAGCATGCACTGCCACTCTTGGCCATTTTTAATGAGGCCCGGTTCCATCTGTCCTGTATAAAGAACAGGAAAACTAATTTTTCAGTACCAAAGTCTCACAAAGATGTTAATCCTAAGGGTCTTTTATCTGTCTATAACTGTAATAAATTTAATTAAATACCCAAAGCATGCACTTATTATCAAATATTATCTGCTTTGGGGTGAACCTGTGTAACTCCTGGTGTTTCATACCTTTATTTGTACCTTTAATCCATCATAAATGTGGAAGCAAACTGCTCTAGGCATATCTAATATGTTTTTTATGATAGAAAAGCCAAACCAGAGTATTGGCTGGATTATGGGATAGGGCTAAAGGGGTTATTGTGCATCAGGATTTAACCAAGCAAGCATGCCAAAAAATATGACCTCAAACTAACTAACCAGAAGCAGTAATTTAAGATGTGACACTGTGCTTCAAAACACCAAAAATCCATCCATTAGCTGACTGCGTGGAGCTGCCACCCTAGTTTACATACTGTAGAGGAAAGCAGCAAATAAAAATAGAGGAGGAGAGATGAGAATATTACACCTGCACAGATGCACGGTTACCACATCCAGGTCATCATGGCTGACCCAGTAGAGATGTATGAGATCAATTGTCACCACTGCACAGTAAGGTCCACATACAGATAGTCCTCTAATGGCTTGGCTAAATTTTGCACATAGACATAGATAAACACACACATGGACACACAGAAAGACACATGCAGAGACAAATTCAAGCACACACACACACACAACCAACAGATAATTGGGCAGAAAACCTTCATCTAAATCAAAGATTCTGTGCCAGCTGAATTCAAGCCTAGTCCACCAATGAGCCTCCGGATTGTGAAAAATGTATGAAAGAAAACGGGGGAAAAAGCCACAATGACAAATCACCAATGTTCGGTCCAAGGAGAGAAAAAGATTTGTTGGAGACGCAACGTGATGCATAATGAAAATAGATGCCTGTGCTGAGGCTTTCCGGGCACGCTGTTGGTCTCCATTTAAAATCAATCCTGTCAATGCATCATAACTTATTTTGACAGGGAGCAAGAGGCACTTCAGGAAACACCAGTTTAATAATGTCTTTAACCTGCCTGTAATTGACCTCCGAATTGAAAGGGAGAAACAGTATTAAAAGCCCGCGGCAGGCGATTATAGTTCTCTGCTAGTTGCACCTGCTATACATCATTTCTGATCAGACCTGGGTCAGCATAAACCACAGCGTTTTTCTTCCCCTTGTAAAAAGACTGAGGTCTGTGTACAGTAGAGAATGGCTCCGCTGCTGGATGGGGCGATGGGCTCTGTGCTAGATTGGATTCTTGTACAGTGTATACTGCTGCCTTGGGTTTTCATACACATCAGAAAGCCACAGTGTTTGCCAAATTGAGTTTCTTCTTTAGATATAAAGAAAGAAAAAAAGAATAAGGATAAGAAGCCAGAATATTTTGTACATTTTGAGATAGCTGGATCTTTGGGATGTATTAGAATTATTGTAGCATGCTATCCAAACTACATCCTCTGCATAAAGGAGCACAGTATACTGCACCTGTAGATGCTTTCAAAGTATAACTTACTGTACTATCACTTTATTTCTTTCAGTTAAACACAGGAAAACACACACATGCTTACAATTGCAATCAGATGGCAGAACACTGACTTAAACACACACCATCTGGCTGCATTATGGAATCCAAATGACATCTGATTTATGCCTGATCTCAGGGAGCAAGTCATTACCCTGCGATCAATTTACTATCAATTTGTCAAGTTGTTCAAATTTTCCACATAAATCTAATCATATTCATTCACATTTGTGTTGCGAGTAAACGCCAGAGCTCCACATACAGTCAATTACACCAGCACCGTGCAGCTCTGCACAGCCAGCACCATACAGACATCAGCTGCTCACGAACACTGACCAGCAGCCAGCAGCAGCTTGCTGCAGCATCAGTGTTAGCTAATGTCCACAGACACTGCTCCAGTTTAATTAATACTGGAGCGATATATCCAGTCATCCTGAGCCACCTCTCTCTCGTCTCCAGGTGCCCTAAACCCAACATCCCTGCTCAATTCTGCCGCCCGCTATGGCAGAATCAGGCGCAGGTGGACGTGAGCATGTCATTGAGTTTTTAATATGTTGCAGGAGGGGATTAATCTAGGGCAAACAGCAAATAAATGGAGACGGGAGTGCGCGGGGACTTAAGCACTAAGGCTAGGGTGGCCTGTGACAGAGCAAAGGGTGCGTGTTTGATTGTAATTACCGTCGTGCTTTGAGCCCTCCTCAAGAGTCAGAGGGTTGAGGTAGGAGGGGTGTGGGGTTTGATTGAGGATGGGATGGAATGAGGGATGATGGGAGAGGTGGAGTGTAAGCATGTGTCCATATGCTGCTGGGATGGTGGGAATCTCCAAAAGGAATTTTCACCTTGGCCAAGTCTCCCCAATGCCTCAGGATGTTGTCCAAGGTTGAGCAGAGTGACGAAGACCGACACACAGACACAGAGGAATAGTAGGAGAGGCATCACGGCTGCCCGACTCTGTTTGCCAGAAAACAAATCAGAAATTAAGCAGTTATGAGCACTGACAAAATTATGACATCCTAATCAACCACCCAATGATACAGACTGCTGGGTGGTGATGGTGTAACTTTCTCCTCTACATCCTCTTCCTCCCACGAGTGAAAATGGAGTCAGTATTTTGACACTGCACCACTCAATGATGCTAAAGCTACTGATAATAACAACATCAAAGTAATGACATTCAGATATATCGAGAGTAGGGATTTAAGCCTCTTGACATTCAAAAACACACTTGACATTTTCTTCAATGTGCCGGGTGACAAGCTGCTTTATGTAATGAGTCAATGCCATTTCAGAGACATTATAGATAGATAAAGATAAAAAAGGGTATTTGACCATACACACACATGAGTTAATCATCAACACTCAATACAACACTTTCAGAATAACAACTCAATCGGAGATATTATGGTGCAGCTTCTGACTTTCTTCAGTTTGGGTTCTAAAGCCCTACTCGCAAAGGACCAGGGGACCTCATGTGATTTCAAAATTACCCCCCAATGTCTGTGTTTCATGTGGCGCATTAGCACAGGTTTGCCCCACAATCTCTGTGTTTGGTGAAATACGGTACGTAATTTGCGGTGGAAGTTTTACTTGACAAATTACAGACATGGCAGATTCGCACAGGATTAAGATCACAGACGATCTCTGCAATTATTACAAATTACTAGGTCCTCAGGTAATACTAGTCCAGGGCGAATAGGGCTTAAGTGAGTTAAGTCTGTTGCTTGTTTTGTTGAGTTAAGTACAAAACTATGTCTATACAAGCACTGTCTATAACATTAAAGGCCCACACCCACACAGGTGGTTTAACTTATCATGGCTATTTAGACCTCTGCTCAGGTTGAAGTTGGGTGGAGCTAGTCACCGAAATCCCTATCCTAATAAAACTGGTAAAGGTGTTGTGCCACCCTAATCAGGTGCAGGAAAACTAATGGGGAAATGAGGGAGCTATCACCTACAATAAGTGAAAACACTTGTGTGGGTGGACCAAGGGTGTGTAGCGCCTGTAATAGCTGAGCAACCAGCTGTCTGCAACGCGTTATGAATCCCACTGCTGTTTTTGGCAAAACGGTGTAGCTTTCAAGCTGTAGGATTGGCCAGGCCTTCATGCTTGCGTGAGGTACCGGAAACCTGATTTGTTCAGGACCTATCCCCTGACCAATGGCCTGACCCTAACCACTTGAGGTCGATGACTAACTTCAACCATCTGCCTAACCACTCAGCTGCTGCGCAGGGCGTGTCAAGTCAAAATAAGCAGTGGGATTCATAATAACGCATCTGCAACAGTTGTGGCATCATGAGGAACATAAAGTATATCACATTAGTGCTGATCGTGACACTCAACAGTAAGGGGATCTTCAATGTAAAAAATAATTTTGCAAGTCAGATTGATAATTCTCTTTGGGTGCATTGCTACAAGTGACCCTTTCCACATTACACACGGGCATTTTATGAAGCCTACTGGTATCCTAAGTGCAGCATTAAGGTTTCTTTTGTCCATGTTATAAACACAGCCACACTGGGCTCTGTTTAATCTTTGTGAACTGAACATAGAATTACTGTAAAAGTCTTTGTGAATCGTCATTTGTCCGGCCCATCATCTGAAACCAGTGTGGCTTGGGGTGACCTCACAGGAAAAAAAACAACTCCACTATAATAAGGTTACAACACAGTCAAACACAATCAGTCAAACACAAAGGTCCCCTCATTTGCCCTTCCACGGATGAAGATGTTATTTTATCATTACACATCATTTATGAATAGCAACTGTAGTCAAAAGTAGTACAAAGATAAGTAGGAGTGAAAAAGTGTTGCTTGGGAACTCTACATAAATAGATGGAGCTCTTCTACATAAATTCCGATAATAACAGAAAAAGTAAATACAGACATTGTTCTGCCAATGGTTGTCCAATCTGTTATTAATGCCTAATGCCCAGTGAAAGGCATTCTAGCCAATACCAACACGGCTGGCTCGATACTGTACAAACACAGTCATCCTGTCGGCAATGCTGAGAGCAACAGAAGGGACAACACAGGACAGGTGGTGGCTACATGTGATTCATTGTTCCTGTAAGAAAGCACAAGTCCCACTGGTGGCCAATCTCTCCTCCCTCTCTTTTCTCTCCTTCACTCTCTCTCTTCTTCCTCTCTCATCTGTCTCTCCTCCTTCTCAGATTAGGTGTGAAGAATAATTAGCGGGTACTGAAGAGCCCCGGGTGGACTGGATACTCATGGGAGCCTGGTCACTTTCTCCATCACCAAATGTCCCTGGCAACACAGCTAACAGTGGGCCATGTTGTATTGTTAATGAGAGTGCTGTTGCAGTCACGTATGTGTGTCTCTGTCACTGATGTGACTTTGTGTGTGTGTGTGTGTGTGTGTGTGTGTGTGTGTGTGTGTGTGTGTGTGTGTGTGTGTGTGTGTGTGTGTGTGTGTGTGTGTGGTCACCGTATGGAACAGGTTTTTGGCCTAGCTTAAGATCTGTTTGTTCCTTGCCACTGTGTAGAAAAATACAAAGCTCTATTGGAAAAGCATTAGATGACTGATAAAGACACATAAATGGTTTGACACAAAGGGGCTCGCAGATTCAATCGCTGTCTCCTCAAAGGTAAACACGCTCAATAAGAGGAGTCAATTAGTGCTATGAAAAAAGACAGACACTTCATAATAGTGGCAATTAGTTTGCTCATATTATTTTAGCTTCTTTCAACTTTCTTCTGTTTGACATAATTACATCTGACGTGGCTGTTATAACAATTTGATGACAAACATTCCAGCAAGAAATGATCGGAAGAACTAACACTGCCTCATAATTTGGTGAGAAACCTTTAATTTTCCTTGTTTGAACTGGACACGTTATGTAAAAACCAAAGAGGAATACGGACAAATTATAATCTTTACTTGATTGGTGTATTCCTTATTCTAGCAGTTATGCACTAACTGTTAATGAAGTGAGCTACTTCTCTAAAACAAAATTAAACTAACTTCATAATGTCAATCTACAGTATTTTAGGTAGAGTTAGTGATATTGGAGGAACACAATGAGATGGTGGAATTAAATGTCTCCTATGCTTGAAGGCTTTCTTTAAGAAATCCATCTAGCACAAGTATGCATGTCTATTGCCAGCGAAGATCCTGACAACAGACATGCTTACTGCCTACATGCATAGTTAGGGCTTAGTCTTGTGCTGGAATCAGACATTTGTCTTTCAAGATGGTCATTATGTCAGATTAGGTGATAATGGTTCATTAAATTATTGTGTTAAATGGCCAAGAGGAATGTCAGACTACATGTTGAACCCCTACCAATCATAGATTGAGGTCTTTTACAACTTGCATGATTTGCAAAGTTGATAGAGATAGAGAGACATTTTTGGGATCAGAATAGCCAACATCCACGCCAGCAGCTCTGTGAGACTACACTTTGTCACAATAATGCTTTAAGCTACTGTAATGTCAGCATTGTTGGTTGGACCCACACAAGCTAATGTACATTTCCAAGCATTGTAAAGCTCTAGCACAGCGGAGATTTCTGCTGTGGTCTGAAATAAAACAGCTGAGGATCACTGACGCTCGCGCAAAACACGGACAAGTCGTGTACATGGATGTATAAAAACAATAGCTCCGATGTAATGTAATGTCCCCTGCTGGAACTGCTCCCCCTGCGACCCGACACCGGATAAGCGGACAAAGATGGATGGATGGATGGTAATGTTAGTAAACTACTTTTGCCATGTTGCTGTAGCTTCTCTGCTACATTTATTTGGGGGCTAACATTAGCTTCAGAGTACAGTATAGCATTATTTAATGTGGAGTAACTGGTAGTTTAGCTCTCCACACTTTCCAAGTAGGTTGCCTTACACTGGTAATAAGCAATATGACAACGTGACAATGTGATGTTTATAAAGGAACTGGCTTGTTTAATAGAAAGTTCAGGAGGTTTTTGGGGTGACAAGATGATATATATCAGAGTTAGTCTCAAAGAAAATTGACAAACTGAAACTTGCTTCAGTTGAAAAATTATCTTTTTAACTGACGAACATCATATTTGTAATCCATGGCTCAAGTCAAACAGGATCGAAAAATTATTTGTCTCTCCCCGTTCACTACCATGCATATTTTTTCCAAGTGAGGTCCCATGAGGTCCACCGGCCTCTCTATAAGCTCACAGCAGGTAAAAAGTCATGGCTTAGAGGTCCATTACCACCACCATATGGTCTGGAGTCCCTACACTTTCATTTTGAACTTTCTCATCAGTCTCACTCGGGAGCGTCGAAGACAAGTGTGACACCTAGTGGTAACTTTCGGTAAACTGGTCCGGTGTTTGGCTTGATATCAAACTGGTCTGAATGTTTTTACACCAGCTCAAGCCTAGTCGATATGCTAGCATGGTCACAATAAATAAAAGTCACAATGACAATGTTAACATGCTGATGTTTAGCAGGTAGCCTATAATGTTTACCATGCCGATTATCTTAGTTTAGCTTGTTAGCATGCTAACATTTGCTAATTAGCACTAAACACAAAGTCCAGTTTAGGTTGATGGCAATGTTTTTTGTTTTGCAAGTATTTAGTCATAAAAAAAAGTATTGGACAAATTGAAACTTTGTCTAGATCTTAATGCTAAATGAGTAGGTCAGGGGATGACAACATAGTAATCCATCCAGTATTTGTATTGATTTCACTCCACTGCAAATGTCAATCTACTGGTGGTGCTAGATGAAAAGTCGGGATCAACTATGTCAGTAGGATGGATCCACTGCGGGCCATAGCTATTTGTACCTAATGTTATAGCAATCAATCCAACAGTTATTGAGATATTTCACTCAAAACCAAAACTGTCAACCTCATGGTGTTACTAGAGGTAAAGTAAGAGGATCACCAAAGTCTCTAGGATTCATCCTCAGGGAATCACCAATTTGAATACATAGTTTCATGGCAATCCATCCGATAGTTGGCGAGATATTTCAGTCTGGACTAAAGTGGTAGATTCACTGACTGACTTCATGCCAGCCTGTTAGGTTGACATTCAAACAAATATCCAACAAACATTGGTAAACCAGGCTAAAAAAATATGAAGGCAACAACCATCTAATTTCATATCAAGCTGAGGAGGAAGCACTTGGCCTGTTCTCCAGATGGCACGAGGAAACAGAGGAGACGGAGCTTTGCAGTTGCAACCATACAGATGAGTGGAAAGCTGTGAGTCTGTATAACGTTGGTGGGGGGTGTTCCTGACACCCTGGCACGACCCATAATCGGCTTTCCTCAGTGACAGCATGGTGCCCATAGGAGAGTACTGTCTGTCTGTTTCTTTTACACACACACACACACACACACACACACACACACACACACACACACACACACACACACACAGTACAAATACATGTGCACACACACCTGGCTAGAAGCACAGGGGGTCTTACACCGCCAGCTGTAGAGCAGGATACACACTGAGCTGGAGAGGAATCCACAAACACATGTGCATGCAAAATATGAACACATAAAACAGCATCTAATCTACATGAGATGCATTTCACGTGTGTGTGTGTGTGTGTGTGTGTGTGTGTGTGTGTGTGTGTGTGTGTGTGTGTGTGTGTGTGTGTGTGAGTGCATGGGTGTGTGTGTGTGTGTGTGTGTGTGATGATAATCATCCTACACACGTTTGAGAACTGAAGCCTTGAAAAACAAAACATATATTTCGAGTCTCACACTGTGAGGCTTCATCACACCACCTGCACACAGCAGCAATTGTTATTAAGGGGACGGACGCACATACACATGCTCACATTTACCTCACTCACACACTGTCATACACAAAGTAATCTGGGCATCACATAGAGGTGTAGACAGTTGCAGCAGACAGTGGGGCCTGTCATTCATACAGCCATGGGGAGTGTGGCTGGGCAGAGACCTGGAGACATGCAGGGAAAAGCTATTGAACAGAACAGCAAGGAGCGAAAGGCTCCCAGACGCTGCTGCAGCCCCTGACCTTTCTCACCAGTTTACATCGCCAGAGGCTCTCTAACCTGCAATTGCAGGATTAGTTCCTCAATGTCAAAATGTTATTATATAACTGAAAATAAACACATATAGACGTTGTTACTGAGGATAACATAAAGAAATTGTATGATGTTAAAAAGTTATGTCATTTACATTATGTCACAGGGAAACTGTCTCTTGTTTTATAACAATAATTAGGATTTCCTCAACTTTCCATTACCTGCCTGAATCCACCTGCACCGTGAAAGTTATTTCCTTTGTCGACCTGTGGAAGTCACTAGTCTCTGTGTCCGACAGCCCCATGAATAACTCAGGACTGTTATCTGTCCCAACTCACCCGGGGACACCGCAGGGAGGAAACAAATGTGAGGGCCAGCATGCATCAATAAAGACCAAAAACATGAACGACTTTTAAGGGGAGGCAGAGGTGAAACTACTTTGGCCTTTTAACATCCAAAGCAGGTACTGAAGGAGACAATGATGGTCTGAGAAACATGATACATTATTTTGAATTCTGTGTTGTAAGAAACAGCATTTCTTAATCTATATTAGTCCCCATTTGATGAATAATGACTCTATCAGCTTTCAAGTTTATTTTCATCATTGACAACAATGTATTTTTAATCTTCTACCCAGATTAAAAATACAGGCAAACAGGTTACTGGGAGTAATCAGGTTTAAGCAACAGACAATTGGGCAAATATACAGTACAGGCCAAAAGTTTGGACACACCTTCTCATTCAATGTGTTTCTTTATTTTCATGACTATTTACATTGTAGATTCTCACTGAAGGCATCAAAACTATGAATGAACATATATGGAATTATGTACTTAACAAAAAAGTGTGAAATAACTGAAAACATTATATTTAGATTATTCAAAGTAGCCACGCTTTGCTTTTTTTGATAACTGCAAACCCTTGGTGTTCTCTCAATGAGCTTCATGAGGTAGTCACCTGAAATGGTTTTCACTTCACAGGTGTGCTTTGTCAGGGTTAATTAGTGGAATTTTGTCCCTTATTAATATAAAAGCAAAGGGTGGCTACTTTAAAGAATCTAAAATATAAGATATGTTTTCAGTTATTTCACACTTTTTTGTTAAGTACATAATTCCATATGTGTTCATTCATAGTTTTGATGCCTTCAGTGAGAATCTACAATGTAAATAGTCATGAAAATAAAAAGTAAACGCATTGAATGAGAAGGTGTGTCCAAACTTTTGGCCTGTACTGTATGTGTTTGCGTTTTTGCAAAGAGTTAGATGAGAAGATTGATTCCACTCTCTAAACTAAAGTAAATATGTAGCTAGCATAGCATTAATACTTGAACAACCAGCAGATATTTGGCACACAATCCATGTAAAACTGCAACTTGTTACACAAACTAGATAAAATATGTTAATTAGTAAGATAGGCAGGATTATTTTTAAAACTTTGAACAAAGCCAGGCTAGCTCTTTTACCCTTTTTCGGTCTTTATGCTAAGATAAGCTAACCTGCTGCTGGCATTAGGTATCCATCCTTACATTTCACTCTCAACAAGAGAGCAAATAAGCGTGTCAAAAAAAGTTAAACGATTTCTTTAAGGCAGGAAACCCTCACTTTATTTTCTAATTATTCATGACAGGATACACTGCTGCTAAGTTATGCTGCCGCATTGATTTCACAGCCACACTTTCCCAGTCTGAAGCCCATAGATCATTCACTGAGTGCATGTTAAAACCCTATTAGAACTCCAGTTACATTTTCATGGCAAAGAATCCAGGTTTCTCCAGCAGCAATCTAGTGACTTGGTTTCTTTCATCATTTACCCCAATTAAGAAAAACACCAAGTGCTCTAAATTTTCTGAATGTGTAAAATGACCATGACATTATAGTGAACTGAAAATACACTATTGAATGTGTGTAAACTGTTGGACTGAGCAATTGACATAGTCTAAAAAGTGTGATTGTCTGTCATATTTTGAATATACCTTGTTCTGAAATCCTAAATAACATCAACATCTAAGACAGTGACATTAACTGTAACTGCACATGTAAACTGTCTGCCCTTTGCAGCCAAACCACAGCCTTAACATGTTTTTTTCATTAGAGAAGCTCACTTGAAAGCAAAATACATATATAAAAAAAATTCAATAGTCATGGTGGGTGTATGTGTTGTGCATTAGTGTGTATATATGTATTAAGCTTATCCATCCTGAATGAGTTTGCTCTGTCAGGTCTGTATTCTTAATGAACCGTAGGGGAACCACATCACTCGCTTGCACTCCAGTCACCACTGTGCAAATGTCCTCTAGCTGCTGCTGCCAAGGTAGAACCAACCACGCAATGACTCTTATTCATACCTGCTCCACATGATGTGTGTATGCTGCATCTGTGTTACAATTGGCCCACATAGCAGTCGGTAGATACATATGTACACTCTCTAGCGCTCAAGAGGTAATTGCCTGCCTGGTGGTGACACTCGTATCCCTCAATCCTTGAGGTGATGAATCTTAAAGAAATAGGTAAACAAACCCATGTCTCTGTCTTTTAAAGCTGTCTATCTGTCCTTGTTAAGAAGCACAGTTCTTTTAAATGGACAAACGAGGGAAAAAAAAAAATGCGGCTGACATGGGAATAGATTCCTATTGACCAAAAGCAGAACGCTCTTTTCCTTTTTGCTTTGCTGTGGAGTAGCCATCCACAGCTAGCTAATGCGTCATACATCAAGCCTATCACGTCTGACTGGAGATCGCTTGTTACAGATATGATGAAGAGTTGCAGTGTAGCCACATTAATTAGGAACGCATCACTGGCAAACACTGAGGAGGTGCTTTTCTGTGCCTGTTTGTGCCTGTTTGTGTGTGTGTGTGTGTGTGTGTGTGTGCATTTGCACACATGAGCTATTAATATATAGATATGTGTGTGCACGGCTGTTGAAGAGAGTGTGTGTATGTGTGTACAAGCGCTGCATGGAGGGGGAGACACTCCGAGAGTAAAGCCATGACTTTGGTTAACACTAAACACACCACTGAGAGCTCATTAGAGCTCTCTCGTCTCCTCGCTGCACTGCTCTGGTGACGGGGCTTTAGCTCCAGCCATATTTGGCATCCAGTAACAAGCTAATTAGCGGCTAGCACTCATTACAGTCAGGCTAGTAGTAGCTTTCCAACACATCATCTGTATCCTGTCAGAAACACAGCATGCACGTTACAGTTCCAAACTGACTCAGATTGGAAGAGGCTAAGTAAAGCATTTGTTAAATAGACAGTGTTAGCCACCCATTTATTCCAAGCTCATCAAAATGGCATCCACGGGTTGTCATGGTTCTTGTTGCATCAGTTATTAAAGTTGTCTGACTTCCTGAGAGGGTCAGGAGCTTTTTTTATTGGGTTAGTATCAACTTAGTCACTTGAAAAATTTGAATTAAGGCTTGCACTATTGTCGCATCAACTGGGAATACCTGGGGTACACCTTCAATTAGAGTGTGTTTTAACCACTAGACAGCTTCTTGTGCTCTCCAGAAAAATTACAGGATTGATAATTTGTTCAAACATGTAAAAAACAACGATGTATGCATTCAGAGCCAAAGTCAGATAGTGTGAGATTCTTAAAGGGCAGCAAACGCCAGGGTATAAATACTTGCTATCATTTTCTGTCTTCTACCAACAGCCAGTATTGTTTTTTGTTTAAACCGTGACAGTGATCTTTCATCAACCTTAAAGGAGACCTATTATGTTTTTTCCGTATTTACTTTCATATTTATATATAATGTTACAATGTCGGATGTTCATATTAAACGAGGCCAAAGCCAAATAATGAGGTAAACATATTTAAAGATTTCTTTTTTCTTTTTTTTCAGTTTTATATATATGGAAAGAAACAGGTGCTCCAACAGAGCATTTTACACAGATCTAAATGCATGTGTAGCAGCCATTGGCATTATGAGAAAAATAGCATGTAAACATGTTCTAGTAGAAACACAAAATACAAGTATATGAACCTGAAAACAGTATATAATAGGTATCCTTTAATCGAGTAGTTTTGTCTCAATTTAACTCACCTAACTGAACTATACTTTAACTATGGTGACAGTAGATCAGAAACATGCCTTGGGAATGCTACATCACTACAGAGTTTGTGCTAGAAACTGCATGTTATACAAACAGGGATACTTGTTTTATTAGATGATCACGCTCATATTTCTAGTGGGCACATTTCTCTCTATACAACATCCATTTTAATCCGGCCATTGTACTTTTAATATGGTCTTCCAACAGCTAAGCTCATGTTACTTTTGTTACATTGCCTCGTTGTTCTTTGTGTAGTATGAAATACAGTCCAAAAGGAATGCTTCAGCACAATGTGTAAATGAGGGTTGATCAACTTACTCTGTATTAGCTTAGGACAATTCCGGCGCAAAATGAACCTAGGGGTTAATAACACATGTACCTAGTTGACCGTTCTCTGGGATATGTTTTCATGGTAATCGAATGTTTCTCTAGCTTGAAACAAGCTAGCGCGAACCGCTGACTAGTTTAATGCTAGGCATTCGGGGCACTGGTAGAGTAAAAATAAATCACTATTTTATACCACTAACAAGGCTCAAAATAGCACCACACTTCCACGGTAGCATAATGAGAGTCCCTACATGTAAACCGAAGCATTGAGAACTTTGTAAGTGTACAGACAGTTTATTAAAAAGATAGTTTATAAAGACATTACCTTCGGGTATACAGGCAATCGCCATCTTGGGAAAACAGACATAACCAGTCGAACCATGAACGCCCTGCCTGAGCTATGTTACTGGTTACTGGTTGCACGGCGTTCATCGTTCGATTGATCGTGACTGTTTTCCCAATATGGCGATTGCCTGTATACCCAAAGTGTTATAAACCCCTAGGTTCATTTTGCGCCAGAATTGTCCTTTAAACATTATTTTCTAATAAATCCTAATACAGTTATTTATCAATACAAATAGTGGAATGTGCCAAAGGTGTATTGATAATCTGTCAATGTTGAATGTCTTTCTTTTAGTTAATACACTATTGTACAGTACAGTTAAGCCCCAGGAAACAAATATACTGTAAAATTGTAGGGGAGGACATTGGAGAGACTGCTCAGGCATGTCCTGGTGACGAGGACAGAAAATGTGGCACCAACATGGCCGCCACTTCCAGGTTATGTTACTGTATATATCTATGATGTTACTGGATCCAGACGCTTGAGTCATTCTGGTCACGTTTTTCATTGCTTTTAACACTCCAACTAAGCAGCACTTAGACTTTTCATCTGCTGTAATTTCACCCCTTTTTAAGAAAACGCATTACTCACCTGGTGAGGAGCATTATTCAAGCCCAAGTATAGCTAAATACATTTTCCTGAAACAAAGATCTAATAAACAAAACAATTGAAGATGCTCTCAAAACTGCAATGTAGACAGTAGTTTGCTTGATAATAGCTTATTAAAGGGAGTAACTCATTAGAAATAAGCAAAACATGTTTTGCTACACAAGGTTAAAGATCACACTATTAATATACAGTATTATAGTGCAGTCAAAGTTAGAAGCTGGAGTGCAGCAGCACACACAAGGCTAGCTCCATATGTTAAACAAAAGAAAGCATGCATCCCTTATCAAAAAAACTATTAATCACACAGGCTACATCCACCGTAATGATGCGCATAGATAAGGAGATAATAAGGTAAATGAGAGGGAGAGTTAAAATAATACCGTAGCCAGCACGGTTCATGCACTGTTGCACTGCTGATGAATGATACAGGTCCCTCTCCTCCTTCTGGTGCTCCTTCCTCTTTTCTTCCTTTACCTTTACTCGACTGCAGTCCCCCTTGCCTTTTTTTTTCTGATGGCGGGGGAAAATAGGAAGATGTAGTCGCACAGGAAAGCATCTGCATTTTATAGTATGTTGCAAATTACATTTTTCAGAAGCACATTCATAAAAAGCAGACAGTATTGTAGCAATGCAGACGACAAATGCAGATAAATATGCACAGACCTTAAGACAGATGTAGACAAACACACATGAGTCTTTCACAACTTACCTGTTGGAGCTGGCAGATGGTCCTGCCCTAGAGAACTGGTAATAACAGAACAATAGCCAATTAAGGAGTGACGGAGAAGCTGAGGGGGCCAACACAGTTCACGGATAGATTCAGTCAATTAGTCAAATGCTCCATTAGGAGACTGTCCAGAGACACCGTGTTGATTGCCTTCCATTATCCACACCAATCCACAGTTTTTGATTGGTATTATGTGATTAAAGCGTGTATAAAAGTCCTAATATCATATTGAGAGGTATTTTAAAAACTAACAATGACGCCTATCCCCTCCATGATCTGTTTCATAAAATCACGTTGGAGGGCGCCCGGATAGCTCAGTTGATAGAGCAGGCGCCCAAATATAGAGAGGTTTACTCCTCGTGCCCTCTCCCCTTTCATGTCTTCAGCTTGCCCAAAAAAAAAAAAAATCATTTTGGGTGAGTTAACATTGGCAAAATAAATTATAGGTATTAATTGCAGATGCAGAAGGTAGAAAGAAGAAGAAATTAAGAAATATCCATGGGAACCTGGAACCTTGTGACTTCACCCTATTAGGCCTGGTCTGCACCATATACTGACACCTATGTACAAGCACACACATTATTACACACACACTTCCAAAAGCTGAAAAAAAATTGGAAAAATAGCTTCTCTCCCCCTCTCTCTCTCTCTCTCTGTCTCTCTCTCTCACACACACACACATACACACACACACAAACATGTTCATGCTTTAAACATGCATGCACACGAATGCATGTCGAACTGCATAAACACACCCACACACACAGCATGCTGACTCTGCCATCTATCTCCTCTATGTACGGCACACAGCGGTTCATACACACAGTCCCACATTGTGTTGAGATCAAAGATATATGCTGTCTTCAGTTGTGCCCTTCCCTTCTTCATGACCTTAAGCTGTCAGTGTTATCAGCTCCAGACATAAACACAAACACACGCAGAGCATCCCCATAAACTCACTTTGGTTCAAATACACACACACACACACACACACACACACACACACACACACACACACACACACACACACACACGCATACTAACGAATCTCATGGAGGCAATTACAGAGCTGAGCCCTTCATGTTGGCTGGCTATCAAATGTTTTCCTCCCCTCTCACAATGTTGTTAGTGTGTCCTTTTTAGCTAGCATGATTGCTACCTTCACAGCCCATATAACCACGTAACACAAACCTACCAATTTGCTTGTTTTAACTGATGTTGTTTGGAGGTTTAAAGGTGTTTTCAACACTTTTTATACCCTATACACTTTTTAACTGTCCACAACTGTGCAACTTTGTTATATCTTATTCTTGTGCAGCTGTCTCCGTTGATAGTGTTCCTGCTTCCATTGTGTGCCGACTTGTGTTGTGTTATTGCCTCTTTAGCTCTATACATCCTCATCCTGACACCTTTACATTGGCACAGATAAGAGGTAAAGCAACTTGCTGCTTCTTGTCACATAACCTGGTAACAGCAACCATAGCAACCCATCAAAGCCAGCCAACTTTGCATACAAATGATTGCGACAGAAGTGTGTACGCATGTGTGATTATGCATGAGAAGAGCTGCCAGTTTGCTTGTGGGTGGCAATACAAATTTAGTTTGTGTGTGTGTGTGTGTGTGTGTGTGTGTGTGTGTGTGTGTGTGTGTGTGTGTGTGTGTGTGTGTGTGTGTGTGTGTTCGTGTGTTCGTGTGCGTGCATTACATGTATTACGTGCCTACTCGGGTAAAAGAGGATTATGAACAAAAACTATACAGGAAAAAAGGAAATATCTTTTTCATCTGCTTCATCACAGCATACATTTAAAATATGTCATAAGAGCTTTTGCTCTCAAATTGCCTGGGAAATTATCTTTTTGGCAGCTAATGGAGTTCCCAGCATTGTTACAGGGCAAACTAACAATGAATAATAAAGACACATCTGTGATTGTTAGTTTGCAGGGATGGGTTTATGTGTAAATACAGGCACTTGTGCATATAAGTGTTTATGTGTGGATATGCGTGCGACCATGATAAAGCTTGCATGTGCATGTGATTTGCGTCTGCCTGTGTGTGTTTGATTGTGTGTAAGAGAGCGGGGAGGCAGCAGCATTTGTTAAGCAGTGGGGGGAGATTGTGTGGATCGTCTTTGCCTCCTCTGGCCCTGGCAGTGTGCCCAACATCGGCAGGCCTGTGTTGTAGCTCCGCTGTGATACCAGGGTGGCACGGCCCATGATGGATTATAGTCATTGCACAGGTACCCATGCAAAACTAATGTGTATATAAGCAGGTGTTAACAGCTACAGTGGTGTGTGTGTTTACATTGAGTGTCTGTGTGTGTATTTGGAGGAAATTTAGCATTTCTGAACGTGTGGAAGGCTGTTGAAAGGGTATGTTTGTAGTATGGATGCAAAAAATATAGATGTATTACGAACAAATAATAAACCATAATACTACAGATTACAGTTTGCAACAATGCATTAATATACATTGTTGTTGTGTTTTGTTCTTTTCTTCACTGCATGGACAACTGGTGCAAGCAGAAAACCCTTGTAGCACATCCTGCACTCCTTAACAGAATGATCTCACAATGCTTGTAAAATGTATATACATTATTTATCAACTATAGAGGGGCACTCCTCTGATTTTACACATACAGGCCAATTTAATCGTCATTGGGAATACTTATCAGCCAGTGAAAACAGTTGTATAATATCTTTGTTGGTTTTGGAGGAGCTTTCCGAAAGTCTGAAAAACCCTGATGATGACATCTGGGTTATCTTGTGCTTAAACATATATTTTGCTTATTTAAATCCAGCTCTGTGTCATGGCAGTGTGGATAGTGTGTGTAGATGAACGGTGTGTGGCTTTCCTCCGAGACCGCAGCACGCAGAGCTCCATGCTGAGCAGAGCATCGGAAGTCTGCCGAGATCTGCTGGATGGCAACACATCACGGAGGTCCGCTGAGAACCGCCGTATCTCGGTCAAAACATCATTCATCTAAACACACTGCCCCGCACAAAGATTACACAGAGCTGGATTAAAGCCCGAAAACTATCCCTTTAAAAACGCAAAATTACAGACTGGAAGAATGGAGCGCTGAAGATGAAGGCATTTAACAGGCAGAGAAAGCCTAATGACAGATGCATTATGGGAATTGTAGAATCCAGCTTTTTTGAAGTTTGACTCATACTAGGGACTAAAAGTCAGGATATCTGCTCCACTGATTTTAATCATTCTATTTTAATCTGTCTCTCGCATGTCCTTCAACTTTATTAATGTTTAAAAAAAATGCTGGGTCAGATATAAAAATGTATGTACTCAGCAGTGTTTTCAACTTTATTGCCAGAGTTAAGAAAGCTGTCGTGACAACTTCCTCTCTGCCTTTCCAACAGAGCTGTAGTAACGAAGTAGAACTACTTCAATACTGTACTTAAGTACTAAAAGGCTGTATCTGTACTCTACTGGAGTATTTTTTTTCTCCTTCTTCCACTTTTACTTGAGTACATATTTTCAATGAGTTTAATACTTTTACTCCAATAAATGTTTTATGTGCTGCATAGTTACTCGATACTGTTGCGAATTCCTCACGCTACGGAGACTGTGTAGTCACGGCTACGTAAGTTGCGTAAGAAATCCCAGAGATTGCATCGTGTTTCTTTTCATTACGGTTTCCCATTCAGAAGTCAGAGACGATGTAAGTTTGTACTCTTTAGATTTAGTTATTATTATTATTGCAGCAGATGAAGCTATTCTTGAGTTGTTTCAGTCTGCAGTGAGTACTGAATGTTAACCGTTTGAATCTGTGATGTGAAGCTGCTAGTTTATCTGTATTTTGCTAGCTTGCTAACTTTCCACTACATCACACATTTATTTCAGTATTTGTTAATAAGTGATTAATAACCCACTGTTATTTCAGATAATAGTAGTTATAACATCTGTGACATTAATGTACCTTTTTGGGTTTATTTCAGATACTTCCTTCATATCCAGCAATGTACAGCTTGTGACTGCCTGTAATGCATATGCAATGTCTTAATACCATGTAAATAGTTGAACTCCAACAATATGATATTCAAAATGTGACTGCTTTCTTTAATAACTACATAACACAATACTTGTACTTTTACTTTTAGTACTTGAGTAGTACATTTTAAAATAAACTACTTGCAATACTTAAGTACAAAAAATGTTGAATACTTTAGTACTTCCACTTAAGTGGGGTGCTTAAAGAGCACTTCTACTTCTACTCAAGTCACTTTTTTGATAGAGAACTTGTACTTTTACTCAAGTATGGGTCTCTAGTACTTTATACACCTCTGCTTTCCAATGAGTACTCACTTGCATTTATATTTTGTGTTTGAAAGTAAATTATGAATCTAAAAATACAGAAAAATGATGAAGTCAGCAAGGTTCTTTACAAATGATAACCTCAATTTCTCACAAACTCCAATTCACTAGTTAAAACAATAAAATGTTAATATTAAGCAAACCAATTTAATGTTTGCCTTAATTCCCAGAAAACAACACCTAAGTGGTCAGGAGAGTACACAAATAGAGGTTGAATGGGTATGTATAAATGTCTGACATACTAACAACTGTAAAATAATTCAACAAAGTGTATGGTAACAATTTAAGAAGATAAATCCTTCTTGCTTATGGTATATGCCCTACTCACTTGTTTACTTCCGACTAAAAATACAAATTAACTACTTTTGACAGTTGGGGAAATATGCTTATTTGCTTTCTTTCCAAGAGTTAGATGAGAAGAGCGATACTACTCTCACGTCTGTACGCTTTGTTTGGAGTTGGACGAACAGCTTTGGGATCATGTAAAAGCAACAGTCTGTATCAGTGTGTGTGTGTGTGTGTGTGTGTGTGTGTGTGTGTGTGTGTGTGTGTGTATTTGAGTTTTCTCCAGATATGTGTGGCAACTCTCCTATTATCAACTGCAGCATACTGTGAGCTTAACAGGCCAACTGACAGTCCTAAAACAGTGGAAACTACAGTCTTTTCAAGCCTCGTCTTGGAGCTTTTATGTCAGATTTTTGGTTGTTTGAGTGTGTTTGGTTTTCCTCTTGGCTCTCCTTTTTCTTGATATCACATGCATTGCACTCTGAGTAGCCCAACTGGCAATGCCTGTCTATGAAAAATGGATTTCTCCCAGTCCGCATTGCCATGGCGATGCACAGCTTCCCCGCCAGTTCTGCCCTTTTAAGGATTTGCATCAAAGTTGCTGCAGTGATGGGGAGGTGAGGAGGAATGTGGGTAGCGAGTGATTTCACCCCTCACTCAGCGTCAACGGAAAAGCTTCATTTCAAATTTTATAATGATATAATTTAGAATAGTAGTGTTCTGGGAGCAATGTAGCTGTATGTGTGTGTGTGTGTGTGTGTGTGTGTGTGTGTGTGTGTGTGTGTGTGTGTGTGTGTGTGTGTGTGGTTCGAGAGAGACAGAAAGAGAGAGAGAGATAGCTACTATAGGACATCTTTCACCAAGTAATCACCAATGAACACTCGATGCAGGAGTAAGAAAAAAGGGAAACTGGGGATGATTCAGAACCTGTCCAAAAGAGGGAGCACTCTGCCATAAGCAATGAAATCAGATTTAATTCAGGGTCAAAAATAGTTTGCAAAAGTGGGATAACATTGTCCTAAATTATGCAGATGCTAGGGCAAGTTTAAAAACCAAAGCCAGTCAATAACATTTCATCTGATTTCATCTTATACCGCTCAAAAAGAGATCTCAGGCATTCTAAATTTTGCCACATGCTTAAAAAATGTTAAGGTCTGATGTTTCAGTGACAAAGACCCACAATTCTTTGTGGATATCTGCCATTCTATTGCCACTTTCTTTTTTATGAGCAACACAAGACACATTGTAAAATTGCTGTGAAGTGTGTCGCTGGTGGGTTAAGAAGGATTTGCCATGCCCTTATCTTACCTTTGAACACAACTCTGATTAAGCCAGAGATTTATGATGGCTTGGATAAACAACCTGAGGTATTGTGGAAATTGGAGACTTGTAAACAAGCGTTTGAACAAAAAGTGTAGAAACATCACAAGGTATTGAATTCTGCGGAGAGTTGAGAAATCAACTCGGCCTCAAAAATCTCATCTGTGTTTTTGATAATGAAGTCATCTCTTCATTACACTAAGACAAGACAAACAAATCAAAAGTAGTTTTGATCAATTTTTCAAATGCTGCCATTCCTTAGCAGGGTCTGTATGAAAGAGTTACTAAGACGCTGTAACTATTTTAGGGTCATGTTTTAATGAGGCGATGGCAAGACAGTGTTGACAGACACATTAATTGTCAGTGCTCATCTTTGAAGTAGAACATCTGCATATAGCTGTGCACTCCATAAACTGCAATTAAGTCCACTGTCATTAGATAGCATTTTCACTGTTAAATGTCCTGTTATTTGGTTTATTCAGAGCGTTTGCATGTGGTGATGATGGCTTTCCATTTACTTTTCAGGCTTCATTCTCCCATACACTTTACATTCAGGAAGGAGTGCAGAGTTCTTCTGTGGACTGTATATGAACTCAATATATTATATCAACAGAGACAATACTGACTACATCTTACTTACATCTTACCCCCCCCTTCTTCTCTTTGATGCAGATGTAGATGGAAATAAGCATGATGATCCAGTGTGTCACCTGCCACCTCTGGCTGCCTCGACTGTGTCCCAGGACTGATACCAAGGTCAGGATGTGGTGACCAGTGTGAGTACTCTCTCCGTCTGTTCCCTTCCACACCCCATTTCCCCTATTTCATCCTGCTTTTGTGTTTGTCTTTTTATGCTAAGCTTATCCCTCCCTCTCTGCATCCCTCCACCACTGTCCTAACGCCGTGTTTCTCTCCTCTGTCCCACATCACTCCTCCCTCCTCCCCATCCTTCTCTCTTTCCCTCTTGCATCTGTTTGGTGTAGTCCCAGGGGCTGTGAGGGGCCAGAAGGGTCCATGAATAAGTCATAAACACTGGCCCCCCCAGACTCTGTGATCATCGCCAACTTGTTCAAAAACATGGTTCCCCACCACCTCTCTCTTGCACCCTCTGCACCCCTCTTTCCGCATCCATAAGCAATGAAAACATAAATAAATAAAGCATTAGGGACTGTGTGTGTGTGTGTGTGTGTGTGTGTGTGTGTGTGTCTGCGTGCGTGCATTTCCGCCTCTTGTTTTAAGACAATCATTGGCCAGTTGATCTGACATGGAGATAATATTGTATTAAGAGGGAGAGAGAATTTCTGGATTTCTTAAAATTAATGTTTAGTGTCCTGGATTGGGTTGCCGTAAAACTTAAGAAATGTCTTTACTGTAGTAATGTGTAAAGTGTTTTCTTGGAAGCATCTGTGTAATCAGAATTTAAATGGGAAGTCCCTGTAGCATCACAGGCTGAAGCATAACTAACAAAAATTATAATTTTCCCTTAAAAACAATATATTGAAAATGTATTGTACTTAACTGCACATCTTTAGTGAATGGATTTGCAGTATTGTATTACTTTGTCTTATGTATAAAAGCATAGACAGAAATATGTGTGTTTTAAGAGTTAGAATTTGAATTTATGCAGTTAAGCATGAGAGGGAACTATCCAATTAATTGAGCAAAGATCATTGGGTCATTTAGCAAAAAGGTTAATGGAATAAAATTCTGCTATATTTGAGGTACGTCATCTTATTTTGTGAAATGCAATTTAAAATCTTCCCAATTTACAATGTTACTAAATAGCATTTTATTAAGTGTGGGGAAGTCTATATCCACAGCGTTCCACTTCCGGGATTGCTTCGTTCCAGCCGGAAATTCTGCCGGATTTTACTCTTTGTACCTTCCTCTTTCTTTGTGTTGGAATTTTAAACTCCAGTGGATTTATGAGGACTATGGTTAACTTTTCCTCAGAACTCTGCAAGGTAAATGGAGACAGCTAGCTAGACTATCTTTCCAGAACTTGGTGGGAAGGATGGCAATTGTAGTGGAAATTCCCAGGGTACATTCTGTAGATAAATCCTGTCACATTTGTACAGTAATGCAATTAATTTCTGAAACAATTAGTATAAATACATATTTAATATTTCGCTTACTTGCCTTTAATCTCATCTGGAGCAATAATACTACTGATGTTACAATAATATGTAGATCACAAGGAAGAGAGCAATGGCACACAGTTGTAACATTTTTGGAAGTTTTTCTGTTTTGATCCAATACATTTTTCATCATTCTAAAGGGGAGCATTTCCTCTTTTCTCTGGTTAGGGCGCAAGGTCAGCCAGGATGTTTGACACCCACAGAACTTAGCATATTTGTGGGAACAGGATAATGAACCTGGCTCCATCAGGTAATGGACAACCTTTACAGACTACCAGAGGCTCTCCCGCTGGGTGCTCGTATAGCTGATAACTTGCACATCATTCAGTTTCACAAGGTGCATCTCTTCTCCAACAGAACCCACCTTGTTTTTATGGCTGCTGCCTTTGAGTATGTTCATCCATGTATGAAAGCCTCCTTTGTTAGCATTGTTAACAATTTTATCAAAGCATTCTCATAATCAAAGCAAGACCATGATTACATTATTGTATGCATATAACATGGATTTATCGTTTAATCAATATCAGGTGGCTCAGCTGTTAGCTTTCTCACTTCACAGCAAGAAGATGTTTTCTGGTTTAATTACCAGCACATGCCTTTCTGTGTGCAAGACCTCTGGCTGAAAAGAGAAGATTGAAAAACCACATGCTGTATGTTTGATGAAGGCAAGAACGGACATCTTTCTTTTAAGTTATCCACTGTGGATAGTGAAAAGATTTCAGTTGTAGAAAATGCTGCTTATTAAGCTAGAACAGTGAGGGAGGCCCGCATGAAATGTTTTCTGAGATGTTTATATGAACACATGTCTTAGTGAGTAAAGACGAGGGCAAAAAATTGCCTGTACTGCCAATATTAACGTGATACTTTTTCTTTTCAATCCAGTTGTAGCACCTTAATAGGCACCTCAATGGGACATCAGCATGCATTTCTCTGATCAATATAAACTCAATTGAAAACCCCTAACCCAAACCCTTTTGTAGATTATGGTGAACTTGTGTGTGTTGTAGCAGTGCTTTGTTATTGAGAACGATGTAGCATGCTAGCGTTAGCATGCTAACGCTAACGCTACGAGCTAACGGTTGTGGTTAGCCAGCTCATTTCGGACTGTGACGTCACAGTCCGAGCCGATTTAGAACAGCTCACTAGGAGACTGAAGGCAGGACACATTCAGAAACCGTATCTCACTCAAAACAGCATGGATGGATTTTTTTCAAAGTTTGTATGTGTGTGGAAGCACCAGAGACACAAAAGAACACCCCAAATCCCAGAAAAAGTGATTTTTTCATAATATGGGCACTTTAATCCCCCTGCTAAATCAGTAATTTCATTAACTGATAATCTCTGAGCTAGCTACTGAACAACAACGTCAGCTAAGGTTTTTGGACACTATGATGGAACTAAACCTGACACTTTATAAGTCACAGTATTAACGACCAATTTGACACAATGTTCTAACATTCAGCAATTTTAGTCTGGCACAACCACCTCTGATTGGCCAAAACTACGTTTCTGTTAAAGGTCCCATGGCATGAAAATTTCACTTTATGAGTTTTTCTTTAATATTAATATGCGTTCCCTCAGCCTGCATATGGTCCCCCAGTGGCTAGAAATGGTGATAGGTGTAAACTGAGCCCTGGGTATCCTGCTCTGCCTTTGAGAAAATGAAAGCTCAGATGGGCCGATCTGGAACCTTGCTCCTTATGAGTCATAAGGAGCAAAGTTACCTCCCCTTTCTCTGCTTTGCCCGCCCTGAGAATTTGGCCCACCCATGAGGGAGACACATCATGGCTTTCAAACGAGCAAAGTGGCAGTTGGTCAAGGCCACACCCCCACCCTCCACCTTGACCCCCCCTCTCTCTTCCTCAATAGCTACAGACACAGAAATAGCACATACCAAGGAAAGCTCATTGTGGGACTGGCTCTAGTGGCTGTAATTCTGCACCAAGGCTGAATTGTGGGAAATAGACTTCGGATACAGTATTAGGGGACCACTAAGGCCTATATAAAAGCATCTAAAGAGCATGGGACCTTTAACCTTGACTGGGTTACAGGTGCATAGCATCAGCAACAGCGACACAGGGATATTGAACCTGTTTAAAGCCCTTTGAACCTGTAATTGTTTTTCCTGTCACTAATAGACAAGTTCGCAAACTCTAATTTGAAGCACTAAAATTGATTTTTTTTTAAAGAGATATGAGATGAAATTTAAGGGTCTAAAATTGCCAATGCTTGCCGCCGAGGCAGCAGCGGACATCGGGAGATGGCTAAAGTAAACAGATTGTCCATCTCTGGGGCTGTCAATGCTGTGTCCTGGTTTTACCTCTCCCTTCCATCTTATACAACCTTTCCTCTATCCCCCATTCAGTCTGTCATGACTTGGTGTTTTTTTGTCTCTTAACTCACATCTATCTGTTAAAAATTAAACTCTTGTATTATATTAACACTGACAAGTAATGGGAAGCTGCAGAACAGTGCACACTCTACTGTGGAGGGTGAATAATGATATCACTTACCTACTTTGAACAACCTCCTTTCTCTTTTGCTATTTTGCTCCCGCACACACATTCAGGAAATGGAGCTTGCGAACTACTGCAGATGATGTGTTTGACATTTTAAAGTAGAAGTATAGTGCTTTTCAATTCTCCAATCATGTATACTGTGTTTCTTTCAACAAATCAAAGCAAACTGCATTTACAAATGGCATTCACATCTTAACCAGGATAAAGATGCATCCATAACCATTTGACTTTACATTTCTGGCAGTAGCCTCTACTCTCACTGGCCCCAAATAGCTGAATGCACACACTTTTGAACACTGTCAAGTATTTTTTCCAACTTTTGAGATAGATTATTTTCGGTTTCCCACAAGTAATGGAATATCAAATCTCTAACTCCGAGTAGCAGAATGTTTCTTATCTCAGCGCAGCAACCTATCTGTTAAGGGAATTACAAAAACATGTAACTTTTGTACATTTAAAGACTCAACAAGCCTAATTTGCAATTCTGTAGTCCCAAGTGGCAGTGAGAGATAACAGTTTGAATTTCTCAAAAATGCGAATGGCTTCATTATTCAAGTATTATGTAATATGGTTTATTAAACTCTCAGAACTAAATTCCTTCTTTTTTAGTGTCTGATAAGGATGGTTATGCAAAAATACCCATGGCAGCATTCTTAGCCACAGACACATCGGAAAACAGTTGTTAACTTTTCCTGCTACAGCTTTCCGATACAGTGCACAAAACTGCAAACTGCTGTAAAGTCATTTGATATCTTGGCTAATAAACTTAAACTCTCCTCCGCTCAGACCGATCGCTCTGCATTCACCGTCACTCTCTCACTTGCTCCACCACACATTCCCCACACACTGCCACACACAAGCGCATCTTGTTTAGACAAAACAACTGACAGTTGTAGTACTTTTTCTGTAAATCTGACA
Organism: Perca flavescens; assembly: GCF_004354835.1. NCBI lineage: Eukaryota > Metazoa > Chordata > Actinopteri > Perciformes > Percidae > Perca > Perca flavescens. The sequence goes on along the minus strand of NC_041334.1, from coordinate 30,556,442 downwards.
TTATTCGTGGGAATAATAATATAGCAGAATAAACAGTATGATCGATACGATTGATATGTAACACATGATGCGTTATGTTTCAGATACTGAAGATGCCCAACCCGTCCGTCCTCAGAATCAGCAGTTGTCAATACTTTCTCTGTGCTGAGCGCTTGTTTTTATCTCCTTACTTCCCCAAATCCATAGAGGGTTAGTTTCTGGTCTGTGCACACAGAGAGACCGTTTCAACAAAATAAGAAAACACTGGATTCAAAGGGGAAAAGCCGACAGACAACGTAAAAAACATTGTAAATTCTGCACAATAATACGCCTGTGGATGTACAGATAACATGCAGCCTCATTCTCACTACTGGACACTGTGTCCCTTTTTCAATATAGCCTATTTTTTGTTGGACTATTTAAAGTGAAGAAATGTGCGCCATGTGCCAATTATTTTTCAGAGATTATTCATAAAGGTAAAATTATATTTCCTCAATGTGTATCAATGTGCCAGAAGGCGGGGCTGCAGCCCCCTCAGCAACCCCCTTCCCACGCTAATGCAGAAATCCAGTACATCAGCTACAGTCCCAATTTATGAGTTAGATTAATAAACGGGCTGCATTTTCAAATGCAGTGTCTTGCCCGGTGCAGCTTTAATGCACTTTGAGACAAGCTAAGTGCAGATTGGAGGGTTCTTTCAGGACACACTCATGGCAGATGAGTCCTAATGCATGGGGAGTGGATGAGCAGCTGTGTGCCATACAGGACAGAGGAGGAGGATAGCGGGAGGATAGCGGGAGGATAACGGGAGGAGAAGCAGGTGGGGCGGACGGGGTGGAGGAGGAGACGTCTGCCAGGAGGGCTGGCTTGGCTCTACATCGGAGGAAACAGAAGGAAGAAAGAGAGTCTCTCAGGCATTCCTCATTTCTGTCTACCAATTTATCAGTCTCTGCCTTTTCCCCGTTTTCACACCGCATCTGGACTCATCTATCTTTTTTTTTTCTTTTCAACACCACTGTTGGATTTCTCACATTGACTCTCTTTCTCTTTCCTGTCCAGGCTCTATATGTCCTCTCACCCTTTTTTCTTTTATTCCTTTCATGGTTCTGTATCTCTCCTCTGCACCTTCTTTCCACTTTTTCCTCTTTGTGTGTGTTTTAACCATCTTCTTGTGCTCCATCTTTTCACAGGGAAAGAGCTTGGCATGAGATCTGTGCCAGTGCAGTCTAGATTGTGCCACTCTAACGAGAGAGTGGGTGTCAAACACAGACATCAGCACAGCTTGCCAGGGACATGGCACCACATTGAAGCCAATGGCTGCAGAGAAACATGAATATATGTCTGCTGCAACCCACTCATCCAGAACCTGATCCCTTTGGTTCACTTAAATCTGAAGGAATAACTCTATATCATACAAAACCTTCTGATGTTCTGTCCTTATTTCTGCCACAATAATACAGCAGGAGATGGTCAAACCTGGTTGGTCAACTTGCCACTTTCCAAAATATACTGTAGATAACTTTTGTGTCACACTATAACTTCATAATTGCACCAAAGCTTGCTAGCTTGAAGTAGTATACTAGCTGCTTAATGTATTATGCTGCAGGAGTATTTTGGGACGTGTGTAAAGGCTTTTATTGTTAATTTGTTTTATATTGGCTGATATATAATATGGATTTTTGACCGATAACAAGCTGTATATATATACATATCAAATATATGATATATATACAGTATATATATACATGTATCATAGTATAGTTTGTTTTCCAGACCATCTACAGCTGCTTTACAAAGCAGCAAGCTGCAAACTTTCCACAGCCACCTTTTCAAGCCTACAGGCAGGGAGCATTTGATACTTAAAAAGATAGATTCAGTGGAATATTCCTTAAAGTCATCTCCACTAGATCTGTTCAGCTTCTACCTGTGTGCAGAGCTGCTGTGCATAGAGACAGTGCTTTATTCATTGCTCGCTTTTTTGATTCTATATTGAGCCTTATTGTGGAAAGCAACCAAAAAGCTTGCTCCAAACACGAATACTGCTGAAAACACTTCACGGGACTCAAAGAAAAAATACATACATTAGTTCCCTTATTAGCAGTCAACATGTTTGAAACAGTCAGCACAGAGGCAACGTGCTAAATGTCAGTGTTGCGGTTCAGGAGTTTGTGTGACAACAAACAAGAAAATGAGGATAAAAACTTAGAGAAAAAAGAGAGTGCATAGGAGGTGTGAAAGATGAAAGAGCAGGCAACGTGAATAACAAGTGAGAGGTGAGAAATTTAAGACATAAGATGTCTGAGAACGAGTTCGGAAGAACTTGAGACATACGCCAACACATTAACACAGAAAAACACTGAGAAGAATGATGCAATAAGACAAAGGATTTTGAAGCAGCAGGCACAGTTGATGTGCATTTTGTTAAACTCTGTTCATTATGAAAAAGGCTTTTGTAACACCGTCATCAACACATTTTGAAACAGATCATGTAAATTAAGTCTTGTAAATTTTGTAATGTCTTTTCAGTTCTGATAGAGGTCACCATACAGTCAATACCGCTTTGAAAAAGGCAAATGTCAGTGACAGAAAAGGAAGTGAAGGCAAACGTTTTTTTAATGAGCATATTAAGGACTCATACAGAAGTTAAAAAAGTAAATTAAACTATATTCATAAAATAAAGTGATATTATAATACATTTGGACATTGTATCTTACAACCACTTGCAGAAGCTTGGTTGCAACACATGGGGTCAGCCCTATGTTCCCATAGCCCAATGGTCCCACATCCCAATGGTCCCACAGCCCTATGTTCCCACATCCCAATTGTCTCACAGCTCTATGTTCCCACATTTCTAAGATTTTTTCACTGTAAATTAGGCCCTATGTTCCCACATGCTTATGTTCCCACAGCCCTATGTTCCCACAGGGTTAGGGTTAGTAGGGTTAGGGTTAGGGGGTTAGCGTTAGGGGATAATACCAATTTTGGCTACCAAATTGGGAGAAAGGGGGCTAATCTGATACAAATTTATGAAAAAGGAAATGTGGGAACATAGGGCCTAATTTTGGAAAACAAATCTTAGAAATGTGGGAACTGTGGGAAATAGGGAACATAGGGCTGTGGGAACATAGGCACGCTCCCACAACACACTTCAAAGATAAATGACCATCAAAACAATCATCAGCACGAGGACAAGGCAGCTACCATTAGTATTGTTATTACCCCCCCGAGGTCTCTTCACTGACCCAGAATGAAAGCCTCGTCACATCCCAACGAAATCATGAATTCTAGGTGCTGACTCCAACATGCACTCAATATGCACTCAAAAGAATACAGCTAACACACACCAACATAAACACACAAACACACACACACACACACACACACACACACACACACCAGACGGCACCCCTCCTGACCCCTCAATCCCGGTGAAAGCACCCCAGGATCAGCAGCACGACCGCGGGGTGGCGAGTGGCCTGGGCCGGTGTGACGACCCCGCTCTGACAGAGTGTCAATACAAAGCAATTTACAAGCGCATGAAAAATCGACCCTCGATAACAGGCAATTTCTCTGCTCTGCCGCCTCAAGAGGCGTGACCCGCCTTGCGAAAGTGAGGGAGGAAGGCGAGGTGGGTGGAAAAATGACAAAGAGGAGGAAGAAGAGGAAGAGGAGGAGAGGGGTGATCATGGTCTAGTGGATGTGATTACAGCCTACTGTGCTGTAAAGGGGGGACAGGGTGGAAGGGAGAGAGGCAAAAAAATGTAACAGTAATAGGGCAGGGAAGGGAATTGGTGCGAGTGACTGTAATAGTGATGTGAGGAGCAGATAAATCCCTATGATGAATGTGATGGCTGGATTCCACTTTTTGAAAAAAGGAAAAATGGAGACATAGATGGATCAGGGAGGAGGGAGTTTAAAAGCTCAGAATTATGCAGGATTGACAGGGAGTAGAAGAAGAAGAAATCAGAATACGATTTAAAAAAGAGAGGACAAAGTAGAGTCAAAAAAAGAGAAAGGAAAGAAGGTGGATTGGGGAGAAGAAGGGAGGAGCAGAGTTGTTGCTGTTGTTGATGAAATGTGGATTGTGCGAGGTGCAGCGTGTGTGTGTGTGTGTGTGTGTGTGTGTGTGTGTGTGTGTGTGGACTGGAGGCCACAGGTGAGGACAGAGATAATGACCTCATTGCTCTTCTCTTTTGCCGAGACACTTTCTTCCACACCACTCTATTCATCAAGCCCTCTATACGTCTCTCCATCCCTTGCTCCCTTGCTTTTCTCTAATTCTCCCTCCTCTCTGTCGAAGGAGCCAGAGGTCACACCTTCATCCAAACAGACAGGAACACACACAAAGGAAGACATGTGGAGGTATGTGTCGTGAAATATGTGTGTGTCTGCTTGTCACAGGAAAACACACGCATGCGCTGCGTGGAGGCAGATGTCATGGACTTACATAGAAAAATAATTTCTATTTAAACAACACTTCATCATGAGTTCACCTGTCGGGATCAAGAGCTGCCTCTGTGCCATTCAGTGACAGGAGAGGTCATATTAACCACCGTCAGCCTAAATAAAGGTTTTGGACAAGGAAAGATGACTTTTTAAAGTTTCTTTTTCAACTAAAAAAAATTGAGTTTCTTCAGTAGAGGAGCTGTCGTCATATTAATTGCAGGTTTCTTTCTTATGCTCTTCTTTACATTGAAAGACTTGACAATTGATTGTGAAGCTGCATTATGATACTCTGTGTGTGTGTGTGTATGAGATTGATTGTGTATTTGTATGCACATTCTACGAGTATATACTACCTACTGTATGCCGATCTTTCGAAAAAATATGAACGTGACTCAATAGAGAGCCAAAGTCACGTCCCTTCCGGTGGACCTCATGGGACCTTAACTCGGAAAAAATATGAACGGTAGTAAACGGGGAGAGGCAAATCATTTTTTAATCCCTTTTTAATTGAGCCATGGATTACAAATATAATGTTCGTCAGTTAGCCGTAGGTTTGTCGTAGTACCACTTAGTTTTGTGTGAAACCGCTCAGTGAACTACATCTCTCGTCTCACACAATTTACGTCACCTAGCTTGTTGCTCAACTTGCTTGCTAGCTAGCTAGCTTAGCTCTGTTCCACAACACATGTAAAGTTATCTAACCTGATGTGTTTTATCCAGTAATGTGTTTTCAGAAGATTAGCAAAAGAACAAGCAAGATCCTCTGCTCAGTAACGTTACATCCCCGGTACGACACACAGATATTGTAGCTTCAGCGAGACGTCATTCATGCGTCATTGAAGTGTGTAGTCTTTCTAATTACATATTTTCACAGTCTTATACTTCAACAGTTTAACAATAAACGGAGAATTTCTTCGGTTGAAAAATGATTTTTTAAATTGGCGAACATCATATTTTCAAACGGGATCAAAAAATAATTATTATCTCTCCATTGACTCTCGTTCATATTTTTTCCAAATTAAGGTCCCATGGACCGGAAGTAGAAGGGCGTGACTTCAGCTCTCTATTAAGAGATAATACTATTTTTTTTATCCCATTTGAATTGAGCCATGGATTATAAATATTATAATCATATAGAAGATATTTTTTCAACTGAAGAAAGTCTTGGTTTATTGTTAAGCTGTTGAAGTATAAGACTGTGAAAATACATAATTAGAAAGACTACACACTTAAATGACGCATGGATGACGTCTCGCTGAAGCTACGATGTCTGTGGGTATCGTACCGGGGATGTAACGTTACTCAAATGAGCAGAGGATCTTGCTTTTTCTTTTGCTAATCTGCTGAAAACACTTTACTGGATAAAACACATCAGATACAATAACGTTACATGTGTTGTGGAACAGAGCTAAGCTAGCTAGCTAGCGAGCAAGTTGAGCATCAAGCTAGGTGAGGTAAATTGTGTGAGACGAGAGATGTAGTTCACTGAGCGGTTTCACACAAAACTAAGTGGTCATATGACAAACCTGTGGCTAACTGAGACTTTCTTTGGTTGAAAAATTATCTTTTAAATTGACGAACATCATATTTGTAATCCATGGCTCAATTCAAACATGATCAAAAAATAATTATTATCTCTCCATTGACTCTCGTTCATATTTTTTCCGAATTAAGGTCCCATGAGGTCCAACGGAAGGGGCGTGACTTCGGCTCTCTATAGGGCCGGAACCAGGATTTTAGAAATGCTAAAGTCACAAGTCTGACATGCAGCTTTTATGAAAGAGAAATTACTTTTGTCTGGTTTGGTTAGAATACCAATTAAGCTTATAGTAAGTGGGGTTTTTTGTAAACGAAAAGGAAACAATGTAAAGTAACTGAATAAAGCTGGAGTGTCAGCTACATGCAGAGTGTCACCTCTCTGGAGCGCTGCACAACCGCAGACACAGCTGACACCCAGCTGATTGATCACCTTTCTTCTGTTCCTTTCTCAAACTGTTTATCAGGACTTTTTCATGTTACTTGTTTTCACTCTGGATGACACTTGAAATGTAGCAAATTACCATTCTTGTGATAAAAGTAGCATACAAAAGTAAAATTACCAATTTAAAAAAGACAGAAGCCTACACAAAAAAGAATGACTTTGTCATAGTAACGAGAACTAAATGTAATTTTGTGCTACTTCCACCCCTTCAAAACAGTAATACATACAAGGACAAAATAAATCTACTGTTAGGCACTGAAAATTACACAACAGACCACAATAAAACAGCTGGGACAAACCATGAAAATAAACAGGCCAGAATATTTAGAAAAAGATAAGCTAACGTTATTTATTAAGGCTGTGCATGTAATGTTAGTTCCATTTGGCTAAAGTTTGTTGAGGCCAAATGTTTACACAGAGGGTCCTGAAGGAAACAGTTGTTGGTGTTAGCTGGGTATAATTCATCAGTCATGCAGTTGTTCACGTTGTAGCCTATAATGAAAAATCTCGTCTGAGGAAAATTAAATTAGGAAATACCCCGAAAAATGAGATTTTTCATTATACAACGTGAACAACTGCAGATGAATTATACTTCATGCACGGACTTAGCTGCTTGTCACAAGCTAAACCCAGAAAGTGAACTGTATTTTAGTGAATAAGTAAATGATTCCAGCTCCTGCTCTGCAGTACAGAGCACAGATAGCTGCAATAAGAAGTAAGTGACAGTAAGTGAGCTGCATTGTTTAAACGGCCAGTTTGGAATAACGCCTAATATTTGCTGAGGAGGGTCTGTTGTATTATTGCAGAGAAGAGTGACATGAGCACTGTGTGAGAAGTTCGCTGACAAAACCTTGATTGAAATGTCTTTAGTCATGAAGACTAGAGACAAAAAACTAAATCAGGTGCTGAAATTAACACAGCGTCAGTGTTTCAAACATCCCTCCATTGTGTTATCAGTAAGGAACAGTGACCTGCCCATTTAAGCTGTTCTGTAAAACATGTCCCTCACACAACCTCACCAGGAGTTAACCCATCACCGTGCATATCAGAGGTCTTTGCAATGATACAAGGTGTGGGACTTATTAACACTTGTGTGTTGTTCAGGTCTGTGGGACCAGTTTTTAATGTTTGCTAAAGGAAAAATTATGCTATTTATTATTTCTTCTAACTCAAACTCATTGGCCATGGCTCATTTTCTGTGAAGAACATAAAAAATAACTTATTTTCAATGACTGCACGCAGTACACCCCCCTACACATAACTATTACATATGAGGTGTTTGGGTCTACTGTGTAGTACAGTGTATTTAATTGTAGTTGCTATGAAACTATGTTGTCTTTCTGTACTTGCTATTCCCACACAAAGTTACAAAATTGTTACATTTCAAGCACTTTTACCTGTTCTGATTAAGTTTTAAGAAATAAGCACCAATAATGATCAAAAATCTTGTTTCTATTTTTGTACCTTTTTTACAATTGAATTTCCTTGTTTTCTCAAAAAAACGAAAACGATCATATGATCATAAATGTGATCTCACAGGGGTAATTGGCAATTATGAACCATACATGAAATATATATCATTGGTAATTGAGCTAAAGTAAACATCTGTTAAGTATTTTTATGTAAACTGTTATGGCTGTATTGATTTAAAAGCCTAATAATGTGGTGGGTCCACCAGACCCAGGAACATTGGCTGTGTAACAAAAATATGAACACCACACAAGGGTTAAGTCATTCTCTAGTCTTTCTCTAGCTGGGATAGGAAAGTGTGTTGGAGTTCTCTGCCCACCTGTCTTGTTCTGCACCTACACTGAACAAAGACCCCCTGTGTGGCACACCTGTGGTATCCTCATAAAAGCTCTCTGACTTAAATATTCAGTGAGTGGGAGTGCAATAAAGACAGAGAGACTTTGGCCTGTATTGTTTCCTCTGCACATCATCTCTGCTCACTCAGAGCTCAGAAGACAAAAGTGAAGAGGGAAGGAAGGCACTTGAGCTAATAGCGTGCAGCCATGTCTGTGCACAAACCTTTTAAAGAATACTACAGATCAAAACTCAAGTAAAGCTAAAGTGCATTTTTTAGGTTCATTTTACAGGGGTTGTCACATCATTATTGTAATATACAAACAGAAATGTCTAAAACAGAAACAAAAAACTGAACTTGACTTGGGTGTGGCTGCTTCTCTACATGTGCCACTCCACAGTTACATGAATTATGTGCAAGCAGAGTACAATCCCTTGTTATTACACAGGCTATTTTGTTCAATGATTCAAGATAGTAGTGTACATTGAATGTCAGCCTGTATGACAGTTTGTTCTTATTCCTTCTTCTCTGCATCGCCTTCCAAAGCTTTTTCCCCCTACATTGCTCATTCAATAGTAATTCTCTCTGATTCTTCTCCTCCTCCCTTCATACTCATCTTTTCACTTGTCACTTTACCTTCATGTCAATTACCATCTCCCTCATTTTCTCCTTTCTCTGGTACCGCTTGCCCTCTCTAACACCTTCTCTATTTGTATCCCTATTTTCTCACCCCTCCTTCTTATGCTGCCTCCCTCCTCCTTTTCTTTTTTAACTTTTTTTTTCTCCTTTTCTTTTAATTCCACAATCTTCCGGCCTGCATGCAAAGCGTCCATGTTCATCTTTTGCCTCCCCTTTCTCATCCATTCAGTTTATTGACACTTCATTTCTGTCATATACTTCTTCATCCATCATGCCGCTTCCCTTCTCCTTCCTCTGTTTTGTCTGTTTCTTCATTCTCTCTCTTCTCCTAAAACCATACCATGTTCATTTCATCTTCCTGCAGGGCGTTCCTGTCTTTTACCTCCTCGGTTTCTCCTCCTTCTTGTCGTCCTTCGCCTCATCCCACACATTCTTCTTTCTCTCAAACATGCAGCATATTCTCTCCTTCTTCTTCTTTGTTCATCCCAGCAATGAGTGAGTGACCTGAATCTGTCTCTTTGCATTACAGCCCCTCCCTTCTGCAGCTCAAGAACACCTCCAAAAACCAATAGTGTGGCTGCCACCTTGCCTCACATGCTCTCATTTGTGTGTATGAGTAGTGTTTATGTAATCAAACCTGGAGTGATAAGGGAGCCAGCCTTTGTGTGCTAGTGCGACAAGTGCGCTGGACTTGTCTATGCCTCATCTCTGTTTTCATGTGGGAGCTAGTTTGTTGGGGGTGATGTGTGTGTGTGTGTGTGTGTGTGTGTGTGTGTGCGTGTGTGTGCGCGTGTGTGTGTACGTGCACTTTCTGTACAGTATGTTTATCAGTATGCCAAGCTGGGAGCCTTAAATGGGTTTTAGCTGAAATGTTTTGCCTTTTCCAGAAAGAAATAAACTCAAGATTATCTCACATTGCCAGAGTCTTGAACATATATGCATATATTGTTGAGTGAGTGTTTGTGTGATATCTTCTATATGCACAGTGTCTGACATGTTGTCTGTAATTGCCTGTGCCTTACTATCCATCAGAGGGTTGTTTTTCCTCACACTCTCTTCAGTCACAAACTTGTTCTCTCTTCTGCAGAAAAAGCAAAAAAAAACTTTTTCAAAATCATTTTGACAAGTGGTTTTTATTCTTTTTAAAGCATACATAACAAACTTTCTAGAAAGAGATTGCGTGGGGGGCAGGATAGGGAGGAAGAGACATTATATCTGCCAAGCAGGAAAACAATCAAGGCAGATAGCACTGAGTTGTCAAAGAGTGTGACACCGCCAAAACACTGAGGTCCCACCCTGGGAAAATGAAAAACATTGCACTGACACAAAAGCCTGCATTCTTTACAAACTTTGTTTTTACACTCATCTTTTCTTACTCTACTTGAACCTAACTTTCAATTTTGCAACTAATGTTTCCAAGATGCAGCAACACTAACTTTTCTGATAAATTTACTTTATGCTGGCAGGCTAAAGGATGCACGTACTTGAAGTTTGGTCATGACATTGTTGTCAGAATACTAAGCATGGAGGAGACTTGGATTCAAACTTGGTGAATGACACTTCAAATGGTGTCAAGTCAAGAAGTGGAGAAGTCAAGAATGTCAGAAATGTTTTACATGACAGTCAATCAGACAAAAGTTACAGTCATATTCAAGTTTTTGTTTATCTTTGTGCCGCACACCCAGACTCGGACTACATTGGCAAGCTGTTTTTGCCACAAGATTTGAGTCTTGACTGTAATATAACTGACTGCCTCTCTAAACTCCAAAGCCATCATCATCAGGACTTGTAAACATGACTCTGCAACTGCATGGCCCACTTTTTGCCTAAGATGAATTAAAAAATGACTTTAATGGAAGTGGACCAGAGAAGTGTAACCCACAGAGAAGCACTCTACCTAGCCAAGAGAAAAACCTTTCACTGCAAATGATGACCGTATGAGAAATAGAGAGGAACTAGAAATGCATAAAATGTTCTTCATAGATATACAACTAATGACAATTTGACAGGGAAATAAAATTACACCAGTGGGCGTTTAATGTGTAAATACTGTCACTTGCTTTGTTGTCTTGTGCTGTAAATGTTCTGTAGGTGTGCACCAACCAAACTCTTTCTCCGTATTTCCTTTTTCAAAGTGTATTAACTACCCTACTTTGACCTTTTAAAACCGTGAACAGCTTGCAAGTCAGATGGCGTGGCTTGCTTACTTCACATTAGCAAAGCTACAGATCTTACGTTTACTGTAGCCAAAACAGTTTAATGTATTTAAAAGTGCATTAAGTATGAGCAATTATAAACTGTGTATCTGTGTGATCACATCCAACAGTAAAAGTCATTACGTTGTTTTGTATTTTGTAATTTTGTGTCTTGTCAAAATGCTATGGTGCATTGTTTTTTTTATCTTTGGGTTTTGTTTCGTAATGTGATCGATTTGTGATTGATTGTCAGAGTTGAGTGTCAAGTATAGATAAGTATTGATTCTTCTATGTTTTGTGTAGTTCATTAAAGCATGCTTTTAGGGACAAAGGTCTAAAAATAAATCCATTTTTAAAGCATTTTAGAAACCACAGTTAACTGACATAAATCTTGTCAGTATCGAAATGTCTTAATGTGTGCAGTCACACTGTGTGTGTGTGTGTGTGTGTGTGTGTGTGTGTGTGTGTGTGTGTGTGTGTGTGTGTGTGTGTGTGTGTGTGTGTGTGTGTGTGTGTGTGTGTGTGTGTGTGTGTGTGTGTGTGTGTGTGTGTGTGTGTGTGTGTGTGTGTTTGTGTGTGTGTGTGTGTGTGTGTGTGTGTGTTTGGGTCCACAGAGGCAGTGACCTGAACACGATTGTGGAGGTGGTGCAGTTAAATGGACTGTGGCTGAGGCAGTGGACCCAGTCAGTAAATGCTTTGCTCTTAGGTGGCGCGGTGGCCTCAACCACTCAGACACGCTGTGAAGTCACACTGTCACAACTCCATGCCACATCAGGCACACCGCATGAAAAGTTGATATTATCCATAACAATTAATTGAGTGCGTAGAATGCTATTGTTAGCAATATATAACACTGCAGTAGATGCATTCATTGATGGAAATCCTCTTTTTGCATCTGTATAGAGCTGCGTGAGGTAAGAATTGGGCATCAAAACGTACCTGTCTTATTAGCCTGATTCACAAAGTGAGACTGCAGCATGCCCCATCCCCAATTTGAGACCCCACAGATCCACTCAAAACTCGTGTCAGTTTTAAGACCAAATTTATTTTAGCTGTCAAGTCTCATTACTTTGACACATCGGAAACATTTCTGGGCGATGAAGTCTTTTGGGTCTACCTCAGTGTAAAGTTGCAACCTACTGCTTCAAATATGTGTTTCTATTTTGAGAAATACACACACGTTTGAGTTTCAATTCAAAGAAGCAATAGCAAACTTTTAAAAAGGTTTTAGTTACATGTTGCGGGGCAAAATGTTCTCAAAGTTTATTAGCTGTGTAATTAAGAGATGACAGTTCAACATCACACAGTCTACAGTATATATAATGGTGTGCTTACCTGAAGAAGACCACCTGCTGACATCGAAACATTGTTAGTCATGTCTATATAGAATAAAAAGTAGAGCTATAGGACTAAACAAGCAGTGTGGGTCTCTTATTAATTGAATTACTACCCAGCACTTGCAAGCAATCTAGACCCACATCAAGATGTTGGGTCTGGGAACTCACCATTGACGGGGTTCAATCTGAGGGGCGGGATAAACAGTTGTCTTTCAAATGGAATAGGATAGCGCTACAACCAACCAGAGCAACGCTAGTTGATAGATTCAACTATTGCCGTATCCGGTCGGCAAAACTCTGAACACATCTTCCTTTTTTAAGAATGACTTCAGTGCTGTTCTTTGTTCTTTTCTCAAAGAAAAGCTTAACTCCAAGTCTTCCAGAGTCGCAGCCAAAGTTGATTTGAAAAACCGCTGTTCGCCAGCAGCAGCACCATCGTCTTTGTTTACAAGTAGCAGGGAATTCACACGGAACCGTCGTAATTCTGCCGTCATTATGTTAAGCCCGCCCACCGACTCTATACACGATGTGATTGGCCCGGCTGGAGTTTGGCTTTTCCAGCTAGCAAGCCAACGGAGAGTTGCTAGACCCCCTGGCTGCAAATTACATTTGCTGCCGCTAGGGTGCGTCTACATTTCTAGGCTACTTTTTAGCCACATCCACTCGAGCAGTGTGAGGTCATAACAGAATATGTTTTCCAGAAACTTCAAGTGCTCATTTCATTGGATCTTTAAGGAATCATGGAATATAGACCTTTTGAATATAGTGGGCATGTTGACTAGCCAAACACAGGTGTAACTAAGAACATTAATGATGGCTGCCTTCCATTCGGGTGTTCTAGTTACAGAGCCGTCATATTGTGCATGCTGTCTCACTGGCATGGCTTGTTGACACATTTAAATGGAACAGTGCCATTGTTAATGTCATTAGCTACACCTGTGCTTTCCTGCTGTGACAAGTCAAAAACATCTGCGGTAAGGTGGGTGTAAATAAGGAGCATAACAAGGGCCTGAGGAGCACAGATATGCAGCATATGTAATAAACTGTGACATTCAGGGCATCATATCAAGCAAGTAAATTATCACTAACCCTTATAGCAAAAATGGCTCACTGTGGCATCATGTTGCAGGTTGGTCCTCATCTTTGTACGCCAACAGTCCAGTCATCGATCTGGCTGAGGAATTTGGCTTTGACAAGAGCTCAGGTGGAAGAAACTATGGAGAGGGGCGACAGAAATTGAGGAAAAGGCTGATAGGATCTTGACAACACCTCCCTGGACTCTCGGCTCCCTTCACCTCCTTCCACCGCTCCTTCCTTTTTTCTCTCTCTGCCTTCCACACAAATTTGTCCTTTAAGGGCACCTCTCCATCCATCTGTGCTGCAACAATTGCTTCCACCTTGCCCTGCTCAAACCTTCCTTCTCTTCCTCTACCTCTCTGCCATCACTTCTTCACCCTGCAATACAAATTGCATTCATTCAGAGAAGAGAGGAGAAGGTCGAGGCTGCTGGCTTTTTGAAACCTCCAGAAGCCTTAACTCAGCCGACAAAGGCAGGAGAGAGGGAGCGACAAGTAACAGAGGCCATAAAACATTCATAGCCAATAGAAAGGCACTGGGAGTCCTACAGTATGTGAACTGTGCTCTGTAAACTTCTTTTCTCTTTGTTGCCTGGCTCTCCCTCTCTGTGTTGCAGTCATTTATTCCTATTGATGTAATCTCTATTGGATTCTAAGCCTTCTGAACTTTATTGCATATTCTTTGTTGTAAAAACTACTGCTAGAAAATGTGAAGACCGTTGCAGTGCTGTGAAAGTGGATTTAGGTCTATGTGCCTATGCAACACATGACTAGAGGACACGATCAGATGAACATTATATATCAAAATCTACGCTATTATTATTCTCAACCAAGCACTTTGTGTTTCAGTAAGGCCAACATGTGCATTCATTCTCAATAACTGTACTGAAGGCGAATGACACAGCAAGATGTCTTTTGGTAGATAATTTATTTGTATATAGCCTACTCTCTGCACATGAGCTACTAGGGAATACACACTGAAATGTCCCCAGTACATAAAAGCACATCTGAACATTCGGCAGCTTGACTGGTTGGTAGACAGCAAAAGCAGCAGAATTTTCATATCGTGCAGTAATTCAAGCAGCAGTTTGCAGAGTAGAGTAAGCAGCAGCCTGGATGAGAACCAGCTAAACAGGCCTCCCCATTCACTAAGAGTGCAGCTACTGTAATAAATGTACCTAGTTTATAATTAAAATGCTGCTTAAGAAAACTTGGTAATAACTTTGCATTTTTCTATTTAATTGCGTCATGTGCTGTTGCAGGAATATACAGAAGTCCTCCCACTTTGGTAAGTAGTTAATTATCTCAAATTTACAATTGTAAAGTGACCTCCAGTTGGTGATCATTTTAACCAATTAATTTAGAAAAGAAACAAAGAATATTCACACTAGAAACCTTTAGATTTTTGAGACAATATCCTCATACACCAAAGACCAGATTCAAATAATAACAGAAAAATTATGAATTTCTGTCATAAAGAGTTTAGTTGTCAAGGTCTTCTTCCATCCTGACAAGCCAGACCCACATCAAGATGTTGGGTCTGGGAACTCACCGTTGGCAGGGCTCAATCCGAGGGGCGGGATAAACGGTTGTCTTTCAAATTCCCTCTGCACGCAATAAGATAGCGCTACAACCAACCAGAGCAACGCTAGTTGATAGATTACACTTTTGCCATATCCGGTCGGCAAAACTCCAAACACATCTTCCTATTTTAAGATGGCTTCAGTGCCGTTTTTTTCAAAGAAAAGCTTAACTCCAGTCTCAAGAGTCGCGGCCAAAGCCAATTTGAAAGACCGCTGTTCTCCAGCAGCCAGTGATCGGCCTGACTAGAGTTTGGTTTTTCCAACTCTTAAGCCAACGAAGAGTTGCTAGACTGACCCTGGCAGCAAATTACATTTGCTGCCGCTAGGGTGCGTCTAGATTTCTAGGCTACTACTTCCTGGTTATAACAAAATAACTGTCGACTCTAAAGTTAAAGGAGACATTTTGGGAAATATGCTTATTTGTTTTTTACAGAGAAGACTTTCTTGTCTGTCCGTTTCATACAAAGATTAAGCCATGATATGATGCCCTATTAGCTAAGCGTAGCTTAGGAAAAAAAGACAACTGAGGAGCACAGGTAAGGAAAGCAAAGCAAACTTCAAAATATCTGCCTATCAACATCTTACTAACTAACATGTTGAGTCATGTTTGTTTAATTCGTACACAAACAAAAATTTAACAATAGGCAAGCTGTGGTTTATGGGGAACTTTGGACAGTAATAATACTGAATACTGTAAAGATAATGGACAAAGCTTACTGGTCTGAAAAGTGAAGCCAATGCGGAAGTGCATTAAACCTGCATTCTATCTAATTTCCAACAGGGGGCGACTCTACTGGTTGCAAGAAGAAGCCGGCTGGTATAGAAGTCCATTAGAAAATGACCCTACTTCTCACTTGATTTATTACCTCAATAACCATTTTCATAATGAGATTATGGTCTCAATTGCTAGTTTTTGGGTGTTGTCTGTGCAGATGTTTTTGTACTGCAGTACATCCACATAAATTGCACCAGTACCTGGAGGTCCACGTTTAAGTGTATCTCCAAAATGTTGAACTGTTCGTATACTGTGATGCCGCAGGTATTAGTGCACTAGCAACTAGTCAAATGTTTATATGATTCTTATACACACAGGAGACAACAGAGAAGGATTACATACAGGCCAGATTACAGACACCAAGCTGTGGTTTATGAGTGAGAGACAAAACACAATTCACACACATGGGGTTTGAGGTTTATAATGAAGATGACATTGTCCCATGTGGCATCTTCAGTTATTAAACCTAAAGGTCAATTAGAAATATCCTTTGCCGTTGGTAATACAACATGAAGTGATGCCATGAGATACTTGCAGCAGCCGGAGTAACACAGCCTCACTGAGCAGCACCAACATACATTCATTAACTCTTTCTCTTATCTTCCTGCAACAACCTAGGGAAGTACCAGCAGTTAAACCTCAATCTCCAGGTATGCCGTCAACTCTGTTATGCATACACTTACGCACAAATACCCCACCACACACACACACACACACACACACACACACACACACACACACACACACACACACACACACACACACACACACACACACACACACACACACACACACACACACACACACACACACACCTCCACCATGGCCTTATCCCCGTGGTAAATTAATTGAGCTAATTAAAGTTCCTTGTGTCGGTCCCATTGCCAGGCTGTGTCGGTGTGCCTTATCTCCATCCCACAATGCACTTGATCACAAGCTGCTGTGTTTGAGATGTTCCCAAGAAGTGATTAATTAATTCATGAGCGCTGGGTCGTTAAGACAGACCACGTCCCTCTGACATCAAAGTTACGGCGGCGAATGCAAGGGGGGATGGCAGTTGGAGATGTGAACCTGAGTGAAAAGAAACATGTTCAGAACTGTTCTGTTGATCACTCGTGAAAGGATGACAGACAAGCTGAATGTGAGGGTTAAAAGGCAAAGCTCACATGAAACCTTTGAAGGATTTAGGAAGCATCTGGCATCGTCTGATATGTCTAATCAGCATTAATAATTTGTCATAAAATGTATTATAAGTAAATGTTTTAAGTTGATTCACATATGCGCGCCTCTGAATAAGAAACAAAATGTAAATATTTTTTTCTCCATTTCATCTGTTCCGTTTTGTTATCTTTAAAGAGCATAGAATGCAATTTTATCTTTTTTGACTGCTACACATCGTAGCTAATTACCGAGCAGAGAAATAACGGAGAGAATTATATGACTTATTGTCTAAGGAACTGCTCTTTCAAGATCCTTTCAAATAATTGGAGAAAAATAAGCAACTGAAAAATGTGTACATATCTATTTGATTTCTTTGTTGTGCCCCCTCAAAGCTTAATACCACAATAGACCTAAAGAGATTCATTCTTCTCTCCGAGGAAAAGCAGCGGCTTTCAACTTCAGTTCACTGAAGCTGCAAGACACGGGAAAAATTGCAGCCAAAGACACACATTTGAAGATCAAAGGGGGCTGTATTGTGTGTTGGTGGGTGTGTTTTGCATGTGTGTGTGTGTGTGTGTGTAAATGCAGACAGAAAGAGGTAGTAGGAGCCACTGTGGACTGCAGCCATTACCATCAGCTGGTTGAGCCGTGATTACAGTGACTGACAGTGTCTTGTGTTGGAAGTCTGAACTTCACCCTGACCCCCCCTCTGACCTTCTGACTGCACACAAACCATATGTGTGCGCACACAGAGCTGATAATAAAAATGCATGCATGTGAAAGCATTTCTGCACACACACAATTGCCCACACGCACAGACTCAGTTGATCTCTCCATCCTTGAGTGGAGGTGTGAGGGGTGGATGGGCTAATCGGACAGACTTCTCCGGATCCTGGGGGATGTGACCCATCACCTGGCAGGGAAGACAGGCGGATCAGGCAGACCGCCTTTTCCCATTCACAGCAGGGGGTCTCCGCGGGGAACGATGCATGTTTGTGTGTGTGTGCATCTCGGGAGGAAGGGAAGCTCAAAGGTGGCACTTGGAAGTCAAGTTCATCCCATCATCGATTTGAAGCATTTTGGCTCAAGGGGAAAATGGGGGCAATATATCAAATAAGAATGCAGACCATCAGCCTCAGAAACCATCATTCATGAGTGGCTGGGTTGTGTTCAGCAGATTAGGTCCAGGAGGAACTATAGACAACCTCTTCAAAAGCTCTGCAACGCTCCATATAGATTGTCAACCCATGTGTGTTAATCAGACATCAGGAAGCTTTAGGTCAGTGGAGCAGGGAATGGATTTCCTCTGGCCCTGACAGGGAGACGCCGTCCGTAATGGTTTCTACCTGTGGAGAAATTAACAAGCCAGTCAGAGCAGAGGAACATCAACCGGCGAACACTCACTCTGTCTCAGATGCAGAGACGTGGTGAAAGCTGTCCTTAAAATGCACTTACTGGTTTGGAGAAGTTGCCTTGATTTTGTAAAGGACACTTCAAATATGGAGCCTGTAGAAGACTAGTGGCCGTGGCCGTGAACTAATGTGACTTTGGCTGCAGACTGAGACATTATTTGAGAGGGGTAAGTGTGATTGATAGATAGTTAGATAGATGTGCTGTCTTCTTGTCGAAGGCATGAATCTGCTGGTTTCTGCTCTTCATAATAGCTTTCTGAGGATTTATGAAACGTGATACATAAATGGTATAAAATATAAACAGTCTGGTACATGCAAGTCTTTTTGTTTTAACTGACTGACTGAAACACCACAGTTTAGTAGCAACATCTGCCAACTAGTCTAATAACAGGTTATATTCAAAATGAGTGACCTCAGATAGTCCACAAAACAACTGAATTATAATAGAATAGACGTAGAATAGAATACAAGTACTAATCAGACAAGAAATTAATTCATTATAATTACTTGCAGCTTTATAGAAATAATATGTTATATAATAATAATGTTTGGCTTCTAATTTGGTGGTGTCCAATTTGATGAGAAAAACCAAAACTTTAGAGCAAAAACTTTTTGTCCATCTTAATACAACACTTACTTGCCACGTGTCTGTTGAATGATTTTACGGTTGCTGTAATGATGCCTCCTGCCATATAGTGATCCCTTTGTAGCATCACTACTCAGTGAGAAATGGGGGACAAAATCCACGATACTCTTTCTGTGCAAAAATGCATTCTAAAATTCAATTGAAGTTGAGACTTCAGCAGTCTGAGCTTCTGCAATTTATAGTTTCCCTGTCTGCATGACCACGAGGGTCCACAAGGCTCCGCGAGACTTAACTTTTGTCATCTGCTCATGTCCGCAAGTGTCTGTGTGGAACGTTCACGTGTAACCCTAAAAATTATGAATTTATGCTTGGACTGTACTTTTACAGTGTAAGATGAAACAATCTTAACCTTTCCTTTAAACCTGCATTAACTGATGTTTTGCCCACTTGGGGACATCACAACAAGCTGTAAACACAACACTGAAATATTATCACCTTACAAAGTGGATATGGCCAATGTGTTAGCAAACAGTTGTCGTGTTACCATCCATCAGGCAAAATGAAGTTCAGTATTCATATCTTGCTCATTGACAGCTAAAAGCTCCACTATGTTCACCAGCTGGTTGCTAACTTTATCTGTCGGCTATTTGGTGGTGAGCAGGTAGTGCACACAGTGGGTTTATCAAATAAAGTAACATTAGATCTAAAGTTTGGGGACTCAAAACCAAAAAAATAAGCTACAGATGCTAACAAGCTCTGTAAAGTTTAGGGAAACTGCGGTTAGGTGACAATTCTCTGTTGATTCTTGCTGCAAAAGACACCTTTTACATTTCACATAGCCATTTGATCTATTGTTAATATAAAAATATTGAGCAGCTTTAACTGAATCTGTACGAGTTACAAGTTGTCAGGTGGCTTCTGGATTCATAGCAAGGTGGAGGCTTTAACAGCTAACCTAACACAGAACACAGATACATCTTTACTAAATACTCACTATGCTGCAGACTTGCACTTGCCTTGAGGGGCTTTGTATGGAGTGACTGTTTATGTCTGATGGTGGGCTGAAGGTTGGCAGCACCTGTACTTAACACCCACTCCTCTCCTTCAAACTCACACAGCTTTTTCAGTGCACCATAAGTTAAGAACAGTGACAGTAATCTATCTCGTAGCATCCCCCAACCAGTCATGGCTGTCGTCTTCGCCTCGCCAGGAGGAACTGAACTGCACACCAGATTTAGGGGTCCTATAGATACCAATGCCACTTATGGTGCCCCGGTTCTGCCATGCTCTTGATGCAACACACATTGACAGATACCAAAAGACTCTTCAGCTAAAATAGAATTCCAATTTCACTGGGTTCAGCATGTGATAAAACACAGAGTCCTCTTCAATTGTAACTAAACGAGATTAAAGAGGAAAGGGGAGGAAAGGGGAGGGGAGGGGGGTGGCAAATACAGATCATGGCTTTATTAACTATGGCAACAGAATTTTGCATGCAAGGAGAGGTGGTGGAGGGGGTGGGGGGTGAAGAAACGAGCATCTTGTGCTTTGCAAGGAATTCATCATAATGTTCGCGCTGCAAGATCATTTGCCTCCTGACAGGATCATTACGAGATTCAGTGCTCCCACGACCATTACGCAATTTCAGCGTTCTTCCTTGGATGGAATTTTAATTGAATTAGCCCGGCTGGTTACACATGGTGCGAACGATAACATTTTCTGTCTATCTGGCCTCATTGAATCCACTGGAGGAGTGTGGGGGGGGGTGGGGAGGAGTGCTGACAATTTAAGGCAAGCCGTGAAAAAAGGACAAGGTGGTTTTGGTTCATTTCAATATGCTTTCTTCTGGGTTTCTCTCTCTCTCTCTGTTGCTGCTTGCTTTCTTGTTCAGCAACAATACCTGCCATGAAAATCACTGGCCTAGCCTGAGCCAGATGACTCTCATCTGTAATATACACTCAGAGCCACTCTTCCATCTCGGTGCCCATGTAAGCTGATGGCAGTGCAAGCATGATGTATGGTTAGGGGGTAAACGTGTTAGTATTAACACCTCCAGAGAACAAACCTCTACCAGCCACTTAAGTACATTCCCATAAGAATGATTAATGATGCTGCTCATGTTATGAAAGGCAGGGAGATGGAGGAGGGAAACTATCATGCTGCAGGCTGACAAGGTCTCTCTTGACTGTGAACATTTTGAACCTAAATTCTTTGATACTAAATGAAACAGCCCATTAAGAGGCTAATGTGGGCTGAGAATCAATGGAAACATTTCAGTACTAGGGCAGGTACTATTTTCGCTAGCAATGATACCAAGTGACACTTAATGATAACTTACATTCAGGGTGACAAACCCTAACCAATTTCAAATGTTTAATGTCGATACACAGGCAGCCATACAAAAGTTTAATATGCTATGAAATTGGAGAAAAAAATGTATTTAAAGCAGAAACTGTCTGATTAAAGAATAAGTAGTGTCTGAATTCAATTCTAGCTTTCGGTACTTGATAATGTCCAATACTACTTTCCATACCCAGCCATATCTAAACCCTGCTTTAACTAGAGCACTACGTGCTTAACAATCCTGCGGGGTTAAGGTCCGGTCACAACAGCGTTTCAACATGCTACGGACCAATAGCAAACTGCCTTGATTGTTGCTTATTATCTGTGTTGCACCATCCACTTTAATTGTAACCTCCTCTGTCTCCACACAAGAGAGGCATAGTTTCAAAGCAGTTATGAGACAGGAGTCAATGGTAAAAATACAGATTTTGAATAACTGAACTTATTGTCCTGAGGGCGACTGAACAGTTAGCAAGCTTGCTAGCTCAGGGAGCATTGTTTGTTTCCCCTCTTCAATTACTCTTTATTGAATGTGTTCTACAA
Organism: Perca flavescens; assembly: GCF_004354835.1. NCBI lineage: Eukaryota > Metazoa > Chordata > Actinopteri > Perciformes > Percidae > Perca > Perca flavescens. The sequence continues at coordinate 30,534,582 of NC_041334.1, read as the reverse complement.
AATTGCAAGAACAAAACGCCAGGGGGGTGGGGGGGTGGGAGTTAACAGTAAAGTTCAGTACAAAGCAAATAAAAAGAATCTCAGAGAGCTTTTCTTGTGACTAGCTGTAGCATGTTCCGGACTAGCAAAGTAGTTTCAGAGTAACCCTTACGTCAAAAGCTTTTAGAATCACATATTTTGTGAAGGCATGAGGGCACATTTTGGCTGTGCTACTTTTGAGTGTGACCAGGTCTTTGTGTTGTTGGTCAATTTTGAATGTTAAACAGGTATAAGTGAAAAACACACAACACCGCTTAGATAGCTAGGCCTACCCTTTCCTTGGTCACTGAGGATGAGCATCTCTTCAAGGTTGCACAGATTGGACAATCTATTAAAATGAGTGGGAAGGAGAGTTGCAGGTAGAAACAATAACAAATATACACATATTAGGAATCACAGTAGACTGGGCTATAGCAGGGTGTGAGGTGTGGAATCGTAAACGCCATGCTACAGTAGAACATATTTATGTACATTAAATGCTATTATGGAAACATATACAGTACAGGCCAAAAGTTTGGACACACCTTCTCATTCAATGTGTTTCCTTTTATTTTCATGACTATTTACATTGTAGATTCTCACTGAAGGCATCAAAACTATGAATGAACACATATGGAATTATGTACTTTACAAAAAAGTGTGAAATAACTGACATGTCTTATATTTTAGATTCTTCAAAGTAGCCACCCTTTGCTTTTTTTATTAATAAGGAGAAAAAATCCACTAATTAACCCTGACAAAGCACACCTGTGAAGTGAAAAACATTTCAGGTGACTACCTCATGAAGCTCATTGACAGAACACCAAGGGTTTGCAGAGTTATCAAAAAAAGCAAAGGGTGGCTACTTTGAAGAATCTAAAATATAAGACATTATTATTATTTCACACTTTTTTGTTAAGTACATAATTCCATATGTGTTCATTCATAGTTTTGATGCCTTCAGTGAGAATCTACAATGTAAATAGTCATGAAAATAAAACGGAAACGCATTGAATGAGAACGTGTGTCCAAACTTTTGGCCTGTACTGTACATGTAGTAACAAACCTGCATGACTACTACTTCCGTCTATGTCCATCTATAAAAACTGTGTAAGTCATAAAATACAACTCCCAAGCCACATTTTATTTAGCAAAAAATGTTTAATCTCTCCTTGATGCGTGTTTATTTACAAGTAGTAAATCTGCAAAATAGGAAATAACAGAATATTTACACAATGAATGTTAACCTGCAAACTTGTGACAGTCGCTTCAAGTCTGAAACTCTAAAATGTAATCAGAGTTATTGTAGTAATAAAATTCCTTTGCCAGCTCTGTCTGAAATCCATTTGCTTTGCATTTCCTTGGATTCTATGTAACTTCTATTAACAAAAAAAGGACAACTATTGAATTTTCCAGAATTGGAAGAAAGCTGGGAAAAAAAATGAAAACAGAATATTGCCAGGACTTGCGTCTGATTGAACTGTTGTTTTTTTTGGAGAGGCAAAAGTATGAATACGCATGTCTTAAGAGCTGAGAGTTAAACATGAGATACAGGACTATGTGTTGACTCAGTTTACACGGATGCCAGCAGTACATTTCACTTGTTCTGATTTGACAGAGAAACAGCATAAAACCCAGCAACTCTGTCAACTGGCAGTCGGCATGTGGTTCTTGTGACAAGTTCTACTGTGAATCAGGTAATGCTTGCTTCCTCCTGATGACACGAAACATGCTGTATACCACCTCCGCAACGATTATTACTAGTCAATTATCACACTAGGAAGTTTCTCTGAAGATGCATCCAAGCAGGTCAATCTAAAAGGCAAGTAGCCATGCAAACGATAAACTAGCCGTCTTCCTCAGCACTCACTTAATCAACCAAATTACAAAGAGAATACGGACACAAATGGAGCTGACAATGAATTGAGAATGTCTATGTGTCTTTAAAAAGCCTGACAGATCACCAACTGGGCACTGTAGCCTCAGCTGGTTTTCGTCTGTGTGCTTTTACAGGGAGCGAGTGGATTTGTCCCTACTGTACATTGTGCTCATACTGACCATTAAAGGAACTGCTGTTAACAGCACCGCTGAGCTCTGGCCTCAGCAGTCATCTATTTCCTTGCCCTGTGATCTACAGTAAGAGCACCAAAATGTACAAATGCAGCAAAAACTCGGCTGTACACTGAAGAAAAAAAACAGGTTTATAATGATTGCATGTGGACTAAGCATATTTTAGTGGAGCTTTTGCAGTACTCTCTTTAACATACCGTAGATGATTCTAACAGAGATCATTTAATGTGTGTAGCCAACATGGTCAGCTGAAATGGAGAAATTTCTATCTTAACATCAGCAGAGTGGTCCCTCAAGATTGTTTGGCAGATACAGAGTGAACTATCAAGTCCCTACAGGTATCCAGTTGAACTAGGCTGATATGTAAGCAGCTGTAGAAATTAATGTCACATCTCAGACATGTAAACAAAATTGTGGGTTGACATTAATTTGGGAGGTGTGCTCACTATTATTGGATGAGAGAAATGTTTTTTTTTTCTTTTTAAGGAACCTGGCGTAAAAATGGACAGCGACAGCATTTATGATCAGCATAAAATGCCAGCCCTAATGTTTGATAGAAAAACAAGGTAGAAGAGTTAAAGCAGCAAGTCACATTTCCATCACAAAGACACAGATGCTCATCTGATGCAACAATTTCATTTTGATCCTTGAGATCAGGAAAATAAACCTTGAGTTCCGTCAAGTATTTCAACTTCAGGCAAACCGAAGATAATTTTGTCTTCTGTGTACCGTACAATGTACAATTTACATGTTGAAAATAAAAAGACAAAAAACAAAAATCTACCTGATAACAAAAAATGGCAAACAGCTTTTGTTCATCATGAAAAAGTATACAATTTACAAATGAAAACATCAACAAAAACGATATACAGACCACAGTTTGGTTTTTCGGCAAGCAGAAAAAAAGAAAAATCAGAAAACATTTCTCACAACAAAGTCAAAAACCCTGACTTCAAGACTTCAAAAAAAGAGAAAAACAGAAATCCTCTTAAGAGAGCAGTCTTCATAATAATAATAATAATAATAAAAAGCTTAAGCCACACATGGCAATAGGCTAGTTTTAGAAACAAGAGCTGCAGGCCAAGGGGAGGATTACTCAGCCTTGTGTAGCTAATGAACAACGGTGTCTCACCTCTGAATATTTCTATACCACCCCCCCCAACCTGCCCATGGATAAAAAGCTAAAACCCCTCTCTCAAATACATAGGTTAGAGGTGGAGAGAAGCACTCAGTATATATTTTCCTTGTCCCTCTATTTGGGTATTAACATTGAGAAAATGGAAAAAAAGTGGCTTTAGGCTGAAAACAGCTTTTCCCACTTTGTTTCACCACTGAGGGGCTCAGCTAAGCTCTACCTGACCTCATTGTCGCTCCTGTAAAGACGTAAACGGGTCTGAGAGCAACAAGACATAGGCTTTGCTCTAACAGAACTGTGTCGGAAAATGAATGACCCGTCAAGGTGTGGATAACACAATCTCAGGCCCTGTGGAATCCTTAAGGTGTGTTCAGACCAAATGCAAAGCAAACTTTCGCCTTTTGTTACCTTGCGCAAATACGGCCGCTGGAGTGTTTTTTGGAGTGCTAACTAACTGGGGAAGGCGGCTAATGCTAACGTTAGTGCTACTTTTGGTTCGTGATACAGTACAACTGATAACAACAAATACATATCTCAGATGTTATCATGTAGTCCGATGGCTTCTCTCACTTTTCCCCCCAAGCCATCTCCTTTTTTTGTTCCATCTCTGTACAGTACTGACGTTGAGTCGTAGAGCTCCATATGCCTGCAGACGGCGACAATAAGTCTCTTATTGCCCTCCATTTCTGATTCTTTGCGACGTCAGGAAAATCTCAACGCTGACACAGCGTTACGCAAATGTTCAAACACTTCGCCAAGCGCGGACGCACATTTGCATCACTTGGCGTGAATAATCGATTGCCTGGATGCCTTTATATGTAATCGCACTGTGCAAAAAATGTACTTCATGTTTGGTGTGAACACACCTTAAAGGTTAGATATGGTGGCTTTGTGGTATCGGGGCAAACGGAAATATTTCAGGTAGTGCAAAGTAGCTACTTCATTGTTCAGTTACTATAACATGATCCACCTAACTGTCACTTCTTGACCCTTGGAGGACAGAACCAGCTGTGGCGCGGGATACTTGGCCATGATAAAGCAAATATCCTGTGAATATATATTTGGTTTTCTGAAACCAAAAGATTGCACTGATTGAATTAGAAACAACAGTAACTTCATGTTATCACCATGACACCACGAACTGTACTAACTTGAGAAGACCGAAAACGGTGTCCTCTCACTTCCTGTCATTTTCAACAAGAATCTTATGATGGGTCATTACTCAAACAATTCTTTTCAGTCACTAGGCATGTTCATATTTAAAAATCATACGGTAGCACATTCCATCTAACAAAATGTCTTTGCACTAAACAACATTCAAAGAAAACATGGCACAGTACGACTTTTTTGTTTCTTTTTCAATGTTTTTTTTTTGTCTACGTTGTTTTTTTCTTTTGTACTTGAAATATCAAATCATGTTTTATTGTTATTTTTTGTGTGTTTGGTTGGTTTAAATGAAAAACAACCAAAATGTTTTCTCCCTAATTTTTCTTTAAAAACGTAGCTGTATTTATATATAATATCTATATCGTCTTTCCTAACGTTTCTGTAAATTGTGCAAATTCAGCAGTAATACAAGTGGCGAGAGATCAGAGAGTGGGCAGTTGATTACATCTATACAAAAACAAATCTAACATCCTTTAAAACTGTGACACCCGTTGGGAGTCACATGACCTAGAGAGCCTCTCTTCATTGGCTCATCACAGATTCGTCCATCCTGTGGATGATGCCATGTATTGAGTTCCTTTTCCAGGCTTCCTTTGTTTCTTTCCTGGCCATCGCTTCATCACGACAAAACTCTTAAAATCAAAGTCAAGCAAACAACAAACACCAACATCCACAATAATCAAATGCTCAAATGTCATTGACATGTTTCTCCATGTATGCGCGTGTGAAAATGTCTGGTGTCCCAGTCTCTCACACAGACATGAGCCCACACACTGTATGGGGCTGCAGACAAACACACACATACACATGTAAGCGTACACAGGCCCGCCCATCTCTGCCGAACCCCCCCCATTTTGCAGTATACTGCTATAGTCCTTTTGCAGTTCGTCTGTTGTACTGTTGGGGGTTGGAGTTTTGTTTGTTGTCTGGGTGAGAGGAACGAGGAAGAGAGACGGATGGAGAGGAGGAGGAGTGAAGAGGAGGAGGAAATGGAGGCACTGGATGGTCCTCAGCTGCTCAGGGCCATTGTGTCGATGACCTGCTCCAGCTTGCTCCTCAGTCTCTGTCTCCTCGCCTGCTCGTCCCGCTCCAACGCTGACAAGATCTGAAGATAGATAGGGGAGGTGGTCAGTCCACGTCACAATGTCATTGCTATTGATTCTAAAACATGGATCCATTCTATCCAAACAAGGCTGTCAGAAGACACCAACATGCCACCTGGCTGGTATTCAAATAATGGCTAGAATGGACAAATAAAAGTCTTGGTAAAAAAAAAACATTGAGTTTGGAATTACCTACAAAAACAGGCTCTCACATGGTCAATTCAGCATAAATTGACTTTCCTCAGCACTAATTTCATCAGTCCAACAACAATTAAGCCACTCCACTGCTCTGAATTTAAATTTTTAACAGAACTTTCCACTTTTTGGACAAATAACGGACAGGCTAGAAGAAGTCTTTTTTACACTAAGTACGGCTTTTCTAAGCATCTCTGAAATTATCTTGAGTGTCCTCAGAGACGGCTGACATCTCACCTCATCCTTGTACTTGACAATGTAGGAGTAGATCTCGTTTAGGGCCGACATGCTGTTGAACTGGTTGGCGTGCAGGCGGGACTGCTCCGCCAGGTAGGCACTCATGTCCTGGTCACTGATGGCAGGCATCCTGGAGATGTCCGCGTAGTACCTGGAGAAAAAGAAAAAAAACGGTTTAGATCTTGACAGAATTTTATTTACAACCACTTTAAGGCAAAACAGTTTAACATATGTTTGCATACCTCTCTACCCAGTTCTTATAGTTGGGGATGTCTTTAGCGTAGAGCAGCTTGTTCGAAGGCGAGTCCTTCCCTAGTTTATGCTCCGATGTTGAACAGGAGTCCATGAAGGTCTGAGCCACCACGGACAAGCAGGCGTCTGTAATGCTGTTCTTATGGATGTCAAAGACAAACTGGGGGTTCTTGATCACATTCACCCAGAACCGCAGAGGAAGACTAGAAGGGAGAGAATAGAAGGGTTGAGGTGGAAGAAGATAGAGGAAGAGTTGCATGATTAGAAGGACTATTAAGGTGTAAAGTCCAAAATTGCACACTGCAATGAAAAAAGTCGCATGCACACTGTGGCTGAACAAAGGAAGAGTCTTATAAAATACCTGAGGCAAGAGGAATAGGAACACTACATTCTGGTGCACCACCACTCTAAAGCGTTGCATACTGTATTTGCTGGCTTACAGTCAAAAAAAATTCTTACTACAGCAAGTTTTTCACAACACTAATCGGGAACCAAGCTACCAAATACTCCCAATGATGCCCTTTCACTGCACACACAAACTCACCAGTTGCTCTTCCAAGTGTGCCGTACATCGGAGTCTGATATGGAGTGTTTGTCTGCCTGCTCGTCCAAGAAGTCAAACATGTACTTGATGGCGAGAGGCAGGGCGCTTCCTCGGTGCGCTGTGCTGAAGATGGTCTCGAACAGGTCGTCCACAAACTTCTGGAGCGTACCCTGAGCAGGAGAGCCAACACTGGCTTAGTTAGTTTCTTGTGTGTGCTTACAGAAGATGTATTAATAGAATGTCTCTTTTATGTTCCTATTGGTTAGGTACATACCAACCATCTTACTGAACCATCTTAAAACAAACTAGTCCACATTCTGTGTATTTTAAAAGTTGGAGAAATGTAAACACCAGTAATGGCATATGTGAGCCTAGCCTGGTCCTACCAGACTCTGGTACATTTCATTTCTACAGAGAGTCTGGCCACTCTCCACTGACAAGTGTTAACTTCCTTGAAGGTGGGTACTCTGTAGAAGTCTAAAACTATTGGATCTGCCCAGAGCCACTCTGGATCTGCCATAACCAATTGTTAACCTTTGGTCGTGACGCATGTCATGCACATGTGCAACAAGAGGGGAGACCGAAAACTATAGGCTTATATTTAGCATTAGCATCACTAGGGTTAGCCTTAGCCAACTCCTTCACCACTAACGGAGCGGGCTGGAAAATCTAACATCATGGCCACCAACACAACTCAGCAAATATTGTTCTTGCTAGGGCTTTAACTTCTGGATATTCGGCAGCGTTGCCACAAAGGACCAAATGGCTTTGCTCACAACTTTCTAGCGCACGTCCTCAACGTTCTCACGTCCTCTGTTCGGTGATTGGACCGCCAAATATTTGGCCGGAGAAAATCGTAAAAAATGTTAAAGGCTAATGTCAGCCTATCAGAGTACACAAACTTTTACAGAGAAGGACAGAATATGCCCTATGTGCATTTACATGTACAGAAAGGTAAAGTTACGGAACACAGTTGAACACCGTTAGAACACCACTAAACAACAGCCTCTGCTTGCATATTCCTCTCTGAGTGTGATGGCTTGGCTGGTGCTGATGGCTGTCAGTAGCAGGTGTTTGAGTGTGACAGTGCTTCGCTTTTAGTACTCCAACTTTCTGAGAGTTTGTGGTGGGGCAGAGCGCTCAGCGTTCTTTACAGTATTTAGGATGGGGGCCCAATGTGAGTTCAGCCAAAGGCTGTTCTGCAATGTTTTTACTACATCACACAACTCAGGAGGTTCTAAATCCTCACAAGTTGAAACGATTTGATATTTCCCACAAGCATTTAGTGCGTTTTTTTTTCCATCTTCAATCACCCAGGCCACTTTTTACAAAACCTTATTTCAACCAGCCAGAAGTTGGATCTGCATGTTCACACATTAACAAATCAGCTTCCTAAACAGACAAAGCTGTGGGGGCTGTAATAAATAAGAATAAACTGCAGCGCTCCAAGTTCCCCCCATTGTCTTCCCCCCCCTGGCTTGCATGTTAATCATTTCCCAATCGAGCCAGCATTGATGCAGCTAACCTTGCACTTTCCTACCTGGAGCTTGAACAATAGAAATCTAGAGCTAATGACTGAAGAATCAGGGGATAGGAGAGGAAGTACCAGGGTGAGCTTTATCACCAAGATATTTAGTACTTGCAAATGAGAGACTGCCACAATTAGTAGACTCTGTAGGCAGTTGATGTGTTACTATTTGTTAATGTATATGATTGTGTGCATGTGTTAACACTGAGGAGTGTGCAAGCAGATGGAGTCCATGTGTATTCTGTGTATAGGGAATGGCAGAATTAATGTAAAGGAAGAGCTGTCAATTTACTATGAACTCAAACGCATGTAGTTTTTGTTCAGTGTTGTATGCTTTTCTTGAGCACAACAAAAAGTTTCTGTGCAAATTTTAAAAGGATGAAAAAACACATAGGCCTATTAATTAAAAAATGATTTTTCATGCCATGTTAATCTCCTTCTTAATAGTTGAATTAAGATATTAATCTAGGCACATATGAGATACGTTCAGCTAAATCCTGCTTTGTAGGACATTTTTGCATTGGACCATACACAGGAATAACCTAACCAATCCTCCAGTTGCAAAACATTCACAAACCTCTATCAATTGCTCTTGAAACAGCTGTGGTAAAGACGCCAACATTGTACCAGCTTTTAACAGTCCCAGAATGTAAAATAGTCCCAGGGATGCAAATGTTATTTCACGTTCAACATTCAAACAGGGACAGGAACTTAATCTCACTCTGCTAAATGGTGGTTAACAACATACTCAGGGATGTTTCTCCGGGACATCAACAGAAACAGCTTGACTCCAAATAACCTTTCAGATCATCATCGGAAGACACACGCTGCATAAAAACCTGCACACAGGTTCCACAGTGTAGTCAGGAGGACATGGAGGAATTTGGTGTATAATGATCTCAGGGTAAAGGCCTAGGCCTGAAGGCCCCGAGGCCACCAACAGAGGGCCCAGTAACACCAACCAACAGCTTAATAGTCAAAGGTCAACCTCCTAATTAAGACACAAACAGTAATTCCTGTGCATATATCTGTATTTGTGCAAAAGGTTAGGAAAAATGTTAATGAGCTTTGAGACCACCACTAAACAAAAGGTCAGGGGTAGAGGCTGCTAGTGGAAGTGGGCTACATGACAGGGATGTGCTGGAGTGGGATTTTTGGATTAAAGAGTGTACGTGTGTATGTGTGTGTGCGTTCGCGTGTGTGTTTGTCTGTGTGTAAATATACAGCTTCTTGGTACCTTGGTGGCCAGCAGTCTGGTCAGGTAGATCTCAGAGACCATCTTGCTCCCTCGGTCCCCTTCCCTCTGGTCTGAGTGGTCATGGTTCTTGACTAGGTGCCAGAGTTTGGTGCCGCTTTCGAGGTCGGGGGTGATCATGGGTGTTCGGGAGCGCAAGCTGTCCGGACTGCTGGCTGTCCTCAGCATGCTCTCTGGAAGGAGGTGGAAGGACACGTAGGAGAGTTGAGTGAATGGGACAAAAATAACATTCTGAAAGAACAGACACAAATGTTGGGTTCAACGTGTGTTTTGTAATATTAGTTTGGAATATGTTTTTTATTTAAAGTGTAATTACTGTTTTTTTCAACCTGGATGCTATTTTCCTATGTTTTGTGTCTAAGTGACCAATGGGAACAACAATCTTTGACATTGGTCCAGTATTAAGCAAGATTGAGAGTTGTGATGTTTGGAAAAGTAGAAAGATGACCCAAAATGGCTTTTTATAGTTTTATTTTGTTTCTGTTGTCTTTGAATGAAGTGTATTTTACAATGCTAAAATTACTGTTTATTTACATGGAGTCTGGTGGGTTTAACGAACGCAATTCTTACTTCTTACTGCCAACTGCAGCGATCTTGCTTAATACTGGACCAGTTTCAAAGTTCCCATCAGTCACTTAGACACAAAAACATCGAAAAATAGGGTCCATAACAACAAAATGCAATCTAATCTAACCTACAGAAATCTCAGTTAGACTAAGAGTCTGTTTTGCATAATGCTTATTGTGGGTTTCAACCAGGGGCCTCTGGTTGAGAAGGCAAGGTGTTATTAGATAAATATAACATGATTACATACATCAAGCAGCCCATAGCTTGGTGCCAGTCTGTAGTTTATAATAGTATAATTAATTTTGTCTTAATCACCATTTCAAGGAAAAGTGCCTATAAATTAAGCTACCTACAGTAGGCATAAAAAACATAAATAAGAAATCTGAGGCAACTACAGAGCAAAATTTCTGTGTGAAATTAAAAGCATTTCTGAAAGGTGACAGCTCCTTCTACTTGCATGTCACTCTTTCATCCGAGAATATATTTGTCTGCCACTCTCTCTCCTGCTCCCTCCCTCCCTTTGTTGGACAGTGATCCCCTATTTTGTGACACTGAGCAATTACGCTTTCAGTTTGATTGCTTGTCATTTCCGTGACAAAGCAGGAAAGGATTGAGAGGTTCAAAATGTCGGCGGGGAATGTGAACCAGGGAAGTACAGAGTAAAGGTAATAGGGTGTTAGTGAATATTTATGTATATGTCACGGTGAAAGAGCTCAGGAACAAAGTTACTGTACACCAGAGAAGGATTTAGAAAATAGAAAAGAGGTGGAAAAGGAGATACTTCACACCTATCATTAACATATGCCTTATGATATGTGGATTGTGTCTATTTGGTGTAAAAATGCATCTACATCAGACATATTCCACAACACCATTAATTGCTTTCATTTAAAATATTTTTTCCTGACATTTATCCTGACAATCCATGTGTGACGACTGCATTGGACCTCACAGCTACACTCTTCTCTGCTGTGAGCAACCATGACCTCAGCTGTATATACAGTATGGTCTCAAATGCACTTGGCCTGGCATTGGAAGAGGCATTGCATAAATCACATGTTGGAGTTTAAAGGATCATCCAACATGCAACAGGCTCCTGCACTTCACACATACATTTTTCTCAGTGGCAGAGCCAATCATTTATCTATGGTTCCATTACAGTTTGACCCTGCTGTCATACTGGGCTTAACAGCGCGGGGTGCCACGTTAATCTCCTGCTATAAAACATGGGGAGAGTATGTTATTTTCTTAGCTACTTGAAATCCATTTATCTCAATTACTTTACCTGTTGGTTTCACGTATGTGTATTAAACTATATCATCACCAAAAAGGCATGCAAGGTATAAAGGGGATCAGAGAGAAGAGCCTGTCAGTAAAGGAGGTGGACAGCCAGCAACCAACAAGGAACTGACAAAGTGTGCTGCTGACAGCTGTTATACATGCTATCCTCTGTGGGATGCATGATGGGAATTGACAGGGAATTCCTCTTAATGCAAAAAAAGGGATTTTGCTTGAATTGAGTGCACACATACATACTACACTTGTACACACAGACACAGACAAACACACACACACAAATACACACACACCTTCTCTCGTACCATATCTGCTGAGGGACTTGGTGAATGTGGAGGAGTTGGAAATGTTGTAGGCTGAGTTCTGTTTAGGCACCAGGGCAATCACTGAGCCATCTGTCACCTGAAACAGGATTGTCAAGATCAGTTAGCAGTGCACAAAATGTCCAACAGCAAGCTCATAGTCCAACCACACAAACAGTTAGTAAGCTCAAATAAAATTTATTTTCAAAATTGCTACTTTACTTGAGCACTTAACGTGTAAGCAGTATTTAAAAAAAAATGTTGCGCTTAAGTACCTGGTAGTGAGCCAGGGTGTTGAGTCTCTTCCAGTCGTTGTCTATCTTAGTGGTGACATCCTCGTCCTGTAGGATGATGCGAGCCATCCTACCCTGCCGCCATTCTGTCACAAACACACACACACACACACACACACACACACACACACACACACACACACACACACACACACACACACACACACACACACACACACACACACACACACACACAGAGGAGATACAGGTAAGGTTGTGTATGTTTGTTTAATATAATAATAAAGTATATTATTAGTAATATACATATTATAGTATAGTATATTATTATAAATAAATTTGCTGTGACTAAGGATGCAGAGAGCAAAGTTCATTGACTGACTAAATTAAAATGACAAAATTAAAATGGGTACAATACATATATCAATTTAGTGACTTTTGCAAAAATCCCTTCTCTCTAAAGCCCCCACCTGCTGCTTTGGAGGGCCTTTGAAACAATTCCCTCTTTAGCCCCTGTAGTAGTGCATCTGTGCTCGGAGAGTGTGTGTGTGTATGTGTGTGAGTGTATGTGTGCAGCAGTTATCCCTCTCCTTACCCAGGTCCATATCGGAGGCCTTTGGTCTCTGGGAATATGGTGTGCCCTTGTACACAGCGTCCAGCAGCTTCTCCTTCACCTGCGTTACTGTGTCACAGTTCAGGCTCTTCACCGTCACCTCCGGAGCGTTCTCATTCTCTGGGTTCACACAGTGCAGCGTCTACAGAGGCGGAGGTCAGAGGGCAAAGGTCACATTTAGACCAGGAAGTCAGCCCAGACTGGGAGCATTAACTATGGATATGTGGAAGCATGACCCTGCGACGATTTTTTACCTGTAAAAGCTAACACTTCATACAGCAGTTTAGAATCAATATTCAGCTGCAGACCAGTGCACACGCAGCTCTTTATTACTATTGCAAGTGTGTTTTATCAGAATTAGAGGTCCTATTTGTTTTTACATCAAAAAGCTCAAAGGATATTTTGTGGAGTTGTAGATTACCAATGTTGCCAACAACTGCAAAATGGTCCCTGATTTAGCAAGTTTTTATTTTTTATTTTAAGGCCTTTATTGTTGATAGGACAGCTTAGACTTGAAAGGGTAGAGAGAAGGGGGATGACATGCAGAAAAGGGTTGCAGGTCGGAACCATCCCGTGGCCGCTGCGGCAAGGACTGAGCCTCTGCATATGGGCGTGTGCTCTACCAGGTGAGCTACCCAGGTGCCCCTGTAAGGCTTTTCAAGAATACTGGACACATATTAAATCCACGTCAATGTCCTGTATGAGCTGTATGTGTGCATCGGTTTTGGTTATGTGTACTGACCAAAGTCTTGTAGTCAATCTGCTGCCTGATGAGTTTGTCCTCACTGAGGGAGTAGCGGGCCTCTCCTGTGATTGAGTCTATTGGGCCCTTTTCCATTTGCTGCTTCATGGCGCAGTACAGCATAAAGAGAGGCTCACCAGCACACTCCTGCAAACAGGGAAAGAAAGTGGTAGAAAGAAGTAGGAAGAGGGAGACAGAGAGAAGTATAACGCGAGAAGGGGATAGATGAAAGGAGAAAAAAGGAAAAGGAGAGAAAGACAGATTGTTAAAATGGGAGCTACGAATGCAACTGTGCAAAACCTTTACCTACAAAAAAGTACACAACAGCAAAAAGTGCAAAGCTTTGCTGAGCAACTCTCCAATTATATTTCTAATCTTCTTTAAGCCAACCACAGCTAGAGCAGTAAAGGACGAGGCCATGGCCTGTGTTGGCTAACAGTGCGCTGAAAACTGACAGAGAACAACACACACACCATTTTTCTCTCTCTCTCTCACACTCCAGCTTCTCCCCAGTGTCGCTTCTTTGGGAAAAACACCCTCTGTAAATCTCTGTTTTTGTGTGTGTGTATGTGTGAGTAAGTGAGTGAGCAAGGAGAGGAATCAGAGAGAGTGTGAATGAGTGGCAATTGATGGAGGAGTTAATAGAAGGTTAACGACTGAGGGGTGAAAAACGCTTGGAGAAGCACTTTGGTGTGTAAGACATGTCAACCAGGCAACGAGCTCTGGGATGGTGGGCCCCTGTCTCTCTTTAACTCACTCTCTCGTTCTCTTTTTCGCCCACTAGTTATGCTGGCCTGCCAACTAAGCACTGCCTGCGTGTACAAGTTCATTTGTAAAGGATTACTCCAGTTACTTACTTGTTGTTACAGTAACTTGGGTCTTATTTTTTGTACTTTGCACTAATAGCATTGCACTCACTGAGGAATGCAGCAACATCGCTACGGAGCGAGAAACAGGAGCAGTCAGACAGGTTTTTAATCCCCAGGTTAGAATCTTTAATTAAACGACAAATAGGCAAACAAGAGAAGTAAAAAGAAAATCTGATTTCTGCTAAGCAAATTAATTTGAGCTTGACTAAAAAACACAAAAGAAAAAAAACACAATTAAAGTCTACTTGCTAGCTATTTTGGGAGCTTTCAATATCATCTTATGGTCTTCCTAAGTGGAAACTACAGACGTTTTTTTTTCCCCTCTCACTTTTCTCTAATGCCTGCTTTTTTATTGTAAAATACTGAATCATTTCACATCTTCAGGCATCTATTTGAATGAAAAAAGAACGTCACTTTTTGGTTAAATTGCTCGCAACTCAAAGAGATGTAACATGTAACCTGTGACGAGGAGTTACAAGAAGATATTTCTTAATTTTAAAGGGCCGTGAGTCAAAAAGGTTGAACACATCTGTGTTGTTTTCATTGGAGCGATTTTGTTGTGTTCTCCGTTACTTTGGCGAGTACAACGTAATGGATTTAATAGCCAAGTTGTAATAAACTGGAATTACCATTTAAAGGCTTTTCCAAATGTTCTCTCATAATCAAATTATTGCTGTACCAGTGATTCAAATTTTCTAACTGTCCATCAAAGCTTTGAAATGCCACTTTGTGCCTTGAGACAGAGGAAGTGTATTGGAAGCCCTGCCCTCCGCCCTTGAGCTGGTCATCTTGGTGAGCTGTCAGATGAACTCTGTGGGATAATCTAGCACTGCCTGCTTCCTATGGAGAACACACAACACTCTGGCCGATGTCCTCTCTATCTAACAACACTTCTGTGCTGCATCTTGGCCCTTTAATAGGATAAAAGCGTACTTTTAAATCTTATTCCTGTTCCCTTTTGTAGGTAAAAGCCTAATCTATTTCCTCCACTACTTGACCTTTACCATCTCTATTCACACCTGGCTGAATCTTGAAATTGTTCCAGGCGTTTCTCTTATGTGACCCCTAAAAAGTGGCGCTGAATTGCAGACGTTACAGCTACAGCAGGTCTTGGCTTCAGTACTCAATTTTTTCCTTTTCCTCCATTTCCCCCCTCTCACTTTCCCTTGCACTCTTTGTTCGCGTTTTTCATTATAAAACCTTTTTCACATCGCCAATACTTCCTCTCACCCATTCATAACCATTTCTGACCTTTTTAACTCTGCATCCTTCCACCTTTTCCTGTCCTCTCCCTGTTGTTTTTGTCTAGTCTAAAGTTCATAAAAACAGCTGTTAAAAAAGATCCCAAACAGCTTCCCTAGTAACCAACTCCCCTGTCTGTGAACCCAACTCTGGCTGTCAAGTCCTGAGCCAAAACACACACACACGCACGCACGCACGCACGCACGCACGCACGCACGCACGCACGCACGCACTAACTGGGACCCCTGGGGGCTTGGCTGGTCTGCTGTCCACCAGAATGCCTGTCCTGGCAGGGGTTTAAGGCCCCACTGCTAACTGATTAGCTCCAGCGATGTTTGAATGTAGAGAATGTGCGTGTGGAAACAAGAATTGAGCACAGTTTAAGCCTCAATAAGTCTCTCTGGTTCCATATCAGAGGGAGAGGAATTCAAAAAGGGAAAACATAGACACAGAAAGACAGAGAAATGAGAGTATGCATTTGTGTAAGATCTCTGCCTTCCTCTTTTGCTAAGCCCCAAAGCTCTGAAGTGGGACGCGCGCACACACACACACACACACACACACACACACACACACACACACACACACACACACACACACACACACACACACACACACACACACACACACACACACACACACACACACACACACACACACACACACACACACACACACACACACACACACACACACTTTCCTGGCTGTAAAATAATCCAGTGGAGGGACACAAAGAGAGGACAGGTTATTGCAATAGGCAATGGCGATCACATCAACATGACCAGCTGTGTATGAACAGACTGCAGTTTCCTCAATTATGAGAGAGGAGAATTAAGCACATGAAAGGCAGAGGTAAGGGACAGGTAGCCTGCTGCCTCTGCCTTATCTAATGCTGCAGCTGTGAATGTGGAAGTGTGTGTGTGTGTTAGTGTGGCATTTTTCTATTCTCAAACAGCATCTGTGTGTGTGTGTATGTGTGTGTGTTTGTGTGTATGTCTTTGTGTGGCAGACAATTTTACCTTGAGGAACTTGTAAAGCAGGAACGTGAACCAGTTGGTGAGCATCTTCTCGGCGACTGACTCCGTCCTGGCAGAGAGATGAAAAGAAGGGGAGAGAAAGGGTGAGAGGGAAATAATAGAAAAAGAAAATTCGAAAGTGACAGTCAAAGAATGGAAATGAAGAGTAAGAAGGGGAAAGAAAACAAAAAATGAGAATTTTTAAGCAGCACATAAACCTCTGCACAAGCCACTGGGAGGTTCTGGAGGGTTCCCAAACTGCTCCTCCCCGTTTTAACAAGCACACCCAAACAAGCCCCCAGCTACCATCTCTGGGCATAAACCAACACTTTCATCATAGGTGGAAAAGGCATTTAACACATGCTCGCACATCAAAGAGAACACGTTGCTTTATCAGTCGTCGTGTGGTTAGCCTTCAAACAACCGAGCCCTTTTCGTTGCTCTCCTTCAACCACCCCCACCCCCTCCATCACATTCAAACAAATTAACTTGGCAAAACAACCCCCTCCACTTCTATCACTGTTCCTCACATTTTCCCCCCCTCCAAGCAAACCCATTCGTCTTCATCAAAAATATACAGCAATTAGTATAATTCGCTAACTTCTCTCGTTAATCACAAACCTGCCGTGTAATGAGGGGAACCTCTGCACGTGCACGCTCTTGAGCAGACACACGTGAACAACCGGCGAATGAAAACAGAGCAATTAAAAGGCATTGTAAATAACGGACTTACTGCATCCAATATGTTAAACAGCTGAAAGGGAGACCGGCACTAAGGGTATGTGGAGGGGGGGGGGAGAGAAGAGAGTATTTCTACCTCTATGCCATCGTCGTCAGATTTACCTCCTCGCTTTCCACCATCCTTCCTTTTCACATTAGGGAGATACAGGACTGCTTAATTATTCATTCCTTGTTTTCACTTAGGTAACTGGCGGGTGCACAAGAGAGCCTTCTGCTGAGTAACTGGGTTGTCTAACTAGGGTTGGGTATGATTTTGGATTTTTACGATTCCGATCCGGTACTTTTAAAACGATTCCAGTTCCTAAACCAATTCTTGAAAAACTGAAAAAGTGTGATATGTTTACTAGGGATCACGTGCAGTGAATGGTTAATATGCTTTTGCGTCCGTTTTGGTGAGCCCAGAGGGAAAATATGCCATTTTAAAAGTTGCCTACATTTACGGTAGCTAGCTCGACACATTAAGTGGAACCGAAATGAGGAACTGAAATTTGCGTTCTAATCCGGACCGGTTCCTACCGGTTGCGTAAGAACCGATTCCATAGTGGAACCGGGTTTCGGTACCCAACCCTATGTCTAACTGGACCATATTTCCACACTTCCTGTTAATATTAGTCTTTTTGTCATTAACAAGGCACAAGGTGCAAAAAGGTGAAGAAAAGTATATTCTGTTGAGAAATGACGAGCATAGGAAGATATTTTCTTGTCAACTTTGCCAAGAAATTCATTTTTTTTCTGACAACAATTGAGGAATAGTAAGTGAATAAAGGGAAAAGACAGGAAACTAGGCCAATCTGCTAGTGAAACCAGTGAGGGCCTGAAGCAGGAACGGGACGTGAACTCCTACGCTTCCGCAAGCCTGCCCGTTTGACTGTTGAGTGTTGTTTGATGTATGTGAAGCATTTTTTTTTTTCATGGCTGTCAGCAATATATAGCAGATGATAGATAAGGCAACAGGGAACGGAGGGATGGAAGACGATGGAGGCGAATACACCTGGACAGAACACGCTTTTGGGCATTTCAGGACATGATAGTGGGCGACTTGTAACACCATCTCATTCAGGGAAACTACATCACTGCACCCATCGTTACAACATTTATAAACATACTACAGAAAGAGGGGTTGATGCAACTTTCCTGGCCGCACACAGGGAGTCCAATAATGTGCAAATCAAACCAAATGCACCCAATGCAAGAGCGTCATTTTACCATAGGAAATCAGCATGGGAGCAGATTATTAAGTCTTTCTCCTTTGCTTTTTTTTGTACGTCTAGAAATAAAAATAAAAAAAATTAAAGTCTATCTATTGCAGAAAAATTACCAAACCAGGGTGAACCATGTGTAATAATTGCTGAGCTTATTAACGGCAGCTCCCGAGGCTAGTGTAGTTAGCAGGGACAGCGTATTGTGACCATTCGCCCCAAGAGGGGATAGGAAAAGGCTTCACACAGACACACTGGCTGAGAGTCATTTATTTGATTAGATTTTTAATTAAATATCTCTCAGAGAAGAAGGAGGAGAGATAAAATACAGAATTTTTTTATCATTTAATGTCTAATTCCAATTTATTTGGAGACAGGCCATTTCTCTAATTGTGCCTTGCCTTAAATACGTGCATCTTTTCTTGCCCTTATGTCTGCAGTGGCTCCTTCATCCTTCTCTTCCACCCTCTGCCTATCTACTCTCTCACCGTATTGCACCTTCCTATAGCCTTTCTATTCTTCCTTCCTCCACTTTCTCTCCCCCCATGTTTCTCCTTCCATCAATTTGCCTTCAGCCCAAGTCTCCCTCTAGACATTTTGCACTCTCTTTCTGTCAATCATCATTTCTCTCCCTCCCTCTGCTCCATCTACCTTTCTCTAGCTGCCTTTTCCTCTTTCCCCTCACATCTTCCCCCTTTTCTCCTTTACCAACCCATTCTCTCGGTCTATCCCTCACACGTGTGAGAGAGGAGAGAGCAGCGTCTGACTGCGGCTCCATTGGGAGTGTGTGCGTGATCAGGGGTGTAATCCTCTCTGACAGGGACAAGGTTCAGAGATAGAGACAAGGTAACGTCACATAGGCCTCTAAAAGCTACAGTCCCAGTCCGCTGCTCCATAACTTACTAAAAAAAAAAAAACTATCTGCTTGACATTCTCACAGAGCGTCATCTTCTCCTTTCTATCATTTTCTGAAATCTTCCTATTTTAACACCACAATGAGTATAATGATCTGCTTGGTTTTTACATGTGCATTACCATTTGTGTGTTTGTATATTTGTTGTTTTTCCAGTGTGGTATATCTCTTGGAGTGTTATTTGTTGGAGGTTTGCTGATGATGGTGCGTTACCGTGCCGGAATGTTTGGTTTATTGTTAATGTGTCTAAATAATTCCTTGAGGGACGGAAATAAAATTAAATATTTATTCAGGAGTGCTCACAAAATAGGGACCAAGAGCCAATGATAAAACTTTTTTGTTGTTTTTGCTTTTTGAAGGCTAAATAGTCAAGGTGCCCACTTTCAGTAGGGTGCCTCTTCTCAAGGACGCCCTAAACCAGTGAGAAGTGTGACAAACAAAAAGGAACGTAACCTCAAGCTTGAACCCTCAGTGGGGAAACTATCTGTGCGACATGTTTTTGTGCAGAGTCCGAGACACTTTCAAACTCTCTCTCTCTCTCTCTCTCTCTCTCTCTCTCTCTCTCTCTCTCTCTCTCTCTCTCTCTCTCTCTCTCTCTCTCCTCTCTCTCCTCCCTCCCCTCCCCCTCCCTCCCTCCCTCCCTCCCTCCCTCCCTCCCTGTTTTCGTACCTTCTGAGTAAGAGCTTTGGGTGGTTCTTGCTCTCCAGGTTTTTGTCGATGAGGTCAGACAGGAGCTGTTTGAGGACGCCCGTGGCGTATTCCATCTCCCCCTGCAGCGCCGTCATGATGAGGGAGGCCACGTTGCCCCGGTCTCGCATGGAGAAGGACCGCTGCGCCTCCAAGGTGCGGATGAAGGTCAGCAGGAAGTGCTTTTTGGTCAGCATCTGGCCAAACAATGTCAGGGCCTTCTCCGTGTTAGCAGGGACCTGGAGAGGAGGGCACAGAGGTGATGATGGGGAAGAGTGTGAGGAGAGGAGGAGAGGGATGGTGGACAGAGGAAAAGTAGCCATCGGTTGGACATGGGGTAGAGATAAAAAAAAAAAGAAAATGAGGGAAGGGAATGAAGGTAGTTTAAAGGAAGCAGGAAGGGGAGAAAGGGGAAGAAAAGGAGGGAATAGAGTGTAAGAGAGGGTTGGAAAGTTAGAAGTTGGGAAGATAGAAGAAGAGAGGTAAGCGCAGGAAGGAAGGAGGAATAAGAGAAACAGTACAAGAAAGGGTAAAGGGCAGAATATTAGGGGTATGGCGATTTAGAAAAGAGTGAGGAAGGGGCGGATAAAGAGGAGAATGCGAGTTATAGTTGGAAATGGATTAATGAGTATGAGTGAGAATGAGGAATATTAGATGCAGGGTACACTGCCAAAAGAGCAACATGTGCACACACACAGACACACTCACAATATTCCTATCTACATACAGGGGAAATCAGCTTACAGATGCAACCTTAAAAACAAGGCTTTCAGGGTTTGCATTCGATTTACTACGTATTAGTGTCCCAATGCTCTCCCCCTTTTCCCAGTTCACTCCCAATTCTCTCTCCCTCTTTACTGTACTTCCCTCCATCCCCCACTGCCCCGGAGGGGGAAAAACAGAGGTTTGAAGTGAGAATGTGAGCTTCATGCTGTAATAAGAAATTGATCTGCTTGCTAGCGCACTACTGTGGCCTGTGATTGCCTGGGCCATACAAATGAAAATCCAATGTCGTGCTACACTATCCCCTTAGAATACAGTTGATAGCATGAGCAGATACTGGCCGTCTCAAAGCCCCCTGCCTGCATCCGCCACCATGCATGCATGTCAGCGGGGCACAAGTGTGAATTTCCATGTGATGTATGTGTGAGAGTCTAACGTATACAGAGAAATGATGGAAGTACGTGTGCATGCCGCGTTACAAGCAGTTACACGCAGCCTGGCGTCATGTGAGTGATAGAGTGTTCCCTCTTGAGAAAAGAGCAGTAGAGGAGGGGACAGTGTTTTATTGAATGTGTGAACATTGCTTTCTTCAGGAGCCTCGCACAGGCTTGGTCCTGTACAGGCCATCTATCACTTGTACCAAGTCTTAGTGAAGCTTGGACATTGCTCACTCCCCAAAAATGAGCCGTCCCTTTACTGCATTATATCAAACTAGGGCTTGCCCTAAGAGTTTCTCTCACCCAAGTTATTTTTCCTAGTTTCTACTAGTTTGGGCTTGAAGCCTCTTCTACCTCGAGCCCTTGACTAAAGAGCTGTTCAAGATGAAAGATGTTTGGGGGATACATCCAGATAGTCCACCTCTGAAACTATATAATGTAGATTCTTATCTTAACCAGCTACATCAAATTAAAGTCTCTAAAGCATTTTATGAATTGTTCTTCTTAATTGTGTAAGAGTTCTCCCTTCCTCTAAGAGAAATTGTGCTTAAGTGCGGTTAGATTTCTCACTGTAGAGTTTAGATATCTCAATGCGCAATGTAACTCTTCTAAACCCTACACTGATCAAACCCTAGTACAGATAGAACACTTTAAAAGCTATAACTCTTTCGAAGCTGTAAAAATGAGTTTGGAAAAGAAAGAAAAAAAATGTTACAAATTCTGGAACATTTGCAGATCAAAACAAGAATCTCCACTGGATGTATGCTTAGCTTTTTCCCTTCCAGGCAAAATCCTTTCTTCAAACAGGCCATTTCTAATGACCTATCCAAATAGACATAAAGTACAACTTTCATTCATTCATTCATTGAATGTGAATGTGAGTGGAGCGCTCTCTACTGACCCGTACCTCCATCTCCTTGAGCACAGGATGGTCCTCAATCCCAGGAAAGAGGACTCTCATGGCATAGGTGCGGTAGTCCAGGAAGGGGATTCCTGCTCCGTCCAGCTCCTGAGTGAGTTCATGGATGTCTGTCTGCAGCTCTGCAAAGGCTGTACCAAAGAACAAATACATGCTTACAAAGATATCATGAAGGTTGTTTTACTACGAGTTTCAAGTTTTGGTTCAAATGACATACAAATTTCCTAAAAATAGATACAGACTAAAATCATCAAAACAATGTTTTTTATATTTGTATTCTTTAACCTCGATTTCTTGATTTTGACGACAACTTATAATCAGCCTTCAGTTTGGCATTTAGCATTCTGTCAGCAGTGGCCCAACACAAAACACTCATTTAAAGACACTTTGAATTTCCAGAAACGGTATGTTTTAGAGTAGAAAAAGGCAACTCGGGTGAAAGTGAGGAAAAGACGGAGGCGTGTGGAGGAGTAGCGGTGAAAAGCAGCATTATGCCATTGCTCGGTGCTGAGAGCAGAGAGAAAGATGGAGGGAAGAAGGAGAGGGAGGGATAGAGGAAAGTGTTGTGGTACTCAGTGGCTGGAGGGGAGGATGGAATGGCACACAGAAACTTGAGCCTGTGAGTACACACACATTACAAGCTGCCACCTCACGTGCTTGTACTCCAGCACGCGCGCACACGCACACGCGCAGCACACACACACACACACACACACACACACACACACACACACACACACACACACACACACACACACACACACACACACACACACACACACACACACACACACACACACACACACACACACACACACACACACACACACACACACACACACACGTCTTGCCCTACAGCTGAACACATAACCTAGTGCCCAGATGATTAATGTGAGTGCATGTGTCAGTGTTTTTATACATTTTCCATTCCCAGCGAGTGTGTGTTCTGACCCCGTTCTGTATACTCCAGTGGCTTCATAAGTCCCATCTAGAGGGAACAAATCCATTCTCACTCACATTCTATACAATAGTGCATATATTTTGTTGTACTGCCTTGATTTTATTGTAGAAATATAAAGCTCCCTGAGGAGAAAATATACAGCTTTATGGTTCCATTAACTCAAATGTGTGTGAGTGTGTGTGCCCTATAGTGTCACCCAAAATACACCAACACATGGATACACAACCCAAACAAATAATGAACCAAAGCCCAGAATAACAGATGGCTTGTGTCACCCTTTCCCTCTCTTCCTATCTCTCTTTTTCTCCCTCTTTCTTTCCTTCAAAGTGACATCTTAGAGGTCACCTCTCTCTCCCATGTCACTGCCTCTCCTCTACTACATCCCTCCATCTTCCTGTTTGTGTGGCTCACTCACGCCATCCATCTCTCTCTGCTTCTCTAATCCGTCTCTTTTGCTCCAACCTGCCCCATCTCTTCTCTTAATTTATTTTATTTCACCTATACATTCACTATTTTGCTTGTTGCTTTGTTTGCTGCTCTCTTTGCCAGGACTTTCTTGGAAAAAAGGGGTTCACTCAACCTCCGTACTACTTTCCCCCACATATTCTAATCACTTCCTTTCTTTTCCCTGCTGTCTCTTATTTCACCATCTCCTTTTGCAGCCAAATAATTATCTAGCATTGTCTCCCGCTATCCTCGTATCAACTTCATTCTCTCTCAAATTTAAATGTTTTTGTCCCCTCTCTCATAATCTTCCAATCCATCCTTTTTCAGTGCTTTCCTCCCCTCCCTTTCTCCTCTTATAAGTTGTCGGCCTTATTTATCTTCCTTGCTCCGTCCCCCTCCTTTCATTCATCCTGTTGTCTTCTTCCAGACAGTGGTGACAGTGGGGGCAGACAGGGTCAGGGCACCTGGACTCACCACCACACACCCCAGTCAATCATTGTTTGACCTGTGGTGCGAGTTACCAGTACCATTGTCAGATAATCAGACTACATTGCCGTTTCACTTTACTTCATTCGTTCAGCCTGATATTGTGTTAGCCGTTGGGAGAGGGGACATTTTCTTATGTGTTGCTCTGACCAATCGGTATCAAGTGATATGTCCTGACGATTTCATTTTCAGTTGACACAGGA
This sequence comes from Perca flavescens, assembly GCF_004354835.1. Classification (NCBI taxonomy): domain Eukaryota; kingdom Metazoa; phylum Chordata; class Actinopteri; order Perciformes; family Percidae; genus Perca; species Perca flavescens. Next base: position 30,510,464 of record NC_041334.1, on the reverse strand, counting down.
GCTGCGGTAGTGGTTGCTAGGGGAAGATAACTTTGGAAAGTTTATAGTTGAAGCATTATTTTTTAACAATTAACAACTTGTACAGCTGTGTCAATCTCATCTCACTTTTATCATTTATTTTTTCATGGATGCTGCTAGGTAGCTAGCTAACAAGTGACAGAGGACAATGTTGCCTACAAAGCTCTGATTGGTTGACTGTTTCTCCAACTAGTCGAGACAGCCAGTGAGCGCAACATCAGAACGTATAATTTGCTGAACACATCGGACGTGTGGGCATCACTTTAGAGCTCTGAAACCAAGGTACATTTACAACACAAGGACGGTCAATCAAAAAAGACAAGTTGCATCATGGGAAGTGTAGGATCCGGCCTTTTTGAAGCTTGACCCAGGGAAGTCAGGATATCTTGGCCATTGTTGCACTAACTATGACCATTATTTTTTAAGTGTCCCCCATATGTATTGAAATGCACTGATACATTGCAACAACTATTTAAAAAAAATATACTGATTATCTGTCAATATTGAGTCTGAGCTAATATTTAGATATGGTTTCTGTATGTTAGTGCACAGTGCACCTTTCCAACATTAACCCGAACCTGCAGATCATCTTTGGAAACCCCTACTAGTAACTAAAGTACTTGTACAAATGATGTTGTTTTATTTGATGTTTTCTAAAACAGTGCAACAAGTGATCTTGAATAAAAATGTATTCTGATGATCATGGTTATCAGTATTCCCCTTTTCTTTCTCCCCATCTGCTTCTCTCTTTCTTGCCAGACAAACCAGTAACAGGATCAGTAGACTCTCACTGGATCCATGCCGTTTCCTGCCAAATGAATATATGCTAATGTACTGGTGTGTAAGTGTCTCTGCCCCTGCTTTAGTCGTTGCCAAACCCCTCCCTCCTTACTATCCCTCACTTTCCCACCTCTGTGCCCTGCATCTATCTAACCTCCATCGCTCTCTCCCTCCCTTTCTCAGTGTGGATGGTAGTGAGGCCAGCCAGGCGGCTCTCTCATGGGGTAGAGAGCCAACATCTGGTGGCTGGCTCAGATCAAAGTACTCCTCCTGAAACACACCAACACGCAAACACACACACACACACACACACACACACACACACACACACACACACACACACACACACACACAGCTGCCACCTAACAGCAGGGGGACAGTTGGCAGTGAGAGAGAGGGGGAAATAGAGAGTCACAGAGAAAGCATAGAGAGAGAAATGGATAGGACTATCGAATGGGAGTTGTGCAGCTTTTGAGGTAAGCTGCAGTGAGGGAGAGATTTATACAAAGTTATTTGGGGAGAGAACCAAGTAGGGAGAAAGATGAAAAGAAACTAGGAGAATACAAGCATTATGAAAGTAACTTTTGAGGTTTGAGCGGTTAGCGTCACAGCCCTCTTATGATCAGGTTTTGTCCAAACTCACCTTCCTTGCACTCTAGGGCCACCCTGGACTCCAGGTTGTCCATCTGCAGTTGCAGCCGTTTGAGGGTGCGGTCCGCATCCCGTGATTTTCTCTTATAAGCAATCAGCACCACAATGATAACCAGCAGGAGCAAGCCACCACCTCCTCCGATTCCAATGATGGCAGGCAGGGTGAGCAGGCTGTCGGAGTAGATCTGCAAGGTCCCCGGTGAGTATTCAAAGCCTCCAACACGCACCTGGGAGAGCGACACCAACAGAAAACTTACATTCTCTTGACACCACATTAAAACAAATCTGTGGGTCTGTTTGCAACAGGATGTGGCAGGGTTCCAAGCTGAAGCTGTAAACCATCTTCATTTACGGTTAAATTGGATGTTGCTACCACAATTAGAGCGGTGTACTATGCATGATGTGAAAATCTTACAGGAACATTATTTGGGCATTTTTAAATGATCTTCATCTACAAGAGCTACAGTTCCACATGATTGCAATTTTAGGCCTACACCTGTCCACAACCACTATTAATCAATTATAGTGATTAAACATTCTGCAAGGTGCTAGTGCTAAATCCCACATTGCATTTATACAGGCAAACCAAGCTGTGTCAACTCCCCCAAAGCCTTTATATCTGAGTTGGGGAAGGCAACATCTGTTCCCCAGGGCTGTCTTTGGAACCAGTAACACAAGTTTACACAGTCACACACCCATCTGACTTTCAACCATATCACATCGTAACAGTTCTGGCTTGCACTGAACACGCAAATTTAAAAATAAAATGTTGGGATGCGTTTTTTTTTCTTCTTTTATTCCATCTTCAACTGGCTTACATCTATGAAATACCAAATGGAGGTTTAAAAATAGACACAGACCTCTCACGCCTACGAGCCATTTTTTGGTCTCTATTGAATATCAATACTGTTCAAATCCCAAAGAGGATGCCAGCCAAACGAGACCGATCAAAAGCTTCTAAGACATAAATACAGTCGAAAACACCGCCAGCAGTATAAGAAACGGGATGTGTGCATGCAGCTATGTGAATGTGGAAGAGAAATCTAGAGTAATTAAAGAGATTTAGGTCTGATGGATGGGGAGGAAAGAATGAAATGAATGAATGAAAAGGCAGGAAGTGGGGGATAAATACATCCCCCCCTCTTTATGTCAATCCACAGCGGAAACAGCACTGAGAACAGGATCTATAGAAGACGACGGGCTGAGTGGCTGAAAGAACTGTGACAGCCAGACGCTCTAGAGGTGGCAAAAAAAAAAATAAAAAAAAAATCAAGCAGGGTGTTGAAATAACAAGTTACTGAAGATATAAAAGTGTAACTTAGAGAGGGATGATGCCCCTTTTCCAGGTTTTGTATGGCTGTATCCAAACACCTTAAGGCCCTGACACACCAAGCCGACTGTCGACCGTCGGCAGAAAAGGCAGTCGGACTGATCAGCCGGCTCCCTTCTCCCCGAGTTGGTCATAAAAGTGCCTCGGAACACACCGAAGCGACGCCGACTTGAGCGTACGTTCTGCGCGTGCACGGGATGTAATACGTCTCCATAACAGCAGGTGGCGCTAATCTGTATTGTCGCCCAAAAAAAACGAAAACCGGAAATGACGGGACATCTCTCTAAACACAGAGCACGCTGCCGTCGGTCATCGTTTTCATCAGAGAGTGTCGATAGTAGTCAAGAAGGATCGCTGTTGTCATTACTCGCTGAACGGAAGAAAATACGATGGCTAGTAATAAGAAGATACTGGCGTTGTCAGCTCCGGTTTTCTCGTGCACTGATTCACTAGTCGAGGGCTAGCACTCCACCAATCAGATTGGTCATTGAGTCCGACTGCTCACTGGCCGATTCAACAAGTCAAATCGGCCAAAATGAAAGCCGACGGCTCCTCCGGCTGACGACGGCACGGAACACACCGTACAGAGTCAAGTCGCCGACTTCACAGAACGTCCGACGGCCGATAATCAGGGTCGGAGTGTCAGCGCCTTTACACTGGGTGGCCCCGTGATTTGCTCCGTGTGTGACAAATCAAGTCCGAACAGAATGAAGAAAGACACATCACACAGTGGAAAACATCAGGCGATATAAACAAATATTAAAGATGAACTTACAGTGACTTTGTGTTCTCCGGTCAGGTTGGGCCACTCACACAGCAGCTGGCTCTCAGACAGGGTGAGAATGCAGGGCGTCTCACCGATCAGCACCGTGTAGTTCAGCTTAGCGTTTCCTGGGGCTGCAGGAATTAAGTTACGGCCCTGGAAACAGACACGCATGCTTCGGTTACTTACATAAGGTCTAAGTCTATGGTGGTCCACATAAATAGAATATTAATTAGAGAGTATAAACCAAAAAGGATTCACTTTAACTGTGATTTATGTTGTCAATAGTTCAGCCATTGCTCTAGTGTGCAAGGTACTTTAAACTGCAGGCAGCCATAGCAACAGTGCCTCTGCACTGTATATCGGAGGAAAGGCTGCACAGAACTGACTAGTCGTTTTCTAACTAAATTACCAAGTCTATGACATTGCTCTTGAGTTAAAAATGTAACTAAATTACGACATACTGTACACTATGTACTAATGTACTAAATCTAATCAGCGATTAGATTATTTGATCCAGATCTGGTCGATAAGGTCTGGCACAAGTAAACATGCTGTCCAAAGACCGTAAAAATGTGTTGGTTACGTAAGGGTCCTGGAAAGTACAATAACTACATTCTACAGAAATCCCCCCCCCCCCTCTCTCCTCTGCTACCTCCACCTACCCCTCTTCATCCTAACTTGCTGTGCTTTGTGGAGTGGGATGAAATAATTGCTGGAAATTCTCGATGAACGTCTAATTTATCTGCAATTATCTAATAGGATGCCATTTCCGTGCTGCTTATTTCTGCAATTCTTTACCCGCAGCACGGTGGGACAATTAGAGCTTTTCATTATAGAATTATATTTAAAGTTACAGGGGAGAAAGGAGTGATTCTTCCTTTCTAAACCTCCGCCCTGATTGGCCGAGAGAAAACAGGCTTTCGTTTTCCGTGAAATTGCATGATCATTTTCTCTCTCGCTCCTGAGGCTTTGAAGTTCAAGGGGAGAGGTGAAATGACAAAAGACAGCGTAGGTGGGTGGGGCAAAGCCTACATAAATGCACTCTGGATTCAAATTTGTACTGCCTCTACTAAACATGGCTATGAAGTCTGTCTTTAGAAGTTATCTGATAAAAATCTGAGCAGGTGGCATAGCAACGCATGGGTCCACTTTATAAACATTTCTTTCCTTTGGACCTGATTTGAAGGGGGAGGTTTTGATAGCAACTTTTTTTTTTCTTCCTGAAAGGTCTCCAAACCCCACTGAAGACAGCAGGCGAAGAAATAACATCTTTCAAGGTTGTGGTACATCTGAAAGATGGCTGTGTTGAAAGGAAAACTCTCAAAGCAAGAGGAAGGAGAGAGTAGCGTCTCTTTACAGGCATGTTTGGAGCAAATCATTTCAAATGCTTGTCAGCCTCTTATCAGTTGGGTTGGATGCTGACTAGGAGGTCGCTGCAGCATTTTCTAAAATAACGGTTTGTGAGATTGAGCTTTTAATGTTGCTGAAAACACTCAACATTACTGGAACGTTGCTATCTGCTATTACTGCTCTTCTAGTGTGTCTACTGAGTGCTAGCACTCCGCTAGCCTTCTTTTTCCTCTTCCAGACCTTACAGAGTAACCTTTGAAAAAAGCTTTGACGCAAAACCACCACAAACTCCATCCTGACATCATTCCCACAGACATAAGAACCCTTTTTCCGACCTATGCCTATAGGAGAGAGGACAGACAGCAGAAATAAAATTTGAAAGGTGACGCAAAAAAAAAAAAAAAATGAGACAGGAAGAAACACCAGACAGAAATAATAAATGGAAAGACACAAAGAGAGGAGAAAGGTAGAGACGGAGGTAGAAGAAATTAGAAGGGAAGCTGAATTGGAAAAAAAAGTCAAGATTTAAAAGAGAAAGGGTGTGATGGATGTAAAGCAAAGCAAGGTAGAGACAAGGCCAAAACAGATCAATGCTAAGAGCAAGAGGCAATTTACCTTGAGTATGAGCGGTGAGCTGGGCTTCAGCTCCAGCATGCCCGAGGGGCTCAGAGGTTCGAACACGGGGTCCGGGTGGTAGCTGAAAGTCTCATTTACCACCAGCACAGAGCGCACGTCATCCATGACAAAGCCGATCTCATCAGGACTGCTGCCCGACTCCGAGAAGCCTTTTTCAGATCCGGCCACAGAGGGCGCCAGACACACCATCACGGTGTTGTTGACAACCGTGCAGTTCTAGAGAAGGGGAGGATGGAAAAGCAAGGGGGAAAATAGGAAGTTAGAAGAGAGGAAAAAAATAAAAGGACAAAGGGAATGTGAACAGGGGAGAACCTTTTAATGTTTAATGAGGTAATTTCATTTTTCTTTCTAACAACCTTTCTACCTACACTGTTTGCAGTATCGGCGAGAAATAAAAAACAGTAGATTTTTAAATGATTACTCAAAAGATCAACTAAGTTAACTTATACCTAATCAACAATCTATAAGATGGCTGAAACAGGGGTTATGTGATATGAGTGATTCAATCTCTCCGTAATGATATAATGAGGAAGAGGCTGGTTTAATAACATCAGTGTTGTAATCATTGTTGATATCATCTGGAAATCCCCCGTGGGGCTCGACACTTAAATCAGTCACCGATGAACAAATTAGACTGTAATGACTCACATAAAAACAGGAGCGGTCAGCCAGTAGCTACAGTATTAACAATAACACAGCAGTTTCAAAGCATGGTATAGCCTTACGTTATGTCCTATATGTCACATACGAACGCACTCACACACAAAGGATGTGTACAATCACAAAGACACATAACACAACTGTGTTTATAGGTCAACAGAAACAATAACCAAGCTAAATAAAACATGACTGCAGAGAGTGGGACAAAAGAAATAGAAGGTATATTTTTACTTTCGGATAAGAGCGGGAGAAAGGTTAGCTAAGCCCCATGGTGCTAGGTGAAGAGAGGGGGATTTGCCAGAGCTGCTTTATTGCTGGTTGACATTTCAAAGGTTAAACTGCTAAAAGGAAATTCAACATGAAAAACAAACAGAAAATGGGCCCTTGGCTGGTTGACCGACGGGTCAGGTGTGTGCGTCTGCATCTGTGTCCCAGGGGTGCGTGTATCATCTGAAAATCAGTTTTTCCACAGAGGAGGAGACAGCAGAAAGACACAGCGCGAGAGAGAGAGAGAGACACACACACCTGTGTGTCTATATTGGTCTCACTCCGTCTCACTTGCCAAGTCAAGTCACTGCTTTTTTTTTTGGGTTTTGTTTTATCAATAAAAACTGTGTGCGGGTGTCCGGATCTGACCACTTACATTTTCTGACTTGGCAGCTCCATACTTGGCTCTCATTTTGGGCTCCTTGATGGTGGCCAGATTAGTTCCAGTGATGGTCAACATGGTTCCTCCACTACAAAAAGAGTAAACAAGACTCATTATAGAGAAAATTAGAACAAACACAATTATACAATGTTACTGGGAAAATAAAAACAATTCTATGTGCACTTTTGTGTCAGACATTCATGTATGTCCCTTTGTACTTTGTCTTGCATGGTCCACATGCATACACTATTCAGCAGGCCTATCAGCAGAGATAAATGTTAATAAATCTGTTCTCTGTGGGAGCCACGAGGGCCCTACAGTTGGTGATTTACCATTATTGCTCGCTCCTGCAGTAGCCTTTCGCCTGCTTATTCATGGAAGCCCATTTTCAGGTAATCATAGCAACGCTAAAGCCCTTGCATGAATGTTAAAAGCTTCTTTAAACCGATATGGAAGCTGGAGGGAAGAATAAGCGAATATGTAGCATTACTGCTGAGAGCTGAAGCTTTTGGCCTCTCCTCAGCACCTCTCCAAAGTCAGGGGAGATTTTTTTCAAAGTGTATTAAAGTTGCACTGCCATATTTTTCAGCATGAGATGCACTCAGCAACTGCACCGCTGTCAGTGATCTGACATGTTTTGTAACCTTTACACCTGTGACCTATTCAGATCTACTCTATGTGACGCTGACCAGCGGAGACATGGGTAATATGGGTGAGAGTCCTATTCCCCCACACTGCCTTCTCGACAGCCTCTGCTGGCCTGAGAGGCTGAACTTTATCTGATGTGAGGTGTTCTGACAGCAGCTAAATAAGTTAGCATACAACCTAAAACTGGAGTTGGGTAAGGTGCGGCATGAAGCCTAGTGCCAGTGTGCACCAATGAACAAAAAAAGCAAATGATACACTGGCTGCTACTGTATATTGCTAGGTTTCACACAGGCAATGATACACCAATAAAAACAGCATACTCTGTAGTATTGTTCAAGGGCTGTAAAGCAATCTCTGCTCTCTCTGAGCAATGGCAGAGGACTTGTGATCTACTCAACTTAAAGGAGAACTCCGGGCAATTTTTACGTTAATCTTGATTGCTATATGTATATGAGTACTGTCGATAGCAAAAAAAACTAGCCGAATCGGTGCTAGCAACACGGAGCTGCTGCAGCTAATGCCGAGAGCTCCCACTCAGCTAAAACGGCAGTTATGGGGGCATAAGATAAAGAGTGCCTTTGTGCCTCTTAACAGACACAAAATGCAATTAAAATGTCTGTGCAACATGAACAGGGACCTTACATGACAACAAGATGCATTTAGCAACTTAGCCATTGTTTAAATTCACCTACCCTCTTAGCTGCTAGCTGCCATCTGGAATGAGTAAGTGTGTTCAGCCAGGCTCCGGTAATAATCATCACGCAGTAGTTCCATGTGTATTTGTAGCATATATATCCATTTTGTGTGCTGTCGTTGGTGAATATGAGTCTCTGCAGTGGCGAATTGTGTGGTAGTTTCCTCAGCCAGGCTAGCAGCCCGGACCGGCATCCTTCTACTTCCTCCCCGCCTCCCTCGCCTGCTGAGGCCGACAACAATCCAACAAGCGGCCGCTGGTCTGGTGGAGGTCTTCCAGAAGACCGTTCAAGCCTTCACGGCGAAAAATTCTATTTTATTTCACCCTCACAAATAGGTAATTGAGCACTGTAGTGGTTATGACCATATTAGTGACTATGTAACTACATGGAAACGGACGAAATTATGTTTATGCCCTGTACAGTAAAATAGTGTTTTAGACTGTTAGCTGTAGTCTTGCGCTGAAGTCCCGTGTGAATTCAGCTGTAGCGTGAAAAAGGTAAATAGCAGTGTGCAGGTTGGAGGAGCGTAGTGTGTGAAAAGTGACGATCGGAGGTGTTCACAAGGGAAGAAGCTTAGAGTAACGTAACTATGGAGAATACAGAAGATATTGAACACATGGAAGAGGCTTTTGAGTTTTTAGTTACATAGTCACTAATATGGTCATAACCACTACAGTGCTCAATTACCTATTTGTGAGGGTGAAATAAAATAAAATGTTTTGCCGCAAAGGCTTGAACGGTCTTCTGGAAGACCTCCACCAGACCAGCGGGCTCTTGTTGGATTGTTGTCGGCCTCAGCAGGCGAGGAGGAAGTAGAAGGATGCCGGTTCGGTCTGCTAGCCTGGCTAAGGAAACTACCACACAATTCGCCACGGCAGAGACTCATATTCACCAACGACAGCACACAAAATGGATATATATGCTACAAATACACATGGAACTACTGCGTGATGATTATTACCAGAGCATGGCTGAACATACTCACTCATCCCAGACGGCAGCTAGCAGCTAAGAGGCTAGGTGAATTTAAACAATGGCTAAATTGCTAAATGCATCTTGTTGTCATGTAAGGTCCCTGTTCATGTTGCACAGACATTTTGATTGCATTTTGTGTCTGTTAAGAGGCACAAAGGCACTCTTTATCTTATGCCCCCATAACTGCAGTTTTAGCTGAGTGGGAGCTCTCGGCATTAGCTGCAGCAGCTCCGTGTTGCTAGCACCGATTCGGCTAGTTTTTTTTGCTATCGACAGTACTCATATACATATAGCAATCAAGATTAACGTAAAAATTGCCCGGAGTTCTCCTTTAACATTAGATTCATTCCATGGTGGAACAAGAGCATCCTAAAATGTAAATACATGGACTCAGGGCACACAAGACAAAACTTCAAAATGCAGGGAGTTGGCTGTGTTTTCGTAGGCCAGATGGAGCGAGGTGAGGCCAGTCCCAGGCCTTAAGGTGAAAGCGGCCCTGGGAAGGAGCTAGCAGGACGAGAGGCGAAAGAAGGCTCAGGGTTATTGAGAGGCTTAAGGGAGGGTGACAGATGTTGAAGTTGTGAATAGAGTCTGGTGTGAAAAGTAAGCAGACAAATGAATTAGGAGATTTACATACAGTTACGCATTTGTTGGTGGAATAGCAGAACGTAGGGCTCAACAGTCAACAGGGGTAGAGGATAGAGATGTTCCGATACCGACACCAGTATCGGCTCTGATACTGCCTAAAACGGTATCTGGAAGTACTGGAGTTTATGCACCGATCCGATACCACGTTATAAAGCCCTATAGAAAATCTACGTTAAAGTAGTTTATTTATGTTCTTTTTCCATTATAACTGACTGTCAAACTGGATAATAAAAGAAAGTTCTGTGGCATTCATTGTTCACAAAGAGTTTTACCTGAGCTAGCCAGACAGACAACAAAGATAGAAATAATATCACATCCATACAGGTAGAATACAATTGTTAAAACATAAAATATATGACAAACTGGTATCGGATCGGTGCTCAGTATCGGCTGATACGCAAGTTCAGGTATCGGAATCTGTATCGGGAAGCAAAAAATGGTATCGTGCCATCTCTAGTGGAGGATAAGAATATTTTCCACACATACAGTGTACACTTTAATAGTAAACTGAGTGCACTGTATTACACTGTGTAAACAAGGTGGAGCGTCATGCTTTCTCCACAGTGCCATGTGTCTGTGTTGTTAGCATGAAAACCTCTACCTGAAGGGAGGGGAACCAGTCTGAGTCATGTCAGATTTGTATTTTGGACAAGAGAAGCTCAGCGCTGTTTGAAACCCCCACCCCTCTGCAAAAAGGGTCACCAAAGGGGACGCGGCGACAAAATAGCTTGGTAAATAAAAACGTGATTGGCCTGGAGAACCATGCACCTCCTCCTATGGGAGCGCTGAGTGAAACATCAAACACAAGCCGGGTGCCGAGGTTATTTTCCCCCCCAAGGCTGGAACCAACACTTTCGTTTCCCCTTGCTTTCCCCTTAACATTTTTTTCATCCCATTCGAAATGAGACTTTTCATCTGCTAACACCTCTATTGCATGATGAAGGGAGTGTGTCTCCCTGCAGAGTTTTAAACGCGGCTCCCATTTTCACCTCAACCCCCTGCGATGATGCAGAAGTGGATTGTAACACTGTCTTAACAGAGCATGTGTCTAGTGGAAAAATCGAATGTGGGCTGTCTTGAGAGGCGATACTACCAAATAAATACTTGTAATATACTATACACAAGCCAGAGTTGCTTTAAAAAAGATAACAGTACAGGCCAAAAGTTTGGACACACTTTCTCATTCAATGCGTTTCCGTTTTATTTTCATGACTATTTACATTGTAGATTCTCACTGAAGGCATCAAAACTATGAATGAACACATATGGAATTATGTACTTAACAAAAAAAAAAACTGAAAACATGTCTTATATTTTAGATTCTTCAAAGTAGCCACCCTTTGCTTTTTTATTAATAAGGGAAAACATTCCACTAATGAACCCTGACAAAGCACACCTGTGAAGTGAAAACCATTTCAGGTGACTACCTCATGAAGCTCATTGAGAGAACACCAATGGTTTGCAAGCCTATCAAAAATAGCAAAGGGTGGCTACTTGGGGATGAGGAATTGAGGAATCTAAAATATAAGACATGTTTTCAGTTATTTCACAGTTTTTTTGTTAAGTCCATAATTCCACATGTGTTCATTCATAGTTTTGATGCCTTCAGTGAGAATCTACAATGTAAATAGTCATGAAAATAAAGGAAACACATTGAATGAGAAGGTGTGTCCAAACTTTTGGCCTGTACTGTATATGACCCCTTCCCTCTTTCCTGATAGGCTTTTAATAAAGGCCTTTACTTATCATATGGACAACATCCCCAGCTATTTTTATTTCTAGTTCATTATTTAAATACCTGCTTGTCAGTGAGAATTTCAAGTAAATGCAACAGAAAAAAATACTGTAAAAAAAACTCAGGAAATAAAGTAAGACATATTCCTGGAACTATACTTTTGAAGTAAATGAGACCGTCAACAGTGTGTGTTTGTGTTTGTGTGTATGTGCTGGCTTCATTTCTGAGCTGATGAGTAGAGGAGTTTCTAGGTCATGCTGGTGAGCCCATTAGCACTTGGAAGCTCCAAGCTTTTTTTTTTTTTTTTTTTTGCCTCCACAACACAGCTTGTGTTTGCACAGGAAATCATCCTGTGGCTATGTAGTCTCATTTCAATAAGTCAAGTAATATTTACAGATACATATCTGCTGCAGCTCATCAACTGTAGCACTGCACTGCTTCAGGAGCCTCCTTTACTGCTGTTCCTGCTCTCAAAGTTTTTTTTTTCTACTTTTGAAACATAAAGATAAACAGAATAAATAATATGCCTTTGAAAAGCAAACCGGAGTGAAAATGGAGAAGAATGTTTAGGTTTTTTTTCTTCGAGACATAGCCGGGGAGTATGCTGGCAGAATATTACATTCATCACATACAGAGAGTTCATATTTTGTTAAATTGGCTATGCTCCCATTAATGTATATCCCAAACACAACCACAACCAGGGATTAATAATGTATTGATGCATTTGTATACGTTCTATATATGTGCATCAAGCAGAATTGTAGATCAAACACTATGTTAGCGTGAATTATAGATAATGAAATAATCATATGACATTATACAACGAAAGCTGAAGGAATTAGTTATATGGTGCAGCAGGACTTCAAAAATACATCAATTTATGCCAATATTGCCTAGTTTTTAAACCTTTCCTGTGAATTATTCACTGTGTATTACTTTCATGGTTGGCGTGCACGATGTATGCAATATTGGGAATGAATCAATCAATGCAGTCTCGGTTTTGAGATAGCTGTAAGCTTCGACGCAACACAGAAACTCCTCCACGTTTATACAAAAGGGTCATCTTTGCTGATCCCAGACTAGCCGAGGGAAAGGCCCTGATTGTGTCCTCACCTGGCGATACTCCAGTCGGGCTCGATCTTGAGGATTGTGGGATCGTCCGAGTAGTTGAACTTGACCTCTGGGTTCCTCAGCTCAGCAGAGTTGATGTCCACCATGACCGGGGTGGTGCCAGGGGTTTGTCCCGCCGGGGTGACGCACACTATCTCCTTGTTGCTCCGCCTGAAAGAGCAGGAGATGAAGGGAGTAAGGGAGGACAGGAGGGAAAGAGAAAGACAGATTTTACATACAAAGGATGCTGATGGTCTCTCTTAAAGTGAACTGTGTGCTCCAACTAAAGATACCAGAAGGTCTTGAAAAGGATTTTGAGTATTTGGGAGCTGACTCTCTGACAGGCTATGAGACAGACACACAGAATAAAAACTGAAGTGAGTGCAGCGCAGGAAAGAAAATCCTACTTTATCCCTTAAATAACTCATAAATTATTTATCAGATGTGACAAAAAGGCACATGCACGGTGACACAGTTGCTTATCCACAAGGCCGACATCTTTCAGTCTGTCCAGCCGTGATTTCATCAGCCAGAATCACAGAATGCTGTACTTCAAAGCTCTCTTTCTCTCTCTTTCACTCACTCTGTCTCTCCCTCCTTCCTGCACTTCCTTTGGCTGATAGATCTGAACTGGCATATCAGGCTGGTCGTCTCTCTGTGTGATGTAACTCCCTCCCTAGCAGACAGGCAGCCAGCTGTGACCTGCTGGGAAACTTTGTGCCGCTGCCAGAAACTTTGTGCTCCACTCCAGTGGCTCATTCCAGCGTCCCCTCCCCCTGTCGGGGGAGAGACACTACTGGCCCAAGCGGCGGGAGGGTGGCTACCTGTGAGACAGCATGTGCGCATCTACGTACAGTACGTGAGTAATCAGTGTGTCAAGCAGGTGCGCTTTGATATTTGCATATAAACACAGTGCACAGGTAGAAGATTAACACTGTGTCAGTATGTGTTTTGTGTCACTCGTCGTCTGCTAACATCCTACAGTGCACTGCGAGCGTGAGTAACTGGGTGTGTGTGCATTGTGCAGGCATTGTGGCAGGCGGCGCAGTGTGACATTTTGAACATAAGTAGAACAAGCTGATTCTTACACAAATCCTCCCCCGATATCTGCTGTGAAAGTGAAATCCACAGAAAGACTGAAGATGAGGGCTAAGATGAAAGAATGAAAACCTATTTTTGCGGCTCTATCCCGGCGGCTTGTGGTAGAGTGGAGTTGGGTTTGGATACTGAGCGAAAGCAAAAAAAAAACGGGGCAATTGTGCGTCTTTGTCTACATGGCTACTGTCTCCCAGTAGGCAATTTCAACAGCGTCCTCAGACGGAGAGGGGACTGAAGAGGGCAAAAATAAAAATGGTTTTCCACATTCCACTAGTGCTGTGTTTCCATGACAACCATTTCCACAACACTGTCGCTGCGGAGAGCGACTGTGGTGCCACGCACGTATTTTTGACAAGGTTGCGGCCACACAAAAGAAAGCCAAGAGAGGACACAAAAAGAGAAGGAAAGAAATGGGGTTGCAGAGGGAGATAAGAGGATGAGTGACTTGGGGTAAATAGGTTTTGATTAAAGCGGGGGCCCCACTGAATACAAAGACACATTAAAGAGATGGACTCAACCAGTTCATTACTTTGGCCATAAAGGTTATTGCTGCTCAGTGAATGAAAGGCCAAGACTATTATGCTCACCTTTCTCGGGATGTGCTACAGTGCTTTAAATTGGCCTTTACTTTTTCTTTTGATATGATATAAAAGAAACTTGATAGGTCCAAGCTCATTAGGTTGACCTGTCACTTGTTGCTTGAAAGAAGGGAACCACTATAACAAAAACTCCAGCATTATAGAGAATTTGCTCTAAAAGCGAAACAAGAAAGAAAGAAACAAGAAAAACTCTGGACCAGTGCCTCAGCGACAATGGAAAAATGTATAAGAGGAGTGTAAACATGTTCTCCGTTACAAATTAGTCACCTTCTCTAGCGAAGATTTTGCCTGAACATTCCATTTCAGTACATAGGTGCTTGTTTTAGTTCACTAACAATGTTTTCTGCGAGGTCTCGCTGCCATTTGCCAGACACCACACATGAGTGGATGTAGTCCAGAGCTCAGTTTGCTGTCACTTTGCCAGGAAGGGACTCAAAGAAACAATAGAGTTCTTGGCTGGAGGAATTAGAGTCATATCAAATTGGATCTTTGTCTCCTCTTCTTTAAATCCTGGCACAATCTCTTGCAGAGTGAGTGACAACGGAAGATAACGGTGGCACATTATTCTAAAAACTAAATTAAAAAAACAACTTATTTCAAACATAAGTTGAAAGCAGGAAAAATGTTAGTTACCAATTACCAGCAACACCATATCATTTCTTCCAAATTATAGTCATATCAAATGTGGGCAATGTACTTAAGTAATTCACAGCACAACTGAACAATGATATCAGCTTCCCCGAGAAAGGCTACACTGTCATTCTCACAATTGCTGTGAATTACAGTACTGCAGGTCATCCTTTTGCTGGCAGCATTTTTCAGACATTCTTCAAATCAAAGGCTACCAGGAAAAAATGTTTAAAAAAGAAAACAGGAAATAACTATAATTATCAAAACACGGAAGAACTGTAAAAGATGGCAGATGGCAAGTAAAAGAGGGGTGGGGAAATCATTATGAATGGTAATTGTCTACAGAGGAGGATTAGCGAAAAAGAAAACTTCAGAGTCAAAATTAACTTTTTTCTTCTTCTTTTTTTTACATATTTAAGCTCTTTTGCTGCATACACATTGTTCTCCACCATTTGGAGACCTTTTATCAACACAGTCCCTGCCTCCAGAACAGCGCAATAGATGTTTAAACTGTCCATTTTCCCAGTGAAATCAGCCTCAGGTATGACCATAGATTTATTTAATAAGTAGAACTTTGTTCACCTCTCGAAGTGGCAGGGGTGAAGTCCTATCTTCACAGATACAGCACTGCCTGCATTGAGATGACTGCCTTCAATGGTGATCCTTGTTCCTCCAGACAGCGGCCCAGTGGAAGGAATGACACGGGTAAAGTATGGAGACTAAGGAGGGACACAGGTAGAGGACAGGTTGATAAATCATTGCTGCTGGGCTTCAACAAAGATGTCAAATACAGTATCAAAAACATTAAAAAAGTGCTTTGTCTTGGCTGTAATTTTATTCAGCTGTGCTCTTAAAACACACACACACACACGCACACTTACCACAAAGGAGAAGGCCTTGGTGGAGACTGCTTTGTAGTCGGGGTGAATGCAATCCCTAACACACACTTCTACCTGAGCCTCCTGCACCCTGTAACCTGTTGCATCATTCAGCCGGCACACAATCCTGAAAAAGGGAAACACATGGGCGGGGAGATGAGTTCCATTATTACTGCTCCCAGAACAAATGAATGTCAAGGTTTTCTTTTCAATGTTTGCTTAATAAAGCCATTTCAAATAAAAAAAGATGCTTGGCCGAACAAGGACCAAGTGAAGGAGAGACAGAGGTGCAGAACAGATGATAGTGATTTCCATCTCCAAGTCAGAAAAAAAATCTAATAGTTCTCATTCATAATATTAGAAAAAGCAGACCTATATAATAATGAAAATCTGCAGTGCTAAGACAGGGCGGAGTATTTGTGTGTGTGTGTGTGTGTGTGTGTGTGTGTGTGTGTGTGTGTGTGTGCGTATCTGCATTAGTGTTTACTGTAGAACCATAAGCCTCGCACTTGGCCCTGGGTGCTGGCTGGCCAAATGAAAATCCACCAGAGAAATGATTGAATGAGGGGAGGAGTGGCAGTGTAGCTCACGCGGAGAACACACACACATACGCACACTTCCTTCATGTTTCACACACTGGAGACACACTTGACTGTTAATTAGCCAGAGTGAACGAATGAGACAGAGAGAAAGGGCGATAGTGCAGAGGAGAGAGGGAGGCAGAGAAAGAGAGAGAGTTAAAGTGGGAGAGGCTGATTAATTGAACAAGCTCATATCCTACACATCTCCTCTGCTTCCCTCCCTCCCTGAGATGAGTTATTAACTCTCCTGCTTCCATCCTCCCTGCAGGTGGCCATGGCAACTGCGGCGACAATGAAATTCACATTTCGATGCTTTCGTGTGTTTCCATTGTTTTTATTTTCCCTTTCATTTATTCCCAGGTCTCCCACTATGACAGGGGCCATGATTAAAATGCTAGACAGCTCTCAGTTAGAAACTGCAGCTTAACTTGCCTCATTACTGCACAGAGTGCAATGCAGGTGGCTACATTGAGCTGTTACTACGTGGTGAGAAAGACAGAAAGTTCATGGTACATTTGTAAAGGTGACAACATCACAGGTAAATTACACCACCCCTCAATCAAATACCTGAGGTGGAAAGTGATGGTGAAAACTTAAACATATGTCAAATTGTCACACAGAAACTACTAATAAGGCAGTAAAAAAAGGTTATACCAGGTTCTGTTTCTCCACACTACTGGCAATAATTTACTTTTCTCAATGTGGAATTAAATCCATCTAGTAAATATTTAATGAGTGAGGTGAATGAAAAGCCTACTAATGCAAAAAGAACCAGAAGTGCTGCATTTTCTTGCAATTTCATTTCATTTCAATTCAATTTTATTTATAGTATCAAATCATAACATAGGTTATCTCGAGACACTTTACAGATAGAGTAGGTCTAGACCACACTCTATAATTTACAAAGCCCCAACAATTTCAACAATTACAGTAATTCCCTCAAGAGCAAGCAGTGCGACAGTGGCGAGGAAAAACTCCCTCTTGGGAAGAAACCTCGGACAGACCAAGGCTCTTGGTAGGCGGTGTCTGACGGGCCGGTTGGGGGTGTGATGAACAGTGGCAATAATAGTCACATTAATAATGGAACATGGAACTCCATTCACAAAAACAGGGAATGTGCGAAGCTGTATATGAAGTACAAGTGCTGGCAGAGAGAAAAAGGCAGCCAGAGTGAGAACATATGTGTCTACATTTTGCCTAACAGTCAGCACAACTCCTTCTCTCCCCTCTCTGCACCAGCTGACCTTTGACCTGTGCTGTCAGTCCCGTAACCCTGTCCTGTCTCCTGTGCTACAGATCTGATAGGGTCACGGGAATGACGAGAGCGACCAGGCCACTAATGGCACCGTATGGCTAACATCACTTTTAATTAGCATGACAGCCTCACTGCCAGCCGCGCCCTCCTCCTCCTCCTGCGGGTACCATGGCAACAGGCCAATGCCGCGTTACTGGGTTGACAGGGTTAAGTGTAGACACCTTGGTGGTTTCGGATGTAACAGCTAGGACAAAATGAAAGAAAAAGCTACAACACAGAACCACCTATTACTCCGCGGCTACACGGGCAAATTTAAGAATGGTATGTTCTGTCTGAATACAACAAGGTTGTAAATTATAAATCAAGGCTGACATGTCACTACCATATTTCTAAACCCATTCTGGGGAAAGCTGTCATGGCTGGCGAGAGCTACACAGCATTCTGTTGTCCTGGCTGTCAAATCATCAAAGTCACATTTCTTAGTTTCCTTCTTAGTGAGGGGGCAGAGAGAAAACTAAATCAGCTGGGACTGCGCTGCAGAACTCAGCAAATGGAGCATTTGCGTACAAATGACAGCTACATAGTCACAAATAGAATATTGAGGACACCTCCAGCTGTGACGAGCGTCCCCAATTTTTCCTCCTCCTAAATTGTATTTCCTCTGCTTCCAGATGAATTCAACATAAAATAGAGAGTGTGACTCGTGTAGTATCACTAAAGGCCCAGATCTTTCTGGGTAGCTATAATAGTGCAGTGCCAGCATCACACTGGCTGTTGTTGGAAGTCTTTTTTTCTCATTCTGAATAAAATCAAATTATTGGTTCCCATGATATTACCAAAGAAGCAATGAGGCAACCTGTTTACAGTTAAAACAAAGGGAATTCTTTGTCATTTCCAATTGACTGAACCTATAACTCAAGAGAAATCGAGGAGCGATGATTGTTTACTGCTGTTGCACAGGTAATACCTTTTTCAGAATATACTAGTTCAGTTATTAAATGGGAGTTAAGTTCCACCCGAGGCACCCGCCATGATTCACAATTTCCCAGAAAGCAGTAAACATAACTTAATCAGTGGGAGCGTCACATGACACGCTTTCTTCTGTGGAAGACTATTTTAGAAGATGCAGTATGGCCCACCCACTTCAAGCTATTATTCTGATTATTAGTGATATTAAGTTGTTCCACGTAAACTCAGCTACTGCCAGATTTACATGGACTGCACTTAAGTACTAAGAATAGCAGTACCAAACACAGCAGGAGCCTGTTTGCAATGGGGAAGTGGTGTTTAACTAGTGGAGTTTTTGCTGAAACAGAGGCCTGTGAGAGAGTTCCAGTGTTGTGCTTAGCACTCAGTGTCACATCAATATTGGACACAGACAAGCATGGGAGTGGAGAGTCTCAGAAACAAGGAGCCAGAGAGTGAGTTGTGGGAGTGAAAAGATGAAGACAGAGAGATAGTGTCAACGTACTGCTCGGCACTGATGTATTGGTCCTCCTGAGGGTTGCAGGTCACCTTTCCGATGCGGACTCCACTCTGGATGTCTTTGAACTGCAGACCCAGGTTCTCACCCGTGATGGTCAGCATGGTTCCTCCCTGCCTGGGCCCAGTTTCCGGAGACAACTGGTTGGAAGAACAAATTAGAGAGGACATACACCATGTTAGCCACAACAATATATTGGACAATCATTTTTTACCCAAAGCAGTACATCATAGAAGATATATTGTATGTCAGCATGAATGACAGTTTACTTAAGTCATTATGGCCATCTCCCATTCTCAATGAACCAAATACTTGCTACCTCATTAAGTGAGATGAAAAATGACCTTGAATCCATTAACTCCACCTCAACTCAGTCAAACATTCACAACCTGCCAACTCGCACACTTAACCTGGACCCACCCATCAAGCCTTCACTTACATCTCTCATTTAACCTTGTGACGATTTATCTACTGAACACAATTACTGCGCACAGCGACCTCTGCTCCCTGTCTTTTCACTAGAGGTCTGTGAAAGGTGTGCGGAGGTGCTAATGGCTACCCGAGGCTAGCCTAGTCACTAATCACAGTCCCATTCATCCAACCCACGACACAGACAATGGTCCCTTTGGTAATCAGTCAATACTACCATAATTAGGGCTAAAGCTAATTGGATTAGAACCTGGTGGGGGTCATTTGTCGCAGTGGGGTGGGAGGAGGGTGAAGGGGATGAGATGCTGGCGGTTGGGTGTGGGGCTGTGGGTAAGGTCACACTTTGACCTGGCTTGCCATAAAGGGAGGATACAATGGACGATCAGTGATTAAGCTCCCATCAGTCCGACATTTCCCCTGTAAGTGCGAAGCCCCATGTGAACTGCATTCGAACATGCATTCACCTATGATTTTCTGTTTTGTGTAGATAATACAGATAGCACACAACAGCTGGCAAATCCACTGGCAGCAGAAATTCTCCCTGAGATTTAAAACGTGTTAAAGAAAAAGAACGACATTTTAGGAAATACGTTATTTTAGTTTCTTGTTGTTAAATGAAAAGTTCGATACCATCATGCTACACCCTGCTACATCCTGCTGTGCCTTGCTACACCATGAACTACTACAGCTACTATTGCTAGTCATAGTTCCATTATTTTTATTGTGACTATTATCGCCACTGTTCATCGCACCCCAACCGGCATCGTCAGACACCGCCTACCAAGAGCCTGGGTCACTGTCGCACTGAATTACTGGAATTGTTTCCAATTGATCTTTGTAAATTATAGAATGTGGTCTAGACCTACTCTATTTGTAAGTGTCTTAGGATAACTCTTGTTTTGATTTGATACTATAAATAAAATTGAATTGAATGTACCGGTAATATAAAGCTACCGCGAGGAGCTGGTTAACTTAGCCTTCAAGCATGTATGTAAACATGACTAACTTGACCTTATGTTTACCGCTCAGACATCAGAGAATAATGTATCAATCTTCTTTTCTACCTCGCGGGAACAAAGTGAAAATATCGAAACAATATTGAACTATTCTTTTGAGTGTATCTACTTTCTCGCATATAAATCAGATCCACTCTCTCAACCTGCTCTGTACAACTCTTTTTCTCCACCTGGTATCCTAACAATGATCCCCAGTCGGACATCATTATAGAAATGGTGGCGGGTTAGTAAGAGCCACAGGTGTTCAGGACACCATTAACAGAAACACACAATGGGAACAAAGCCCAGTGTCATTCAGGCCAGAACTGAAATGCCACAGTGATATAATTAAGGAGTGTTTTTCATCTTACGCCAGCTAGGCTTCTGATGAACATCCATCCTCCTTCCGTCGCCCTTTCCCTTTTCCTCTCCGGACTTGTGTCTTTTTAATTCACTCTCTGTCTCTTTCTCGGTGTGCCTGAATGCGTATATTTTAGCTGGAGACAAAAGAGTGAGTGGGACATAGTAGTGCCCCAGTCAGAATCTTCAGATATGGTAATCAAATCTCTCTTGCTCTATAAGCACTGGCTTATCAAAACACACACACAACTTGTTACATCCACAACTAAACAACGCAAACAAAAAGCCCTTCTTGATAAAAGCCACCAGCCTAAACACTCGCTCTATTCTCTGCTCACTGTCGCGCCGTTCCACACCCATTCAAATTCCCTTTTTTCCCCTCTTCGTCTCCAACTTGTCCCGTTGTGTCGGAGGCTTTGTGTGAGGACTATTGTGGCCGGCTGAGCAGCAGTGCACAGATAGCATCTGCTAGTTATAGGAAAAGGAGGAGGAAGGGGGGAAGCAGGGGATGCAGAGAGAAATGATATGAACATGGCGTAAGGTTTCTGAAGTTTATCTGTGATGTGAAAGACTCTCAAAAATGAAAAGTCACACACATACCAATGGAGTTAATGAAGTGAGTGATGACAGGGATAAAACAGCGAAATGTTACTATGTGAAAAAAATTATATGATTGAAGATGTAAATCCTTACAAACATGAAGAACAAAACTGAAGTCAAAATACTATGTGGGCCAACTATATTACTGCTGCTGAAATGTTTAGATGGTAAAATCATTATAAAAAGTAAATAATCTCAATTTAGACATGGGAAGGGTAAGAAGGAAAGGAAGGGAAAGTAAAAACGATCAAGGGGTTGAAAGGGGAAAAAAAATGCTTGAAAGTGGGAATGAGGGACAGAGGATACAAGGAAGAAAAGAAAGTGACAAGAAAATAGAGGTAAAGAGATCTGGCAAAGGCCAATATTGCAGCTTAACAATACATGAGGGGAAAATCATTGGACTTTAGCAAGTACACACGCTGTTAAACTGGACAAAGGCACGCACACTGAAACTATTCCATGCTATGCCAGGAAGATTACAGTATGCACAAACACAAAAAAACACTTTCGCATATACAAAAGATTGCAAAAAGGCAAAAACCCACATAGCACAGAAGTGTGCCACATGCTTGAACACAAAAATGCACACACCCACACATGCACACACAAACACGCTGGTCTGGCTTGTGTTGCTCTAATTGGTTTCTAAGGGCTAGCTGTAATGCTCTTCCTGTCCCCTAGGAGAATGCAGGCAGAAGATGATGGATGATGGAGGGCCAGGCAGCATCCAAGGCCAGTACTAGGACACTGCTGCACTACACTGGGAGACAGACTGTGTGTGTGTGTGTGTGTGTTTGTGTGTGTGTGTGTGTGTGTGTGTGTGTGTGTGTGTGTGTGTGTGTGTGTGTGTGTGTGTGTGTGTGTGTGTGTGTGTGTGTGTGTCACTATCTGTGAATGTGATTTTGAGGAGACCATACAAGTCATGCATTGTAAGTTGTAGCTTATTTTGTTTCCAAATGTTAAACATTTTACATCTGAATATAGGCTTCTCAGACTTCTCTTCCAGACTTCTCAGAATGTGTTTGCCTGTGGTAGTTAGAGTTTTCTGCTTGTGTGAGTGTATTTGTGGATGCATTCACACACACACACACACACACACACACACACACACACACACACACACACACACACACACACACACACACACACACACACACACACACACACACACACACACACACACACACACACACACACACTGTGTGTTTGCTTGCTGTGAAAGGAGAACTAATTAATCTTAGTGCACAATGTCAGTGCACTTTAACAGTCAAATTCTTGGTCTAAAACCAAATCATTTAGAGCCTAAAACATCAATTGCTGTGTTTGGAGAACAGTACTTAGGTGCCAGAGTCATTAGTGGAACGGTACCCAACTGCACAATATTGAACAACATTGAATGGGCTATAGCACACTTGGAAATGAAACCAAATGGGTTCAACGCTTGCTGCTCTGAAAGCTTTGGATAGCTGTGTTTATGTGTATAATGTCTGTAAGTGTGTGCGTGTGTGTGTGTGCGCGCGCGCTTGCGGTCACACTCTCCAGTGACGTTTCTTTCCCGGTCAAGCACACATTCTCCAGTCCAAATGAAATTAGCGGCTAATCCGCTAGCTAATGGCCACAAAGCAGCTAGCATGCTGCTAAAACCAACAAAGCAGCCTGAAAAAAAGAAATGAAGAAGTGGAGTAATATTCAATTTGTGTGGTGGTTGCAATGCTCTTTGGGAGAACTTGAAGATGAAATGGCAGAAGAAAAGAGAGAGATTTTCTTTGTCGCCTACGGATGTTCTTTTGGCATTAAATGTCACACTGTAAATGTCAAAGGTGGTGAAGAGAGGTTGGCAGCAGAGTGGCTCGGTGATAACGCCTCCTCCACTGCTTCTCTCTTCCTCTATTCTTCTTTGTCTCTTTCCTGATCTCAAACCTGCAGTACGTTTCTCCTCCTGCTGTTTTTGAAGCTCTTCTATGCCTGCTTTTTGACTGCCACCAACATCTTGCCCCGAGGCCAGGATTTACCCCTCAATATTCATGCAAGAGCACATGCTTGCACGCGCACACGCCTTCCCACCCCTTCATACCAACCCCCGCCCCCCTCCCCATCTCTCTCGTACATACAAAACCCAATTGCCTCTGTACGCTTGTTTCAAAGA
Source organism: Perca flavescens (assembly GCF_004354835.1). NCBI lineage: Eukaryota > Metazoa > Chordata > Actinopteri > Perciformes > Percidae > Perca > Perca flavescens. Next base: position 30,486,759 of record NC_041334.1, on the reverse strand, counting down.
GATAACTGAAGCGAGCAAGAAGAGAGAGAGAGAGAGCATTAGCGAACAGATTTATCTATGTGCCAGTGCCCCAATTATCCAATATCTCCATTACGCATTCAGAGAGACGAACCCGTGTCACACAGTAAATGCACTGAGGGCTCCAGCCGTACAAGTCTGCATCATTGAAATGGGCATGCATTATAAACCATACATACATTTCATTTAAATAGAGAGAAATGGCACTTGTTTTGACTGAGATGATGATTCGTCTTATTTGAGATAAAGTTTTATTCAAAGGGAAAAAAGGAGCGTTAAAAGCTCGAGGAGGACTGATGGAAAGGAAAAGAAGGGAAAAAAGCAGAAGGACAAATGAGAACAAGCGAAAGGGTTGAACGCCAAGACACGTCTCACACAGCGGTGCATGGCTTTCAAACCAGGCTGTGTGTGTGTTCCTGAGAGCGTGCATGTGCGTGTCGGTCCCAGTGGTGAGCTGTAGAAACTGTGACCCAAGTCAGTCAGACGAGGACCACCGCCACGGTTACCGGTGGCAACAGATGGGTAGGCCATGGTGTTTAGACGCCTTACCTCCCCCAGCCTGTCAGATGCGCTCATAGTGGGACACAATTAGCACACTTCCACGTTCTGTTTCTTTGTCAACCTCCTGCGCACACACACTCCAGACAACCACACTCTCTGCCTCCTCAAGTGTGTGTGTGTGTGTGTGTGTGTGTGTGTGTGTGTGTGTGTGTGTGTGTAGAGCTATCATCTCTAATCATGTCACTGTGTTCAGTCTTGGTGTGTGTGAACTGCCTCCTCCTGGCTGGCCCATCTGTGTTGTGGTTGCAGTCATGATGATGGCTTCTAAGTTGTCTATCCTCCCTGCGGCCTCCCGTCCTACAATGTCCCCTTCACTCGCTGAGGCCAAACAATGATGCAGCACAGGTAGGAATGTCTAATCTCTTCTTTTGGAAAACTTACTTTTACTAATGAGCTGACTTTGGCAATCCTGTGATTTGCGCCAACAGGCATGTCTTCAGTTTCAAAGTTTACCAAACAAGAGGTAATCACAACCCTGTTACAAAGGGCATATTGTCACTTGAACCCCTCTTCCCTTCTGGCCCCTGCGCTGAAAAAAAACCTGACTTGTTTGTTGTTTAGGAGGTCAAGTTGCTGGGCAACGCACACTGCATAGCAGCTGAAGTGTCTGCTTTAACTTCAGCAGTGGTAAGAAAAAGAGGTTTTCTTTAACTTGGCTTTAGCAGCTCCATGCAATGTTGATTTTACAGTGGGCTGTTCCCTGGCCTCACAGACCTTGGGGTGTTAATATGTGTGGCAATGGCATCAGTTAGAATGTTTGACCAAAAAGGATAAACTTCATGAGGTTTTACTTTATGTAGTGAACTGGCAAATGTATATATATGCTGTATATACACATTTCTGCTAGTTTATTTTTACCTTATATTTATACCTTGGATACAAATGGTAATATAGCTTCGTAAAATTTAACTTGTTTGTTGTACACTAACTGCTTTAGGGTGTATGTTGTTGCATGTACAACATGTGCGCTCAAAGAGATGCAAGTATGTGCTTGCATGTACATATGTGCAGTTAGGAATGTGTTACCCTGCTGAGCTTCAGGAGCACACGGAGCTGCTATATGGTGTGAGCATGTGTTGTTACTATGACGGCTTACCTTGGTGATCTTGGGGTGTGCACAGCGGCTGTTTCCTGTGGTGGCATGCATCCAAGTGTTCTCTGGAGGAGTACACTCCTGCCTCAGGGAGCATTTCTTCTCCTGTACGCACCAGCCACATTCAAACCTGGGGTTTGCCTTCAGACACATCCCACAGCTCTCCCTCAGGGCATAGCACTTATACAGGTGGGCTGGTGAGGAGAAGAAAATTAGGTTATAATAAAGTATTATTATGGGGCATGAGGCTGGGGGGAGAATATAGTTACCTCACCATCAACATAGTTTGTGTTGAATTATTACAGTGCAAGCTAGACAAGTAAACAAACAACCTGAGTGGTAGAACAGTTTGAAAATCAACCAAATACCTTGATTTTAAGTTTCTCAACTTCCACACAAAAATTCCAAAACTTCTTCAATGTCGCTGAGACTAAATTGAGTTAAGGCACTATTTCCCAAAGGGAAGGGAAATCTTTTTTCACCCTCTCTGCTATTCCATCCCCAAATCCCATTGGTCATGGAGCAGCTTTAAAGCAACCCTGTACCAATTACAGGCTAATAAAACGACTCCTCTCTAATTACATTAACATATCAGTATTTAAGACAAGTGAGCATCGCTCACACTCCACCAGATGATTATCATGATTGAGAAATAGGAAGGGGGCTGGCAGTGAAGAGAGATAGACCGAGAGAGGGGGAGACATCTTCGAGCTCTAGGTCGCCTCTGGTTGCTCTTCAGGAGATTTACACTTGAGATAACACACAACGCATAGACACCGATGCATGCCGCTGATATTATGTACTGTCAATACTGCTGCATCTAACAGATGCTATTTAGCAACACTTTGTCTCTGGAAGAACCATTGACTGTCAACGCATTCTATGTTGCCTCTATGAATATAAACACCCCATTATTGTGGATTACAGTGGGGTCCCTATGTTCATACACATACGTCCGGTATCAGTCAGAGCCAGCAGCCTGAGATATATGTGAAATTTGAGACTTCAACAGCTTGCTTGGTACATTTAGCCTACATCAATAAATGGAACAAAGTGACACTGTGGTATTACCTTACAATACTGACAAAATGGCAGTGATCACAGATTTCAGAGACGTAACCTCTTCTAATCTGAAATACTACAAATAAATCCCTGTTCCTTACTGCATCTTTCACCATCAAAGAATAACGAACAGGACCAGACGATGCAGCTCCCTCTGTTGCACAAAACTCCTTGTGCATGTCATCAACAGGCCATATTGAACCCAGTGGTAGCTGCAGATGATGTTACTTTGCCTCACAGCATGAGAATAATGTTACAGACCCCTGCTGTGCTGTACAGGCCACAATAATTATGGAGACAGCAATATAAAGACTGTCCTACTAGTAATTATATCCAACAGACATGATCTCATTGTCTTCTCCCACAGTGGTGCATTGAGTATGTGTATGCGTTTAATCATTAGACTCATGGTCCTTTGTCTGGAGGGTGAAGCGTGATTATACATTAGTGTGCACACTATATAATACTGTTTTATAAGTGGGTATACGTTGAAGATTTTTTTTACCAAATAAAAAATGTTAGAATGTGCATTGTGGAGCTGAAAAATGAGTTGCAATGATGCAATGTTTTTTTTGTTGTTGCCCATTTTATACCTAACTAAGGCATTTTGCACCGTCTGTGTGTATTCATCCATGAGCCATGCATGCTAAATAAGGACTGAATTATGAGCTCACTGTCTAACACCACTACCGGCCTAACAAATAGTTGAAATATATCTATAACAATAACACTGTTTCCAAGGTCAAGAATGAACTGTAAAGCTCAGTAACAACCCTTCTCTGTTGGTGATTATCATTGACAGAAAATCAATTATTAATCAATGTTCAAATGTGGGGAAAGTAACCTTGAGCTGCTTTCTGAAACAACATTGTGATGGATGAATCTTACCTAGCTTTTTTCCTGTCAGTGTAAAATCAGATTTTAAAATGTGCTAAAAAGCTCTGGTTTTCCTAGGTAGATCCCCAACTTTTTTCAACAGATTAAAATGTAATCCTCCATTGCAGAGAGAATGTGTGTGTCTAAATTGATAACTTTAAAACTGGTTTATCAGTCATTTGACTCTTCACTTTACTACTGTGACCTGCTACCACTACTTATTTGCTACCTATTAGCAATGACAAGAGTCTTGTGGGGTAAAATCAAAATCAGAGCCTTGCGCACACGCACGCACACGCACACAGTATATAACAGTGTTTGAGCCCTTTACAGACCAAGAATATCAACTGCAAATGGTGGGCTGGCCGAGGGATTTTGGTCACAATATAAATGATTTACTATGCAGTTAGAACTGGTTTTTCAGAGAGTCACAAAACTTCCAGCAGGTTTTGGATTCTATTTCTTTGAGATGCTTTATCCGCCATGACTCGACTCAGCTGAAGATAAAAAAAAACTGACACAACAAATCATCACCGCTTTGGAAATGCGATGGATTGTCTATACTGTAATGTCTGTTGTTAAAGGTGATACATGTTAAAGGTTAGGACACATGAAGAGAGATTAGAATAGGTTTATACTGGATGGCACTCTCTACTCCTCCCCAGTCTTTTGTATAGTAATATAATTTGCTCATGCAGATTAATACCTCCTTGAGCCAATAATGTACGACACCACATTAACTCACCTTGGATGTTGTAGGGGTTGTCGATGACAAAGTTTCCGTTCCAAACTACAGACAAATCCACTGGCAGGTCACTGATGTCATTGCCCTCGTAGGCATACTGAAATACAAAACAACATCATCCAAATTAGCATTCATAGTCACATGTCGCTACCTAAATCAACAAATTGTTTATACCAATAACATTGCTGTAAGACATTCAATGTCTTTTAATAACATTTTAAATTAGTAAAAGAGAAAAAAATAATTTGCCAATACCAAAAGCAAGCTCAGTTCAGCTAGTGGCTGGTAGTAATGTCATCCCCTGCGGTGCTCACATAGTTGAAGGGCCATAAAAATGAATGATGAGAGACAGGCTATATTGTGATTTTAACACGCAGCACATCCGCCGCTGCCTGGCAGAGCACAGAGTTGATTAAGAGATTGGAATCCCCATCACTGTATGACTCATTCCATTCCAGTGATGAATGAAAAGCCTAATATATCTCCAACAATAATATTCTCATCTAATTTCATTTTCGCATCCTGAACTAATAAGAGTTTAAATGTAATTGACTCGTTGTCTGCATTATCAGTTTTATGGAATCGCTTTAAATGACAACAAGCTTCAAAAGCGGCGTGATGTGATGGCGGTGTGTGAACTGAAGGAGTAACAGAGAAAGAGCTCCTGTGAGACCTCTCTTAACCTCCGAACAAATACATTATCAATTACAGTTATCAAATTAAATGCAGCTTTAGAAGTAACATCGCCTCCCCAATCCCCCATCACCTATTTTGCATTATTAACTACCCCATTCATTAGTTCATTGACACAACATAAAACAGATGCTAGATTGCAAGAGTGTGTGAGCTAGTAAGACGTGAGATAGGCCATGTTAACCTAATGCCTCTGTCAGTCAAAGGGTACCCAGTCCCTCTCACTACCACTGGAATGGTCACTATCTTCGATAGCCTCGGGCTAAGAGATAGCAGGACTATTCTCTTCAAGTGAAGTGGTGATAAAATCCCATGTGAAAGCCCCAAGCCTGAGGATATAAGGCCCTCACAGATTGAATCTAACTACAACTTGGCCACTATGTGATATCACCCACTCCAATGTGATTCTGTGAGATTTATCTGTAATAATAGTGAACTGGAATGTATATGAGGGGGAAAGCACCAAGAAATGTGCGTAGAGAAGATAAGAAAATGAGAGGACACAGCAATGTCACAATGTGTGAATGGCTGATTAATTCATTCTTCACTTTTTGCGATTGGATGGTTTACATTCAGCGGGCCCTGAAGGCGGAGATGCTGATATCCAAATGAAGGAAGACGTCTCAATATATCTCAAAAGAACTACTCCTTTGCTCTTTGAGTTCATTTTAAGGGGAATTTCTCTTAAAAATGTTTTAGGCACATTTTGGGGCTCTAATTTATTTAGTAGCCATGAACTATTGAAGAGGAAACTTTTACCCCGGAGTAGCTCCACCTGGGAGCTGGCCTGCAGAACACCCAACAAGAAAACTTTTACAGAAAGGGAGATGGAGAGAGACAGACAGACAGAGACGGAGTGAGAGAGCAAGGTATACAGCACCACTGCACTATAATTAGATCTTCATAGAGCTGAAACAATTAGATTAATTAACAATTAGACTAATTGATTAGTTGAGCAACAGAAGGATAATTGGCAACTATATTGATAGTCAATTCATCTTTTAAGCTATTTTTCAATCAAAAATAGTGAAAAGCTCTCAGGTTTTATCTTCTCAAATGGGAGAATTTGCGGCTTGTCTTTGATATACATAGTACATTAGTAAACTTAAATACCTTTGGACTTTTGGTCAGACAAAACATGAATTGTCATTCATTCACAATTAGTTTTTACGATTAATTGAAAAAATACTCGAATGAAAAGTAAAATGAAATTGATCGTTAGTTGCAGCCCTAAATCATCATGAGTATTTTGTAAGCGAGATGTATCTTCTCCTTAAATGATATCTTAGGACAAACAACACGCCATGTATGCTAAAGCTACTGTGGTGGGGTCATGTAGAAAGTGAAAAGTAATGTTGAGTTGGCTGTTGGGTCGAAGAATGGCTGTTGGGTCGAAGAGACAGAGGTGGAATGAGCTGGGACAAGTGGAGTGCAGGAAGCAAAACAATGAAAAGATGGTGAAAAGAAGAAGGAAGGAAGTGGGTAGGGAGAGGTTGAGAGAGGATGATTCAGCAACAAGGGTGAAGGAGAAAAAGCGAGGGCAAGATGGATAGAGAGAGGTGATTGTGTGTTATTCTGTGGACACCATTCATTTACACATGGAATAAGAGGCTGGGGCTGGCCTATAAGCGCCTGAACTGGTGGGGGCTAAAGTGAAATTGGCATTTTCAATTTGTTCCCTGACATGTCTGCCTTGGTCTTTTCACACATTCCTCTGCCTCACACTCTCTCGCAATCCTCCTTTCCACCCCCTCCTTTCTCTCTCTCTCTCCCTCCCTCCCTCCCATTATTCCTTCCCTTTACCTCTTTACAAACCTCCTCCCCCATCAATCTCAGTCAGACTTTCTCTCCCCTACCTCCATCCCCCAGAACGCCCACAGTCAAACAAGGAAATATGGAGCAGATTCCTCTATCGCATATACCAAACATGTCCAGAGAAACACATGTGCACACTGTACTATAAATATACATTCTGCACACGGGACAGTTTCCAAGAGACGGATGCCAGCGAATGCATCAAAGATGGATCGCATAGTCAATACAGGAAATAAAAAATGATAAATAAAACAACATGAAAGCACAGGAAGATAAGACACTCACACAACAACACATATTTTGGAGGACAGCTATTATTTGTCTCCGCTGAAGTCCGAGCATATGAACTTCTTCAATCTTTCCCTCCCTCCTCCCCTCTCCCCCAGGAGACCACCCAGTCTGCCTGGGAACAAGAGCACTTCCTCACTGGGTAGATATGGAGAGAACATATGAGTGTGTTTGAGTGTGTGTGTATATGCATGCGAGACAATGAGAGAAAAGAGAAGGCCATGCACTGGACACTGCACTGAGAACATGTGGAAAGAGTCAAAGAAAAGCAGCAAGAAGGAGATAAAGAGAAAAAATGAGGGGCGTTATCCAGCTAAGGGCAGGATCATATTTATTAGCAACCGTTCAAGCCGCTGAAGAGGTTTCAAAATTTTGCAACTATTCTCTTGACAATCAGGCTGGCTTGGCCATTAGAACATAGGAACTCTAGATAACATAAAGACGTCACACAGAAACAGCACAGTGGCCCAAAACCAGTGTTGTAATGTACTTAAGTAGAATTTTCACGTACATATGTACTTTACTTAGTTATTCATATTTCCGGAAACTTTTACTCCACTACATTTCCTAAATAAAATGTATACTTTTACTTCTCTACATTTCCCCTAAGCATCTTAGTTACTCGTTACTACTAAATGAAGTCAGAAGAAATGTGTTACACTGGAAAAAAGCAGGTTTGACGAATCATTACTCCTAGATTTCAAGTTAATGGATGTTCCATTCCAGGTGGTGACGTAATGCCTGTTTGCTGCCAAGCGGAAAAAAAAAAAAAAAAAAAAAAAAAAAAAAACCCATAGGCCAAAACTAAAAAAGAAGAGGAGGAAGCATGATAGTGTCAGGGAAGCAGGCCTGCTGCAGGCTCTGCCGCCAACGTAACCAACGATGACCACACAGAAGACAGCGGTGAACGGGGTGAGGATGAAGAGAACGTTACAAACCTTTGGCCATAAAGTTCATAATCAGAAGTTTTTTTTTTACTTCCAATACTTAAGTACATTTAATATCAGAAGATTACTTTTGATACTTAAGTACAGTAAATATTAGCTACTTTAAGACTTTTACTCAAGTAATATTCTAAAAAGTGACTAACTTCTACCAAAGCTATTTTCTGGGAAGATACTTTTTTTTACTCATGGATTGCTTTCAAGTACTTTATACAAGGCTGCTCAAAGTTGGAAGTGGTCAAACCCAAAACAGCAGCAGCAATAAAGCTCCATTAAGCTATATTTTATATAGACATTGAATCAAGTGACTGCTCGTTAAGAGAAAAGGTTGCTAATTGTTTTGGTTGGCCAGAATGACAAAATCCAAACTATGCCAGCTCATATACAATGTGGGACAGCCTCTCCTAGGACAGGACGCCACACAAGCCAAAACCAGAGCTAAAAGTTCTTCAGGTGGCAACTCACAAGACAAGACACTGAAATGGATATTTGGTCAAAAGACAGGCAGTTAGTGAATATGTACAGTATTGAATGTGTTGGTGGTTTTTCCACAACCCATAAGTCTTTAATGGTGTCTCAACTTCAAACAACAGGAGCTTAAGGACAATTTTCTTCACACAATTCACTGCCAAATATGTGGCAAGTTGTATATTGTATCCATTTCTCTATTTCAGTGTCGTTAACTATGTCTTTTCTTGTTGCACTGTTATATCCCCTCGGGAAGACAGGCTACAGTAAAGGACATGAGGTCAAGCTTCCTTCCACATCCATCCCCGCTTCTCTGATGACCGGCCAATCAGAGCATGGCCTGATCCCCTCTGGATCACACGAGACGGGCCAATTCCGCTGATAGAGAAATAGATGATAGATGTGTGTGGACCTCTTAACCCCTGCTTTACCCCCTGACAAGTCCCCTCTCTGAAACGCTGCACCACACAAACTGGAGGTGTGGAGGTGCTGACAGCTAAAACAACACTGCCTGCCCTCTACCCTTTAAAAAATAAATAAAAAATCTGGGCGCCCATATAGCTCAGTTGGTAGGGTGGGCGCCCATATATAGAGGTTTACTCTATAGCGGCGGGCCCGGGTTGGACTCCGACCTGCGGCCCTTTGCTGCATGTCGTTCTCCCCTCCCTCTCCCCTTTCATGTCTTCAGCTGTCCTGTCGAATAAAGGCCTAAAAATGCCCAAAAAATTATCTTTAAAATAAAAATCCATGTTACAGGTATGTGTCTGTGTTTGCACATCCATCCTCAAAGGGGGAGGATGTATGTTCAGGGGGACATGGATCTGCTTGATTATGTACCTTCTCTCAACAACAACAACAACATGAATATTTAGTTAGGGAGAGGTGTGTATGTGCGTGTATGTGTGTTTAATGGGCTGTAGAGGGTGGGGGAGGCATAGGAAAGTATGTTCCAAACTCATCTCCTCTCATTGCACCAAAGGCTTATTAAACTTTCATACTGAACCACCATGTTGCACAATGCACAGTTCAGGGAATACACACATGCAGCTTGGTACATGGTTTATTCACAGCACAGCAGATTCCAATATGAAATGCAAACATTAAGAAGGTTACTCTCAAATGGGCATGATTTGCATATGTGAAGAGGAGAGAAATATTTAAATAGAGCCACAAAAATCACTATGTTCTATATTTGGCGATTTAATCCCAATATTTGAAACAGTATAGAATGATGGTAACACCCCTTTCGTCTACAGCCTTTGACCCGAGGAGACACAGAAGGCCCAAAAACAGACTGAAGGTGAATGGAAAGACAAAAAGAAGGGTTTGTTGATGATAAGCATTCTTATTAATTTATTTACAGACAATACACAGACAATTACAAAATACTGAAGCAAGAGAGAGAAGACACAGATGAGAAGAGTGTTAATAAGTAAAATACAGAACTGACACTTCAGAGAGAACAGTGATAGATAAATAAATAAGAGTCCAGGAAAAACAGCGACATGGGAAGAGGGAGACCAAGTAAATCACAAAAGTGCAAAATAATAATGGTAAGAATAAAAGCATAAAAGTAAGTGGAGAGACGTCGGCCCCACAACATTCTCTCAACAGAAAACTGCAGATGCAAACCAGCTGGATCTCTGTCAGTGAAAAGTGACAGAGATCCAGGAGGGGAGTAGAGGATAGATGGATGGAGAACGAGGGGTGAGGGAGGGCAGGTATGAAGTAACAACAAGTACCTTCTGTGAGGGTCACAGCCTGATAATTAGTCATTTTGAAGGCGTGTGCAAGCTAAACGGCTAAAAATACCAAACTAGCCCAGGGCAAGCCCATACCTGGGATAGAACAAGTTACTCTCTTCCTCTTTCCCCTGTCTCTAGCTTTCTTAAGGTGACAACGTTGGTTTAAAAAATTCTGACCTTACAGAACATATCTTTCAGTCTAGATTATTCAAGATTTAAAATAGTTTTGTGACGCAGTTTTAACAGAAGTCGGGACAGTGCAAAACAGACACAGACGGAATGTTGGCCCATGTTAAACATGTTTTGCCGGTCTACAGCAAACATAACAGCACTCTTTTAGACACACACAAATACACACACAAAACTTCCAGGCAGATATGGCCTCCTAATCAAGGATCAAGTAGTAATCCTTCCTATAGCTTAGCGTGTGTGTATGTGTGTATGTACTGTATGTGTGAGGTCAGGCGGCGTGGAATCAGCCCCGGCTCATAATAGGGGCCTGTTAGCCAGTGCTAATCGCTAACGCTAACAGGATTGGAGAATATGGCCGGACCCAGTTACCCAGCTTATCTCTTGGACACACACACACAAGCACACATGTGCATACACGCTTGCACACATACTTTCTTCAATGATGGAAAGAAAAAGAGAGAGAGGGGAGGGAGAGAAAAGTGCTGGCTTGAGGGAAAAATAATGCTGCCATAGCCAGTGTTTCTTATTTTCCAGCCTACGCATTAAGCTAGTGTAAGCTTACTAGACTTGTCCCCAGACAAAAGTCTGATTTCTGGTCGTTTGCAGAAACGTCCGTATTTTCAATAGCCTCACCCTTCTCAGCCCATTCTTCTGGTGGCCATTTTTCTCTAGCAAAGTCAACCGCTCTGTCACACAACTGATGTTTTTTTTTGCACCAACACCTACTGTACATATTCACTCAAACACATAACTGCAGTACCGGACCATGCAACACACATGCAAACGAGGAGAAATTAAAGGATTGTCACGGATACCTCTTTCACATCAATGACCCGGGTCGGACCAGGTTTATCCAACCCGTGTTCAACCCTTTTTTTGTCAATTCAAACCAAGCCAGTGAACACGGGTTGATCCCTGGTCATGACAATTCATTCATTCATTTACTGTCATAATAAGAGAACAGCTAACGTCACATACTCCTGTCCAGCTGTACACCGCCAGAACTAGTGTTTTGTACTTGAATTCCTCATTGTATTGCAGGCTGCAAAGATGTTGAGCTGCAAGCTCGGGCATGAGAGAGAGAGAGAGAGAGAGAGAGAGAGAGAGAGAGAGAGAGAGAGAGAGAGAGAGAGAGAGAGAGAGAGAGAGCGTGGAACGGAGAGATAAATAAAGCTTATTTTATGATTGTTTCACAGCGATTACATTCTAAAGCACATATAAATAACCATTAAACACTGAGCAGATGATTTTGTGGAGACAAACGCTCTTAGTTTAATTCTCCTCCTCTGCATTTCACTCATTGCAGATGCAGCAGTAAATAAGAAAGTATCTCTAGTATCGATTTATGACCATTTCAGGACGAGGGGAGAATATTTCTCTTTGTTCGATAACATTAAAAGTAAAGTTAGGCTTGGCTGTTGGCTTCCCGACTCATTTAAAAAAAGATAGAGAGAGCGAACCGGCAGCCACACTGAACTGAGGTGTGTCAGAGAGGGAGAGACAGAGAGAGAGACAGAGAGAGAGACTTATTTTCATACCTTACATTCCAAAGCACAGTGAGACAAAATGTATGTTGTTGGTTTGTCAACCAATGACAGTTAGTCCCGCCCCTGTTGTTAGCGACCCTGGTCGTGTGCCTTTCACATTGAAATCGACCTGCGTTCGACCCACCTCTCGACATGGGTCGCGAAGCCGAATCAGTCGGCTTAACCCATTTAAAACACAAAGTCAGCCCTGGTTGAGCCCTTGGTGTGAAAGGGGTATGATTGAGCTACAAACTAAGATGAGACAGAACAATTTACACATGTTCCCCCAGGCTGGGGTCATTTGGTGTGGAGTATCGCTGTATCTGTCTTTGCTAGCAATGGCGGCTAGCTATTGTTGCTAATTGATCAATTTATACTTATTATCATTACAAACAAAGAGATTCCGCTACTACTGAAAGGTCTGACAAATCACGTTTTGTGTGCCTGAGGATTTTCAGGAAGCTCTACCCATCTCTTTTATTAGATACACTCCATGATTAATATCACAGAGTTCCTGTCAAGTTCAAGTCATTAATAAAAGGGATAGCAGCCAAATGCACTATTCACACTAACTCCTTGCACCTTTATTGTAATCTCTGATACTTTAATTTGCTAATCATGAAGCTACGGTTACTGCTGATGTGTCAATGTTTCAGGCTTTACAATTTTTGGGGGGGCAATACATATTCTAATAAAAGGTTCTCATTCATTTGGTTATAAGCAAATGGAAATTGGCTCAATCATTGTTGATATCAATCAACTCTACGGTAGCATACCAGACATTCAATGGTTATCGTGCAAACAGTCTCTGTTTGAGGTGTCTGTCCGCAACTCAGGCTACTGTCTGGATTTAAAATGCAACCCGAATGCAGTCAGACAGAGAGACATGGAGGCAGGGAGAGGTCTCCACTCGGGTTTAACCATCCTCTCCGCTCCTCTCGTCTCATCAGGCTAATAGCATGATACTCTCTTGCTATAACAATCACTTGGGCTGCTTCCCTCGCCTATCAACCATCACACTGTACTGAACACATTGAAGGGCGGAGCACTGCTATGAGAGAGAGATGATTTATTAGAGTAAAGGTTATAGATTGCAGAGATACAAGGAGAGAGACAGAAATGAGAAATAGATGACGAAAGCGAGGTGGAGGATGGGTGGAGAAGCTGGCATATGCTGATAGCTGAGCAGCAATTAATTCTTATTTATCCGGGACAGGAGCGTGGGAGCTGTGCTCTTCACCTGTCAGGGGAGGAGAGGCAGCGAGCCAATGAGGGGACAGAGATGAAGAGGAAGGAGGTGGCTTGAGAGGAGCAGGAAGAGGTAGAGATGGAGACAGGTATATGACTCGGAGATAGGGAGGGGGCATGTTGGAGAATGAAAGAATGCATTAGTGGAAACTGAGGGCAGAGAAGCACCTTCTCTCTCTTCCTTCCCTCACTTTCAGCTGCTTCATAGGAGTGGATCGGAGAGCAGTCAGTGTAAACAGGAACAGACTGTTACCAAGTAAATGTGTATTTTTTGTACACCTCATTAAATTCTCACAATCTCCATGACACAAACAAATGCAATGTAATACCCCAAAATCAAAATGGGATCAGTGCTGTCTGATGTATCCCATGACTTGGGAACAAAACGAATGGTCCTCAATCTGCAGCTCTCCAAAATAAATTCCAGTGAATTTGCACTTTCAATCCACCCGCACACTAAACACACACACACACACACACACACACACACACACACACACACACACACACACACACACACACACACACACACACACACACACACACACACACACACACACACAGTCTGCAAGCCAATTAAAACAGTGTCAGTGTGTACTGTGGCTGACTACTGTGGCAGGTCTAGTGTTTATATCTCATTAGGCTGTGCCAGGCCATGCCAGACCAGGCTGTACCATGCTCCGCTGCGCCTACCCTCCACCGCCCAGTGCCCAGGCCCTCATTAGCCTGGTCTCTGCCAACTTTAGAACTGTGTATGTGTGAATGTATGTGTATGTATTCAAAATGACAGGATTTTCTTTTAATATAAATTAACAATTTTTAGTTTTTATAGTCAGTTACATCTTTTAACAAATCCCATGAACTCCAGACAGTCTTCAGAAAGTCAGAGAAGTTTGCATCAGCACTGTGTATCTCTCTCTTTCTCCCACACCCACACCCGCACACGCACACGCACACGCACACCACAAAAGGGTGTGTGACACTATTAGACCAGTGTGGTTTGTGGTAACCGCTCTCCCTGCAGACATGTTTGGCCTCTTCTCTGGACCTCTATTTGCTCCGTCTATTAAACCATTCATCTATCTATCCATCTTTCTTGTCCGCCATCTTTCTCTCATTTCCCATCGGAAAGGGAGCAGATTATTTGTCCTCCCTCTCCTCCAAACTCTCCCTCTGTATGGTCTCTCTGTACTCTTCCTCTTTCCCTCCAACGCCTCATCCATCTCTCTTGGTGCTCCCTCTCTTTCTCCTGATATCTCTGCATCCACACTTGCCTTTCTTTTACTTTCCCTCCTCACCCCGCTGCCCTCTCTTTTCCTTCTCCAAATCTGTATGGCTGCTTCCCCCTTCTGCTGTCTTCCTGTGCGTGTATGAGTGTGGATGTGCATGGGCTCACACTCACAAGAGCGTCCGTCTCTGCTGCCCAACTGCAATTCATCATCATTTTATCTGCCTTAATTGGATGCCATCAGGACCCCTGATACTTCCCATTTCTTCTTTAACAAACAGCTGCTCTCTCGGCACACAGAAGAATAACACACAGACACACACCCTATTCCAAACTACATTTTCTCCTTTTGCCCCAGTGTCTGCTTTTTTCTCACTGGTGAAGGAGTGAGAGAAAGAGGGTGATGGCGCGGCCGAGTGGTTTATCAGACGGAAGGTAATGGTGTAAGGCCCACGCTGATATTATCTGCCCTACAGGGAAAAACAAGAAAGAGGGATAAAGAGAGAGGGGGAGAAAAATGGAGACACTAAAGTACAAATGGACAAACAGCTAAGAAAAGGGGGAGATAAAGGAACAGAGAGAGGCAAAGTCTCGAACAGTTCAACTCTCTTCTCTCAACCTCGGACTTCAAACGACATCCAGCAGTGCTCCGTCAGCCTCACTGACCTCAGAGCGTGGCCATTTGTGTGTGAAAGCATCGTGTGTACATGTGTTTATTTGTTCCCATGCACTCTCTGGCGCTCTGAGCACAGCTACCCAGCCCACAGCTCAGCATCTTATTGGCCTTTGCACCTTCACCTCAGCCTCTGATTGGCCCACACAAACCAGGATGCTGCCTGGGCCGGGTCAGAAAACCAAAAGGAACCAATGTAGACACCAGCATGTTGTTTTGGTTGCTGCTGACTGAAGTTAACTGCTACCATAAGGCCTGGGGGATGGCTCCGTATGTGTCACTGGTAATGTGGGCTTATTTGGCACTAAGAAATATGGAAAGGACTCTATTTTACAAAATGATCAGCGTTTTTCTCAAATTGACTTGCTATAGGACCTTGGACAATCTGCCATTTCATCAACTTTCACAGGTTCCAAACATGTTGAATTATGTTTGGCTAAGTGAGTAAGGGAAAGTGAGAAAGGGAAAGTGAGAAAGGGAAAGTGTGGGAAGAACCATATTTTTCAAAATATAAACCTTTTAAAAGTTCAACACAGCAAAAATGTAGAGCTTTAAGCTAATTTAAAATCCTTACCTAAAAAAACGTATGCCGTCTCAATACCTTGGATATTGTGTGGCCTACTTATTTCCTGTCTCTGCTTGCTAAAACCAACCTTTCTCCGATACTGCATTCTTTCTCACGTCTTGTGATATGCTTGTTATTTCCCCTTTGGGATCAGCTGGGTATGTTCAGTAACCTTATACAGAAATACCATAGCATCAATATTTTTCCCCCATAAGCAGATATGGATAGTCAATACCCAACAAGGTTAGTATGGAGCTGATGTTACACTATCGTATATCATGTGTGTCACATATACAGTAAATTATTGACAGCCTCCTGTTAGGCGATACTATATAAGAGTATTGAGTTATTACAGCCACTGTAAAAGGATGGGAAACTCAAGTTTAAACGTGATCCAACGTTGGATATTGTGAATATCCTGTAAATAGTTTTCTTCTTTTGGATAGTGTGATATTGTATGAAAGAGAGGAGAATGACTTTTGACCTCAGGGGAGACTTTTGAGCTGATTTTCTCCCTCACACCCTCTCATCTCTCCCCCCCATAATATCACTTTTCTGCATTCATCTCACCTGAAAAAGTGTACTACGCTCCAATTTTCCTAGTCTATCTTGCCTGCTCTCATCTCAATTTTTTTGCCGTTTCCACTAACTAGTATTACGTCTCTTCTTGACTTTTTTCCCATCCTTCTTTACTCGACTCCTCTGCATTTATCCTTTCCTCTGTCCTCTTCACCCCTCTTTCCCACTCCTCTCCGTTATTACTTTATAGGAATTCTCGCCACAGCTCTCTTGTCTCTGGCCTGTGAGTATGTCATGTTTGACACAGTGGTAAACACTTCTGTGTATCTCAAACACAAGGCTAAACTGTGGATTAGCACCCCTGTGTTTATCCCATTGATTAGCAAACCCCCCCAACAGTCTTCTTGCAGTGGTATAATGAAACTGCACAGCCAAACACACACATACACAGCTATCCCGGGATCCATAGCCAGAGGCATATTGAAGGATGCACACATGCACAGACACTGATTAACCCCCATCCCCGTAGCCATAAACCAAGGCAGCAGTGTGCACGCAGCATAACAGATGAAGTCTATTTCTACTGCAGAGTCATACATGATTCATGGAGTTGGTGCTGAACACTGTCAAAGTAGGAACAAACATGGAGGGGTGCGCGTGAAAAGTAGAGATAAAGGTCTATAAACGGATAAACTAATATTTAAGACCCTCATTCTTTTGAAATACTGCTCCAGAGCTATAATAAGACTCTTATTCTAATAATTCATGACTCATAATTACACTCATAAGCTCAGGCCTGGATGAATTATGCCTAAATGGCAAGTTCATGCAGCTGGCACCTTTTTCATCCACTGAATCTAACTAGGGCCTCATGTAGACTCGATGCAAGTCAAGTTGGCACAGCTAATTGCTAACAAGGGCTAAGCGCTGACAGCCCAAGGCTAATTGCTGCTAGCATGTCTGCTTTGTGGACATCAAATGGAGAAATTCAGCTTTTGGCTGGGGCTGGGCTATGCAGCTGATTAGCACTGGCCTTGCAGCTACAATAAACAGTCAATAGAGTGACATCTCTGTGGAGAGACAACCCTATCGCTAGCTAATTAGCCCTGCCTTCACAAACAACTTGCTAGCGTGTGCCAGCACCTGAAGACTGGCAGTCGATACAGACAGAATCAAATGTTGTGTTAGATGTCACAGTGGCTACCCAGCGAGCTTGAAAGCTAAACGGAGACTGCTGCTGTATAGGTGTGTCTGCTAATATCTATATGACTGCATATACTTGTGTGTTATGGCAAGGTGTAGCATATAGAGAGGCGCTAAAGTTCTTCAAGGTGCTACAGCTCATTAGCCAGACATGAGGACTTCTAGATGTTTCTACTTTATTTGAATCTGTCAAAGATTTCCTTCCATATGCGACATGTTGTGGTGACACACCCTCATCTAAAACAAAATTAGTAGCAGCAGCTCAAATCTCATGTCAGCTTTGTTGCATTGCTTTATATGTGTAGATAGAAATAGACAGGGACAGGCAAGTGGCAAAAATGAGTGTATGAGAGACGAGAGAGATGCAGTGAGAAAAAGTAGGGAATAGCAGAAAGAAAAAAGTATGACAGACAGAGGGAGGGGGAGAGGCAGAGAGAAAGATGATCTCTACAGGCAGAGAGAGGAAGGGAGAGAAAGAGGTATAGAGTCTAGGTGTAAACATGATCAATCCGCTCCCAACTAGGTTCAGAGACAGACTTCCTCTTCACATTTTCAGCCTCAGTGAAGCACATCGCTGGCTACCTCTTATCTGTCACGCTAGTTGAAGTCTCACAAAAAAACACACACACACACACACACACACACACACACACACATATACACCACCATATTTCAACACAGAACAGGCATATACCCACATCCACAAACACCTCTGCCTACCTGTAAATCCTCTATACAGTCGCACACAAATTCTTATTAGAAAACTTTTGCAAAAAAACATCCTTTAAGAACACTTTAATCTGGCACACACCACTCATCCCTACCAGCTAAAGCCACAAATACATAAAAAAATCATAGAAGCACAGAATGATGGCTGACCGCTGCAGATTCACACTCGATCAATGATATAAATTATGTATCGCATGAACCATGATGATGTGTCATAATTTCAACTAGTACACTACCTAGGAAAATTCCCTATTCAATGAAGGCTTATTATAAGTGTGCTTACATTCAAATAATGTCTACATGAACTCTGATGTCAGTATCTATTTGCTAACCATCAGTTTAATGTGGGAAGATCAGCGCTGGATCATTTATCTAGATTGGGTATGATCCAGTGTCCAAGTGGCGCATGGTGATCTATCAGGACAATAAGCATGTTAGTGTCCAAAGTGGTCATTAGTTGTAGGAGGCCATTATTTAAACCCTGGCCGAGTCAATGTCCTTACTGGGATCATGATTTAGTAACCTAGTTGCATTGATTACTGGAAGAGTAATAGTACTAAATAACTATGCTTTTAGTCGATACAAAATCCAAATGATCACTTGCGATTAGGGTTGGGTATCGTTTGGATTTTTACGATTCCGATGCCGAACCGCTACTTTCAAAACGATTCCGATTCCTAAACCAATTCTTGAAAAACTTAAAAATGACATAAAAGATGTAATATGTTTACTAGTGATCACGTGCAGTGTATGGTTAATATGATTTTACATCCATTTTGGTGAGCCCAGAGGGAAAATATGGCATTTTAAAAGTAGCCTACCAACACGTGTTCTCCACCACTGACCGAGCTTCAATGGCATCCATTCATACAACCAGATTACCCAAATGTCTTATCTTCTATCCATTCTTACTCACCGCTGTTTTCTGGCACTGGATTGAGGTGCTGTTGAAGCGCAGGGCAGGCACACTGTGGGTCTCCCCCTGGATGTGGAAGACGCACTCGTAGTTCCTCTGTCCTGACTGGGGCTGGGGCAGGTTCTTGGCAGCTAAGGTGATTGGCTTGGTCACCCCGACAGGGATGTAGATCTGGGTTGAGGGAAGGATCTGAGGGCAGTCCTGCAGAGACAAAAAAAAAGATACTTTTAGTTTTTCGCCCCCAAAGGAGACAATTATGGAAAGAAAGAGAGTGAGGTTGTATACAGTCAGAAGAGCAAGCAAACAAGGCACAGTAAGATAAGGCAAAGGGTGATAAAAGCGAGCAAGCTGTGGGTTACATATTTGACTTCACGCCAGATTTGCCACAACACACTCAGCCCAAAGAGATGTGCTGTGATGCACTGTTCACATGTGTTACAGGCTTGTGCAACACTCCCACTGTCTTTGCACCAGATATAAATGCTGCAGGACAACACTTGTGCAAGAGAGCTTTTCATACAAAGTTAACAAAAGATTATCTACCCAATAAAACTATTTGCATCACAACAGTGCTGCATTGTTATGGCAGGTAGATAGGCTCCAGTGTATTATGTCCATGTGTGGAATGGAGTAATGAGCTCATGGACTTTGGGTTTGTGTATACATCGGTCACTGATATTGGCCAGAGCTGACAAGAGTCTTGTTTAAATCATCTGGAAGCAGCCCATCCACTAGCTCATGCCACTGGAGTACACCACCCTGGAAGGGGTGGGTGTGTGTGTGTGTGTGTGTGTGTGTGTGTGTGTGTGTGTGTGTGTGTGTGTGTCCTTGTCTAGATGCACACGGACCAATAAGTTTCTTAACGCACAGTAGTAATAATGCGTGTCTATGTTTGGACATGTTCACTTCGACAGAATAAGAAAAGAGAGTCCACTCAGTATGTAATGTCCCTAGATATGCATGTGTGCTTGTGCTGGAAGAAATTGAGTCATTACAGGGATCATGCCATGATTTGGCAACGATGCAGATCTCGTCAACACTGAGAAAGACAGAGAGAAAGAAAGAATATATATATATATATATATATATATATATATATATATATATATATATATATATATATATATATATATATATATATATATATATATATATATATATACATACACACACACACACACAGAGTATAGTTAAAGCTTGGGTGGAACTAACCCACCCTGTGCTGTACTGTTTGAGACAAAAGGATAACAAACCAAATCACTGCTGACAAATCACATATTTACAACCTAGAAAAACTGGTAAGTGACTCACACAATAAGAAACATGTGGCAAGCCTATAATGCTACATTTTTCATGTAAGGAAAAGGGTCTCTCAAACTGTGGACTTGATTCTGATCAATCATTCACTCTTAAGAAACCCAAATACATATTGTAGCTGAGTTTAAACAAATGCCTCTTCAAAACCTCTAATACGTAAAATACGTACGTAGCTAAATCCATGCAACAAGAACGTAGAAGAGCCTAACATTGACAATGTTGCAGGATAGGACAACATGGCAAGTCAGAAAAGCTTAGGATAGGAAAGGATCGACCAGAGCCTTGTAAAATATTCACTGTGCAGCCTCTACTTCACTACTTGTAGCTTTTCCTTTAAGCAGATAGCTGGCTCCCTGTCAGTGAATTTTTCTTTTCCCTCCTCTCCTCTGAGCTGTTGTACATTAGAAGCTACTGCGCGTCCCCGGGGCCTGAACACAATGCCGGAGTTTGTTCATTAGGCTGCTTAGCCCTGGCCTTGTGTGTCTGATCACACACAAACACATGCACAACACATAATGAGAGAAGGGAATACTATAGGAGGAAGAAGCAGGCTACAGAAGACCTGGTGTATAATCAACTATGAGGAACGAGGATAGGGGAAGGGGAGAAAAAATGGAGGGCTCAGAAGGAAGAAGTGAGGTAGGAAATAATCGAGGGAGTAAGAGGGAGAGAATGAAGGAAAGAAGGAGGGGGAATTGAAGGATGGTTGGAGAAAGAGGGAAGAAGTGAAGGGAGTGGAGAGAGAGAGAAGAGAAAAGACTTTGAGAGAAAGGGAAAGAAAAGTGGAGGAAAAAGCAGATGATGCAAGTTAAATTGGGAACAGAGCAAAATGAAACGGAGAAGAGTCTGCTGTTGACGTGAGTAAAAAGAAATGGAAAGACTCAAGAAAGGAAGGATCAAAAGAAAAGACAAGAGAAGACATTTAAGAGGAATGCCTGGATCCCTCTGCACCATTTCTTCTCTTTACCAATCCCCTCCATCCATCCATCCTACAGTCAAAACCACGTACCCCAGCCCCCCCCCGACAACATCCTACTTAATTAACAGCCTGGAGCCTCAGACTACGCTTGATGGAGAGGGCCAGAGATGGGGAGGGAGGGAGAGAGAGAAAGAGAGAGAGAGAGAGAGAATGACAGAGAAAAAAGCAGAGATTGATTTGCACTTGTGGCTTTTGAAGTCCTGCCTCAGTAAAAAGGATGCTCATGTCAAAAGCTGTGGGCTTGCATCGTCAAAGGTGCTACGAGAGTAAAAAATAAATAAAAAAATAAAGGTTTTGAACATCCTGCTGCTAAATCTAATTTGTAGATGCCAGTGTATCAGAAGCTAGCATAGCCTCTAGCGCAAGCTGCAGCTAACCAATGTTTTATTAATCCGCCTATTGACTTTGTGTTAGCTCAGCTGTCTGATTGTCATTTTCTCTGGCAGTCCTTATAGCATCCCTTTTCCTTCACTCAGTCCCATGTATTGTCATCTCAAGGAAGATCTCAGTAAATAAATGGGTTCAATACAGTTGTCTTATTCGCAATGTGTAGGTATAAGTTGCTCTAACACAGTTACCATACCAGGAAAACAGAAAACAGGTTTTCTAGGAAATACATCAAAGACTTTGAAGTCTTACTATAATTGCAACGCAAGCCCTTTAGCAAGTGAACCAGTGCTGGGATTCATTGGTGCCACATTGCACGAGTTCAGGAATCCTAGTGCAAGAAGCTCCTAGTTCTTCAAATACAAGATCAGACCGAGTCCCAGAAGGAACAGAAAGGGGTTCTAGGAGAGAGATGGAGGTAGGAAGGAGGAAAAAGAGAGGATATTGAGGGAAGGCGAGAAGAATAGAGAGAAAAGTTCTCTGCAGAGAGAAACTATTTCATCAGCATTTGTGACAGGTGCCAAAACAGTTCAAAGCCGGCATTAGGGCTACAAAGTGCAGAGTACACTGAAACAATATTTCACCAGGGGGATTTGTTTGAAGTTGGAAGAGAACTCTTTTTCTCCCCTTTTCCTGACTTCTCAGCTTTCACTTCATCTGTGAAGACGGATGCTGTGGTTTTCTTGGCCAGATGTGACACTTCAGGAGGACCAACAAGGGAGGAAGAGAGGGCAGTGTGTATGTGTGTGTGTAGTTTAGAAAAAGGTGGTTTTTGAAATGTGTGTGTATGTGTACGTACTTCATCGGTGGGATAGGGGTGTGTGCTGTAAATGGTTCGGGGATGGTTGCAGGTATTAAGTGAGCTGGGTTAAGCTTAGTTTATTTATTCATTAGTTAAATGTCCAATAGCGATTTAACTGAGGAATTTTTGCACAGAACTGCTTCTTGCTTCATTATGAGGTTCACTTTGTCTCCTATAACCGGTATGAGCCTTTTATAGTAAAGGGAGTACGTGCGTGCGTGAACTGGAAATGATGCGTGAAGGAATGCACGCCACAGATGGCTTCTCCGCACTAGAACACGGCACGAAAACATCTGCTCCATTTTGAGATTCTGATCACAGTCTTTGCATTCTGACATCTTCATAAGCATTTTAAGACCAACAGATGAGGATACTGTAGCAGAAACTGCCTTCGTCAAATTTAAAATTCTTTGTTTCTTAGCACACAAACAAACACTCGTCATTTACTGTGAGATAAGCTCTCACACCCTGCTTGGATTGGGCTGTAAAAGTGTGTATTTGTACCTGTGATTCTGAGTATGCGAATAAGTGTGTATATGTTACAAAGTGTGTGTTTATGATGGCAGACGTCCAAGTCTCCAACTACTGTTCAAAGCCAAGTACCCAGAGGGCTTTCCTTACCTCTCCATGTTTGTTTTCCCTCAAAGGCCGCTGTTAGCTTTGCTGCCTAAGGCTAGTGACGCTGTTCCCATTTGTTAATAGTAAAGTATATAATTATGTAGATTATTAAGATGTATTGTATATATTACATCACTGAAAATGTTATGCATACAGAAGAGGAAACCTAACCATTATACCTAACAAAAGTATTCTAACAATGCTTGGCCTATATTTCTTTACATCTTAGTGCCAACACCCAGATGCCAGTTTTGATTGATTGTCGCCATGAGCTTTCTCAAAGCAGAGCAGCTGCCATTCTAGGTCAAGCCTGTTCTAAAATATGCCTTCCTTCATTTTCAATGCACTCTGATGTCTACTGCACCAACTCGTTCCCCACCAAATGGTAAAAAGTATAAGAAAAGAATTAATAAAACAAGTGTTTAGCGGGCAGATGAGATAATCTCTACTGGCAAGTGAGCAAAACACCTTTTAACATTCGCCAAGAGCTGATAATGAGACAGTCGGCAGGCTGTGTGTGTGTGTGTGTGTGTGTGTGTGTGTGTGTGTGTGTGTGTGTGTGTGTGTGTGTGTGTGTGTGTGTTTGTGTGTGTGTGTGTGTGTGTATGCAGATATGTAGCAGGTGAGCGATTAGAATCAAGACATACTGTAGATGAGTTTGGGTGGAGGGGGTGCGAGGGATTTGAGGATGAAGATGAAAAGCAAGTACGGGATGCTATATAAATAAATAAATGAATTAAAAAGCCAAAAGGAGTTCTGAAGGCCTTGACGTAACCTGACAAGATATAAATTAATAACGCTCCAAAAACACTGCGCATATGTAATGAGATGGGTGTCTGGACATTTTTAAGCCCCCCCACCTCCCCTTCAAGTCCATCTATAATTAATTAGCTGCCTCTGTGATGGGGGGACTACAGATCAGGGAGAAGAAAAAATAACATGCTAAATAATGAAGTAAAGCGATATGGGGAGCCCAAGGGAGAGATGAGATGGCATGGGTGGCCACAGAGGAGCGAGGGGAGCACACTGGTACAAATAAGAGGGACAGTGTGTGTGTGTGTGTGTGTTTGTGTGTGTGTGTCTGTGTGTCACACAGGAGTCTAACAAAGGGCTATATGAAGAGTGTTGAATGCTTGTCAACATCCCCCCCCCAGGCCTTGCAACAGAGGTCTCACGTAGGAAACCAAAGAGCCGTCTGTAACCTTGAACTAAAGAGCCCCATCTACTCCTTGTTACAATCCACTATACATTAATATTATATTACAATACGTGGCATTTGGTGGATCCTTTTATCCAAAGTAACGTACAGTACACGACATGGTGTGTTTGGCTGTGTGAGACTCCAGTGGTAATGAAGCCTCAAACCTTTGTAATGACTTCCAGTGAGCTAATAAATAATACTGGGCAAAAAAAAATATGATAATCATATAAAATACAATTTAACTGTTTCTGCATCATAATTGTGCCGCTTTCTGGCCGACGGCAAAAACACATAAACACACCAAACCAGAAAGGAGTTTTTCTCCTTCCACCAGCCGTTTATGCATCCTTTTGGACAGGAATGTAAAAACACACAAAGAGAGCAGGAAGAAAAACCAAAGCGTAAGAGTGCGACAAGATGATATCGAATTCAGACAGTGTCGTGTAGTAATTTGAAAAAGTTCATATGCTACTAAATGTGATGGCATCAATGACAAATTACTTGGGTATTTGATGGGTTGCCACCAGGCTTCAAAATTAACTTTTTCGTCTACCAGCCAAAATGGCTAGTGAATGTTCAAATATTACCAGCCACTCAATAGATTACCATTGGGTTTTTTGGCTGGTGAGTGAAGCAAATATATCAGCCACTTGCATTTTTTTTTTTTTTTTTTTTAACTAAAATAGACAAAAAAAATAGTTTTAGATGAGAAGAATCAGAAAAATAGCATATATTGTGATAAAGTACATGATGTGGACATTTTTATTTTCAACCATATCTTCAATGGAAGTCTGCTTCCAAATCATTTCTCAATTAATATAAGCAATGTTATATCATGTCATGGCAGGTCATACATCACAATGTCAAAGCTAGGACCACATATATTCCCTCTCTTCCATGTACCAGCTGGCCAACAGCCACGCGTTGGTTTCAGCGTGTGTTTGTGTGTTCTTCTTTGGAACTCGCACCAGCCACAGGGAGGAGAGGAGCGAGACACAAAAGCCTACCCATTAAATCAATGGTAATAGAGATTAGAAGGAGTGTATATAGGTGCGTCTGTAAAATATAGGTTAAAATCTTCAAGATATTGTACAAATATAATTTTATGTAAAACAGTGTACACGTGTGCAATTATTATAAAAAGTGAGATCTACACAAGCTGCAGGGTGTGGTACATATATGGAAGCATGTGTGTGAGACAAATTGTGTGTGTATGTGCATGCAAAGTTGAGGCAGGCTCATTAGCAGAAACCAGAAAGATGTTCTGTGACCAACCAGACACCAACCAGGGAGGGAGAGAGAGAGGTGGTGGTGGTGGGGGGGGCAACTTAATAAGGCAGCAACATGTAGAACAGTGCAGGGGCGATGGAAGCGAAGAAGAAAAGGGACTTTGAACCTTGAAAGGGACTGTGAGATTGTCCGCCCACGTCCTTCGTTTCCTAGTAGAGTGGTGATGCACGGAAGAAGCGATGGAGAGAGAGACAGAGAGAGAGAGAGAGACTGAGAGAGAGAGACTGAGAGAAAGAGATGAGGGGTAAATGGGAAAAGTGTGTGCAGAGGAACGAGGGAGCACAGAAAGGAGAGTCTGAATTAAAGCGAGATGCAGGGGAAGGTGTGACATGAATGTTATTCAGCGTGGATTATCAAAGTCTCACAGAGCTAGAGCTGGACTGAATCTACCTACATATATGTTCCTTCTATACATACGTACACTCTCTGTGCTTTAATGTACCACCACGCACACATACATCTTGATTTCATCTCCTAATCCCTTATCCTTGACATACAAGCAAGCTGCCAAACCTACACACTTTATCCCCTCGACATAGACATCACATTATGCTATAAAACCATGTAAAGCAGGATATTTTTTTCAGAGGGTCTTCTTTTTTCTCCTCATGCATTTTCATACTGTGTGTGTGTGTGTTATCATTCTAACCCAGATATGTCAGCGTCGATCAAACCTTGTGCTTTTCAGCTTTTCAAAGACAAACCTTGATTCCAGAGGTAGATTCGCTCTACTGTCTGCTGCCGAAGGCTCTTCTCTACACACAGTGTTTCAGCACAAACATTCACCAAAACTGTGAATTTTGTAATCGAAAAGAAGTGGACACACACCAGAAAGATCTAAACTCACATTAGTATGCAGCTTTGCTTTACAATTAAAGGGATACTTTTTTTTTTTTTAATTCAGCTCTTTGCCACGTTTAGGTGAGCGTTGGGTTTAGACGAACGGTGTTTGGCTTCCCTCTGTGGCGCCAATGCACTTAGTAGCAGAGTTCTGCTGAGAGCCACAGGATGATGCCAAACAAGGCATTTCGGCGGACCTCCGTGACGCATTTCACGTCATCCAGCGAATCTCGACAGACCGCCTCTGCTCTGCTCCGTGGGGAGCTCTGTGAACTGCACACATTTTGCTGCAGTATTCCTTCAGAAAAAGAACATGAACCAGATGAATGAGCCCAGAAACACAGATTTGTGTAACTGAGAAAACAAACTAATAGCACAGAAGTTTCAGTTTCTCCAGGTCACTAACAATGACCTGTGCCACAACCTATCCCACTGTGCTGAGCACATAATGCTTCATTCACACTTCACAGTCTGTTTAAGACACTGCTCGTAATTAAATAACCTACTTCTGACAAGATGTACCTAAACAAAGCTATGATACATTAATTGGCAACATAAAATTACGTGTCAAAATGTACTCAAAGTACAAGTTGTATGATGCAATATCAGGGAATAAAACTATTGCTACTGCCAGGCTTATATTTTGGTGAAACCATACAATCCGGTGCATTTTCCGGCAGAGAAAGGACAAGTCAACAACCCAGCTTTAGTCTCTCGTCTGCAGGAAGTAACAATGCAATCACCCACCAGGAGGCAAATAGGCTAAATTTAAGAAAATGAATTTAAAAAAAAAAAATGGTTTTCTTTCTGGATCTGTGAGGTGCTTTGCATTTTAACATAATGCTAGGCCTTCATGTGGTGGGAAAAATAAACCCATTTTACGGTCTTTATGGCATTGAATTCAGGCTATATGAAAACCCGGTGATACGCAGCTCTCCACTGGCACCTGTGTCCATCTCCATGTCTCCAAAGCTTGCATGTGGTGAATCGCTGACCATCTTGGTTTTCCGCGGGAGTGCAATTGTGTCAGTTAAATGGAGGATGGAATAAAAATCAGTGCAGGCCACTTTACTAAAACAGCATGGTGAAAAGCCCAACATGACAGAGACAGTTAGCTGCTCTTGTGAGACTGGACGGCGCAGCATGGTGTGGTTTCTCTCAGTGACTCTGCATTTATCGCTTCCTCTCTCTGACACACACAAGGGCTGATGGCGAAAATGCAATATTAATCTGTGTTCACCATTAGCTTGGCTGACTGCGAGAGCTGCGAAAATGAAGATTTAATACAGCCTGAATAAATAAACCACCGAGACCTTGCTGAAACATAGACACGCGCTCGCAAAGACACAAACACTAAAACACACTTGTGCATGGCCCACAATCCACTGTGCATCTATCGTGTCATCATATTCCTGTGTGGGCCTGTGTACTTGTGAATCTTTGCTTCGGGTTAGCTCTTCATTAAGCTCTCGCTGATCTTGTATTCATCGCTGCAGCCAGCATGTTGGCAAAGCTGGGGTGATACTCACTGCATCAGTGGGCCTTGCCGGGTGGCATAGGATTACATCAAGGAGAGAATAACCTAGCAGCAACGTTGCCCCTGACACTTGCGTTTGCCTGTGCTGAGCTCAACTGCTTCACATTTTCTCAATGTCATATACGGATTAACACTTTTTAACTTAATTAGACCAAGAAAGTGTCCTTCGAATCTGCATAAACGTTAACACTTAAAGAAAGCCGCATTTGCTAAACTCCACCCTCTTCCATAAATATAACTCTGTCGTCCTTGTGTAGTTGTCCACTAAGCACACTTCTTAGGGTATGACAGTGTCTCCCAGCCACCCTCCCTGCCTTCTGTTGGTAACGGATTGATGCACGATGCGAGGATGCTTCAACTGTAAGTGAGGGAATTTTAGGGAAAGCTTCTGGAAAAAAAAAAAAAAAAAACACATGGGAAGAGCTGGAGGAGAGGGGGAAAAAAAGAAAGATAAGCTGTGGGACAATGAGGCTAAAAATAGCCACGGAGAGAAGGAGAGATGAAACATCTGCATGCATATGTGACAGACCGTGCATGTGTTAGCCTCCAAACACATCTGTGTGTGAGTGCACACAAGGGACAACATTCAAATATTTCCTGCCTTTTCCTTTCCTGATACAAACAGTGTGATCGTGTGGGAAGTACACACACGCAGGAGCAGCAGCGTGACTGAGGGGCTGAATTACATTACCACTACTCAAAAAAAACGAAAAAGAAAAACGCTTACACTTCCTCAATTCACTCCATTGTTCTCTATTAACAAATTAGAGGGATGTACAAGAGAGTTTGCCAAAACACCTGATACAATCCCACTTTGATTTCCCCAAGGTGGAAATGTGATTAGTGACTCTTGGCCAAGTGTGTGAGAAAGTTCACAAAAACGGGGATGGTTGTCAGAGGCAGCTAAAGGAGGTGCACCTCTATCAAACCGAGGGTTAAAACGCCGGACGATCACGGCCCGACTAAGATCCATCTGGCAAGGAAGGCATGTGGTTACTTCACCCTGTCGCCTCCACTTCCTCTCCATGTTCCCTCAATTTCTCTCTCTCCCTCCCTTCCTTTCAACCTTGGAGCGCATTTGGAAAATAAACTGCGTCACTCTGGACGTAATCTGCCGCTTGTTACTGCCAGGGTTGCCTCCCTGCCCTTGTCTTTGTTTCTTTCTTTACTTTTTTTTTCTTCCCTTCTCTCTCTGTTGACATCTGGTCTCAATTACAGCACCTCTGTCTGTCTTTGGTTTGTCCTCGTGAAATAAATGAAACACTGGAAAGACTGCATTGTTTCGGAGAACTGCATGGGGGATATTGCATCCCTCCTCCACCCATTTTCTCATTTAATGTATATGTTCCCTCTTTCCAACATTGTTTATATTAAATATGGCTTAGGCATGTGCCCTTGTAATATTAGGCAGAAACATGTGTTCCACATAGATGCGTTTGTGCTTGTGTTTATGTGTGCCCAGCTACGGCATGAGCTACATAATGCATTTAGGTGGAGAGGAAACAATTTGACAAAAAAATAGAAAAGAAGATCAAACGAGCAAGTCTGGCGTATGGTGATAGAGAAAAGATGAAGAGAGGAAGATGGTGGAAGAGGGAAGGACAGCAGGACAAGAATGGAGTCTGTGGATTGTGACAGTGGGCAGAAAAAGGCGACAGATCCGCAGGAACATGATTTGGGTGAAGGCACTGCGTGGGGAAAAAAAAGGGAGGAAAAAATAATGGGTGATGATGAGGTGAGTAGACT
Source organism: Perca flavescens (assembly GCF_004354835.1). Taxonomy (NCBI): domain Eukaryota; kingdom Metazoa; phylum Chordata; class Actinopteri; order Perciformes; family Percidae; genus Perca; species Perca flavescens. The sequence continues at coordinate 30,456,935 of NC_041334.1, read as the reverse complement.
ATTACTAACCGATAAAGACATCAGGAGGTAGAGAGGGAAGGAGAAAAAAAGAATGGGTGGATATTATTCAACCACTTGCCCTCTCCACCCTCCCCCTCACCCCTTCAGCCCTGTGCTGCTGGTTGTGCTTTGTCCTGATAAGAACCAGTGACAGTCACACACACACACACACACACACACACACACACACGCTAAAGAAGTATAGACAAACAAGCATATATCCGTGCATGCAGCGAGGCCCCTCAAGCGGCCTTGGCCTAAAATCTCTGGAGTGTGTGTGTCTGTGTGTTTCTGTGTGTGTGTGTGTGTGTGTGTGTGTGCACATGCGTGCATATTCTGCTCAGTGTATGCTCAGTACCAGCCAGGGTAAACACAGTCTGCCAGAATGTCACAGACCGGGGCCTTCACACCTCCATCACAAATAACCCTTTCAGCCATGGAGGGAGGGAGGGAGGGAGGGGGAGAGAGAGAGAGAGAGAGAGAGAGAGAGAGAGAGAGAGAGTGCGAGTATGAGTGTGGGAGAGAAAGGAAGAGAGTAAGCATGTGTTTCTGTGACTATTTAAGAATGTGTGGGTAGGCTGTGTGCTGTGCTGTAAGTGTATGTGCTTGGTTAAGGGTGTGAGAGAAAGACAGCGCTTGAGAAAATAGATTCATGCGTATTGTTATGCTTTGCTCCGAGTGCAGCCTATATCGAGCTTCTCTTATTAATTCAGCGTCTAGGGACAATGTGTCATACAGTTACATTACATTTGAGTAATTGGCAACAGACAGTGGAGCTTGAGTGTGAATACATGAGTGTCTACCAGCACCAACTGCAGTAATGCTTTGATACACATACATGCTTATCTGTACTGTGTGCCTGTTTATGTGTATTTAGTGTATTAAAAAAAAGAATGGTTCACCATTATTTGTTTTTTGCCAAAAGTTAGATGATAGAATTGATACCACTCTCATTTCTGTAGGGTAAATATGGAGCTAGAGCAAGCAACTAGTTAGCTTAGAACAACGACTGATAACAGGAGGAAACCGAACTAGCCTGGGTCTGTTCAAAGGCAACAAAATTCACCTATGAGCACATCTGAAGCTCACTAATTACCACGTTCTATCCCTAACTCTAAAGAAAGCGAATAAGCGTATTTCCCAAAACGTCAAACTATTGCTTTAAAAACTACACAAGGAGGAGAAAGGAGGAGGAAGACGGTGGAGGAGAGAGAATAAATAGGAGGATGACATTGTTTGACCCATCGTGCAACCATGCACAGAGGGGACAGAAGGACGACGAGGAGTGGAAGGTGTTGAATTTACAAAAGAGTGAAAAATTCATCACTGGAGGCACACATTCCACCGCACACAGACATGGAGGACACTGACGAGGAAGCTACTATGACTGAATAGATGTACAGAAACAGAATGCCGATGAGCACTGTATTACATTTATAATAAAGTCCAGGACAGGTTACATCCTGAGAAAAAGGGGTGTTTAAACATAAATTTCAACCACTAAACCACATCAATATTTTGTACGGGATGCCCATCATTTTCCTCAGTCTGGACCTAACCCAAAATAAACAATACCAGCATTGTTTAAAAAGTAAAGCGAGAAAAAAAAATCTGTGGTATGTAAATTTAAAACTCCTAATGACAAATAAAAGAAGTGGAGCAAAGAAAGCGCGAGAAATGAAATTGGGAAACAACTAAATGTGACAACCAGAAAGTTTAGTGGGAGGAAAAAAAAAAGGCTGTGCCCACAAATCTCAATCAAGTTAACCGCTGCCTTGATTACTCGAGTGAGACTGATCCTTGCTTTGCAGCAAAACAAACACGTAAGCATGTCTTAACATAGCTGAGCCCAACCACCCTGAACCTTGCCTGGCACTCATCAAGGCTTTGGCTCAGAATAGCACTTTATCTTTAGGGTTATGGAAAGAGGAAAAAAAAGGAGAGCAGGAAAAGCAGAGAGAAGTGGAGAAAAGTGGAGGAAGAAATGGCAATCACGTTCCTTAATTAAAAAAAAAAAAAAAAAAAGGGAAAAATATACGATATGAACAGAGGAATAACACAGAATGGAGACATGCCTTCCTTCTTTCACTCTAGCCCTGGGGTCTTCAACGTTTTTTAAGCCAAGGACCACTTAACTGAAAGAGACGGAGCAGGGACCCCCTACTACATATATGGTATCAAATGAAGTTGCATATTAAACTGGGCCTACTATAAGGTGTAGGGCGGACTAAAGCCTTTATACCTTTTTTGCATGGAATACTAAGCTATTAAAATTTTGCCAACAATTGCCTAACAATTGTTGGCATGATTTTGTAAATCATGTTTTAATGTTAAACATACATGTAGCACAGTGAATCCTTAGGATGAACTGTGTATGTTGATGGCCTTACCTATGGGCCAGTAAGCAGTGGGGATTTATATTTTTGTAAGACTTTCAAAAATTAACAATAATTTGGAGGCCCCCCTGCACTGACTCCGAGGACCCCCTAGGGGCCCCGGGCCCCCTGTTGAAGATCCCTGCTCTAGCCTTCCTCTCTCTGCAGCTTTTTTTGTTTTTATAATAAAGTAACTCTTACTCCTCTCCTGCAATTTTCCGCCCGGTCGCTCCTTAATTCAAGAATTTGTTTGTTGTGCCATTGGAGGCATTGTTGATTCATGCATATTTGATTTGGAAATGTCACTCATTATATTTACTTCCTCCCCGCTTACTCTGTCTATCCATTTCTTTTTCTTTCTTCCTTCCCTATCTTGACACAGTCTGTTCACTAAAACAAACACTTTTACTCCTTGGTTGGCGTAGTTCATATTTTTTTTGTTGGATCTTATTTTTTTATTTTTATTTTTTACCTGACAATCACAAAAAAATGTGTCCCATACAACGTAATTTGGTCAAACAAATTACAGATGGATGAGACAGTGCTGGTTGTGCAAGAGGGAGAACATAACATAAAGCGGGGTGGGGGATCCTTGTTGGCAACACACCAATCCACTGGGTTGCCATGGAAACACAAGATTCAGATACTGTTGGAGACAAAAGTGAAACACTTGAAGAGGAAAAGAATTTAAGGATGGAGAGGAGAAAAGGACTGATGTTCAACTGTCAAATGTTTATTATAACCAGAATGAGGACAATGATGTTTTTTTTTAATGAGCTACAACTATTCATTTTTAAGGTTTTAGCATTTTTGTAATGCTAGTAAAGAAATGGAAGAATAAAGAGTGGAGCAAGGGGAGAGAGAGGGTGGATCATGTTGGTATAAGAAAGTGAATTGAAGACAGTCAAAGTTCAGCTGTTAACCTTGGTCTTAGTCCCTTATAAGAACTTGGACATTTGAACAGCTGCTCCTATATTTCCTCTTCCCTCCGTCTACTCGATACAACACCACTCAGACCACACCGAGTCAGACGTGAGGAGCAGCCACCTCTCAACCCTGTGTGAAAACTTCTATCTGGCCTTTGATCACAGTCTGAAGATGTGTCCTATTTAATCCTGTCGACTGTGTTCTTCTGCAGGAGGGCGCAGCAAAGGTCTGAGTGAAATGTCTGCTATCAGGAGAGCCGATTGCACTCGTATGTTAAACACTACTATTTGTATTCAGAGTTGAGCTACAGCATCGCAAAAAGAATCGTTTAAGGTCTAAATTAAAAGCATATGTGCACACATACATCCCTGATAGCATGGCAACCCATTCTGACTCTAGCAGTAAGGTGTTAAGGAAGAGAGGCACATTTCTGTCCTCTTTCTCCTTTCTTTGACTATAATCCACACACAAGGTGAAGAAAAAGAAGGATGAGGAAAAAATGGGGTGAATGAGCATCAAAGTGGTGAAGGATGGGGTGGAGAGAGAGAGAGAGAGAGAGAGAGAGAGAGAGAGAGAGAGAGAGAGATGGGAGAGGAGAAGGATAAGTCTAGCCTACAGGAAGAGCTGTACTTGTTGGGGCATTGAGAGCACAACGAATGAATATGGCAGCTAGCAGAAGGATGATGAATGACTGTGTGTGTGTGTGTGTGTGTGTGTGTGTGTGTGTGTGTGTGTGTGTGTGTGTGTGTCACAGTCAGAATGTTTACACTTTTGTGCATGACACAAAGTATAGTAGTTGTGTATCTATGGTGTGTGTCTATGGTGTGCTGTGCGTGCGTGCGTGCATGCGCGTGTGTGTGTGTGTGAGAGACAGTGCAGATGATGGATCCTCTAGTGGAGCATGTGGTCGGTGGTTTCATGGCCAGACGAGGTGACAAGAGAGGTCTCTCTGTCCACATGCCAAAGTCAGCCGAGCTGTCTGTCCCTTCCTTCTTCCTGCTGCCTCTCTCCCTCTTCCACTCTCTCAATCTCTTTATCTCCCTCTCCATCCATTTGTCTCCCTCCCTTTGTCATGCTGTCGCTCTTTGTTCTTGCTCAAAACATACTGCACCAAAAATATCTTTTTACATTAGCCCTGAATAGATAGAGCACCGTGATGCAGGATATTTTCCAAATAATTGCATCTAAATGCCTCAAACTGTAATTAATCAGCACGTGGAGAGAGATAGACCATACATGTCACACTTTACCCGATATTCAAAAGCACCTCTCTCCATATTACTACACAGTTTATATGTTTATTTGCACATCCTGTTTCCATTCCTTTCCTGTTTATCCATCCGTTGCCCCTCTGGCCTCTCTCAGCTCAGAGTGTGCTAGCCAGCGCTCTCCCCATGTCTTGCAGATGGGCGCACTAATCCGCTAACATTAGCTCCGTGAGGCGTGAAGGCTGGGCCCGTGTGTTGTTGTTTTGGATGGGCACAGAGGCTGCGGTTTAGCATGCTAGTGTTTGGGATTCTAAACTGCTCCAGTTGAGAGAAGAGATAAAGAGGAAAGTAATTGGATAAAGGTTGACCAATTAATAAAGGCTGGTGATTCAGGCCAGCCAACAAGGGGGGCTTTAATCTGCATGGAGATAACGGGGAGAGTCAGACCACAAGCACAAGGAGATAGGGTGGGATTGTGTGTATGTGTGTATTTTTGCATTTATGTGTGTGAGGCATCAATCAGATACAGAACAGGCATGACTGTCAGTCACTTGGGAGTGCAGTGGATGTACATCCATAAGTCCATTGAGAAGATATGCATTTGAATGCATTATTCTGTGCCTCTTAATATATGCAAGACTGTTTGGCGAGTATAACAGAGTGAAAGAAAAGAGAAAAGCACAATGAAAACATAGAATAAGTGTGTGTCCATCACTAATAACCTTGCATACACTCCAGCAGTTGACAAACACTTGTTATGCCTTGCATGTCGCCCGCTGTAGCCGCCACTCGGCACGACCGATATTAGCTTTTATGCTAATGCAGCATTTGGCTATGTAAGAACAAGGCAGTATTTCCATAGACAGTCATTCATCCCGGCCTGCTTATGGCCTTATGGGCCACGACAGAATTATTGCTGAACAGTACACAAGCTGTTGTCACTGTGCCAAGAGCCACTATTACAGATACAGACAGCAGACACACACAGAGCATGGTGATGTGAGAAAACCCTGAGGCGAAAGCCACAGAAGGTGCAAGGGTAAAGGTGTACAGTATGTGTAGCGGAGTGAAATTTGTGCCTACCGTTGCTATAATTTGCAGGTAAGAGAAAAGAACCAAGCTTCTTTTTTTTTTTTTTTATTACATTCAGCAAGACTTTAAACAAATCTGGACTTAAAGTCGAGGTGGAATACACATACAATTGCACCAGGGCTATAAAAATGACAGTTGTCAAAATGAAAGCAATATGGACAAATCTGCAGAGTGACTCTTACCTCAGAGATGTTGACACGTCCCTCCTGGAAAGAGCAGTCATTGGCGTTCTGGGTGCACATGTGGCGGTACTTGCACCAGTGGCATGGGAACGAGCCGTTTACACAGGAGAGACAGCTAAAACAGAGGGAGACGAGAGGAGACGGTTAGGGAGTTGGCAGGGTCACCCTTTTTTCTGACCTGAGTCTAAATTATTTGTCTTACTGCATCAACGCTTTATCTGACAAAGCATGATGGCAAAAAACGAGAGAGGACGAGGTGATCTCATGTTGTAAAATGTTGAGTGTGGCAAAAAAAAAAAAAAAGAATTACTGACTTTGAACTAGTAATATCTAATACTTTATGTGTTAAACAAACTAATGAACTGGTTAGAAGAGGTCATTTTATTTTGTTGAATCGCCTCCATGTCAACTCCTCCCTAAGTAAGTGCACTGAAATAAGGAATGTAGCTGTTTTTCTAGAGCCAGTTTAGGGGCGTATAGTGTTGACTTCTTTTGGGATGTTTGAGTAAGTGCCTTTCACGCTCATTCCTTATCTACTTTGTCACTGGCTTCTTCACAGTACAATAGAGTGTTTATAGTACATATCATACAAAGAGTATTAGAAGGATTAAAAAGAAGGGGCCTGAAAATAAAAGGTGAAAGAAGTATTGGGAAAAATGGTAGTGACTGCGATATAACACGATATACTCAAATATAAATACCTATTCAACTGTGTTCTTTGTTTTTTTAAATCTTTGCACTTAATTTATTCTCAGACTTCCTTCCTTTCACAGTCTCATGTTTATTCATCATCCAATGTTAAATTTAGACTTTTTCCCACCCTGTCTGGAATCATCTTTTCTTCCCCTCACCTTTCCTCCCCTCATTTCCATCATATCTATCAACTGTCTTAACCTCTTTCTCCCCCTCACTTCCGTCATTCATCACTCCCCACTCGCTTCTAACTGTCCATCGCTTGCTGCTTCTATACGTTCAATGATCTTCCTCACAATCGGCCTACTCTCTGCCTGCATTTCCCCTCTTCTCCCTCCTTCTATACCTCTGATGTATCATTCTCTCCATCCATTCAGCCCTGAGCCATTTACTCTGTCCCTCCGTCGCTGCCTCTCGCGCTCTATCCACCCCTTTCATTCGCTGCCTTCTCATTTTAAAAAGCTCTCCCCCTGTTCTTTGTCTAAAGCTCTCTTTCATCCGTGGGGCTAAGAGCGCTCCACCATTTTATATTCACCTGCTTTAGCTGTGGCGAGGTGCAGATAGACAGGCTGAAAGAGAAAGATGGGAGAAAGAAGAAGAGAGGGAAAGAGAGGGGGACAGATCAAAAGCAGGTGGATTTCCCTGAGAGAGGTTTAGGGTTTAGACGCCAGGTATCGTGGGAGAGAGAGGGGAGAAAATAGAAGGGGGGTGGGCTGTAGCCCACGGGGCTCTGTGTGGGAGTCTCATGGGAGAGGTGCGTGTGTGTGTGTGTGTGTGTGTGTCCACATCTAAGGGGACCCGTGGAGGAGAGCCAGACAGGTTCAAGTACACAGTTTATCAACACAGCTTCATGTTATTGGTCCTTTCTCAGCCCTAGAGAGATACTATGCTACTTGGTATCTCATTTATGTGCGCAGCATTACCTAATGTAACCATCATTAGCTTGCAAATAAAATTGTTTCATTTTATTACAAAGCGTACTGTAGTTCAGTGTCAGAATTTCTTCTGTGTGACTCATTTAGATTATCATTATGATTTGTGTGAGCATATGGTTTATTTGAAATATAATAAAACACTACATGTAATTCAGTCAAGGTAAGCAACTCTGGGTTCATAACAATAAAAGAGTGGGTAGAGGCGCTTAGCATACAGGCAGATTTGTATTCAACCGCATCTGCCGGGTGTGCATTTGCGTGTGTGTCTGAACCGCCATGAGCGCACTCCAGACAAGCTCTCAAGTGTGTTTTAACCCTGTGTAAAATGCCAACAGCCCTTCCTCTCATCCGCATGAAAAATGTGTGCTTTAACTCTTGAGCTCTGAGATGGAGCCCATATACGATTCCATCAAACCCTGACGTGGATTCATTTGGATCAATTAGGGCCGCTCATTTATCAGGTGCGCGCTTTAAGTGATCGTTTCCAGCCCAGACCCCTCCTTTAGAGCGAGATCAGAGGCTGGAGCTTAATTCAATCCCACTGCCGCTTTAATTGACGAATTTAGCATTGTGCTGAGAGAAGCTGTCCATTTAGAATGAGGGATGTGCGGCTAAGGAAATAACAGGCCTCTTAATACCACACGAGAGCAAATAAGAGATTTGTCAACGTTGCCAACAAATGGAGGGAATGTGATTAGACAACGCTAGGTTAAGTTAGCATACAGTGCATGGACTCAGATAGCAGAACTGGGGGCTTTAGCGCAATGTTTTGTCCCAAGTAAGTTATTAAGACACAGTAGAAGGGGTTTCAATACTGAACCAAAGAGCAGATGACATTACTGATGCAAGACAAATGAACACGTGGCAAGTTAGCCAAGCTCATTGTGTAGCTTGATGGCGTTTGTTAGCTCTGCAACAATCACTGTTTTGAATGTCAAAGAGTTTTTTTAGTTTTTTTTGTTGTTGTTGGGGGCCCACCAACGGATCAGTGCTCATCAAAATACAGTACAGCACCAACTTAACACAGCAGGTAACAGGAGCCAAGCAGTGAACAGTACAATGTATAGTTAGTAGTTCACACCCAAACACCCTTCGACACATCTGTCGCTAAGCCCGGATTATAATCATTTTTATCTGTACTTTCATCTTTTACTCATGTCAAATCAACCTTGTTAGTGTACCAGTGACTTTGAAATAACGAGCAAAATATCAGCAGGTAACCACTGCCAACTTTCTGTGACTTTTATTATTATGCCCTTTGAAATAAAAGACGGTGACATTATGTGTGGCACCCAAGGCCAGCAGTAGGCCCTGTCGGACAACCCCCTACTGCTCACTCTTTGGTCCCCCAAAGTAACCAGGGCCCCCCTGTCACGATCTGCCCGAGGATCTCAAAACATCTCTTACAGCCTGGGTGCAGACCCTTTTAAAAAGGAAAAGCCCACCCAGGGCCATTTGGGGACGTTCAATAATTCTTCTTCTCTTGTCCAGGGGTGGGCTCCCGTTTTCAGACCCCCCAGTACCTCCTTATTTCTCCTTCCTGTCACTCGCTATCGGCGTTAGCCACTCAGAGGCTTTGAGCCGCTGTAGACACGCTCCCCGTATGGCCACGCTCATCATGCTAATTTAATCCGTTCATATTCAGATGCTAATCGAGCTGCGCTAGCTGGAGCAGTCATGCTTTTTCAGGGCCCGACACAATGGGCTGTGATTTCCTCCTCTCTCCTCTCCTCGGTCAGTTTGGAGTGCTAAATACAATCCGCTCCTCCTAGTGAGGTGAGTTTGACACTCCTGCACTTGGCAAAATGAGTTATTTGTTGGCCACTATTTATTTCAAAAGAGTGTTAGTAAATTATTTAATGGTCCTCTAGATAGTATATCCCATTATTACTGGATGCCAAAACAAATTAAATCAAAACAAACTAAATTTGAGGGAGTTAAGAAAACACAGAGGGACTAGTATTAATGCACATCATTTTATTAATGCATGTCTGAATGTTTAGTTTATAGAAAAAGAAAGCGATCTGAATGTGCCTATCAATTGCGGCAATATTTGGAAAAAAATAAAAACAACTTCATTCTAAAATTCTTTTAAATCTTTCCAACTGCACTGTTTTTTTCTGTTTTACCTTGGATCCACAGGTTTTTTATTTTCATTCTTTTCTATAAAAGAAAACTGTACTCTCACTGTCTATGACATTTAATGCCCTTATTCTCCCAATTACTCTAAGAGCCCCCCTCACTGCCAGTGCCACATTAACCATAGCGAGAAAAAGGTGCTTCATATGGCTTTAAACAGACATTTAAATCCCAATTCATTGCCAGGCTTCGTCTCTATCTCTAATAAATGATGGGGGTGCTGTGGAATGGGAAAAAAGTGTATGGAAATATTTAATTAAGAAGCAATCATGGCCGTGGGTGATTTTCTATTTCAATCTAGCTAACCCTTAAACTGAAACAGTGGGAATTCTAATTAGATTAATACCACTATGCAAATGTATGGCATTTTTGAAAAGGCAAGGCCCACGACGTAATCAGTTGAGTAAATAAGCAGGAGGGGTGTGTTTTTTGGGTGCCAATATGAAAGTGTAAACTATTAAGAAATATGATGGGGTGGGGTGGCCTCTAGCTCACCCAATAAGAGCATTCGCCCCATGTTGGCTGAGTCCTGCAGAGGCGCGGGTTCGAATCAGACCTGCTGCCCTTTGCTGCGTGTCATCCCCCATCTCTCTCCCCCTTTCCTGTCTACTCACTGTCTCTATTTAATAAAAGGAAAAGCCCCAAAAAATAATCTTACAAAAAAATAAAAATAAAAGAAAGATGACGGGGCAATCCAGTGCCGGGCTCATTTCTTGCCTTCCAAAAGGTAGCGTTAATCATACCAGTATACACAGTCCTGTATTAGACTGCAAAAACAGATCCGTGGGAATTCATGGAGGCACACAGCTGATGAATATTGTTTCCGTTCGGAAATGTGTTTCTGCATGTTTTGAGAATGTCTGCAAGTGCCTGCAGTATTTTGAGTGTGAGTTTAAAGCCCATTAGAGGGAAAACTTGGCTCTGTAAAGAATGACCAAGCATCCTTGAAACAGGGCCTTGCATGTGACTGTGCGGGCCTGAAGTCATTACGCCAACGACATTACCAGTCTGATCTCATCAGACGCCACACACTGACGTCCGGGGGGCACAGCGGGTATGTGGGCCGGAGTGCCAGCTCTAAATGGGATTCTTATCCCAGCATCTCTCGTCGCCATCAGAGTCTCTGCCGAAGATGCAACGCGCCATATCTGTAACTTCATTAAACGTGTCCATTACATCACTGGGAGGCTGTATTAGATCAGCCCAGGGAGCGGATTTAATCAGAGTTCATTGGGGTAATATCTTCAAATGGGCGAATCTCTTGTCTGCGTCACTTCTGATATATTTCCTACACTTGGTGTGTGAGATCATTGCCATATTATGATCTTTAATGTGACATTACAATTGAATACAGCCATCAAGAGACTATGTTTCTTTTTTTTTTAACTAGTTGTTTTCTATTTTAACATGAAGCAATCTGAACTCACAGGACTGACATCTGACGCAAGACAAACCCTAGGCGGTAAAAGGCGTTGGGCGTTAGAGCAAACATCACAGGGTCCTTATGGGACATCATTTAACTGGGAGTTGACATTGTAAACCACCACACCCTTAACCAGCGGAGCTAATCATCGTTGTTGTGGTAGGGGATTTTCTGTATGAGGGCAGGGAGACGGAGGTAGCTGGGTTAAAGGTCACAGTAACGGATTAGGTGTCCAAGACATTCAGAGCTTCAATGGGCTGTAAGTGACAGAGCGGGGGAGAGGTGTGTCTGTGCATGTCTATGTGCGTGTGTTTGAGGACAATCCTCGAAGGAGGCTCATCTAACATCCAGGGGGAAGCCAGGATAGAGCCCTGTGGTACCCCAGGGGTCTTCCAGCCATCTGCTACCCCTAGGCTAATACCCCAGCAGACGCTTCAGCCTCCCCTGGATCAGCCGGGGATGGAGAGGAGGGAGGGTATCATGTGGGGTGGGGCGAAGGAGCTGGAGGATTCTTTTACCCCGGCAGGGTGCATCAGGCTCGTGGTAGGACTGACCTAGGGGTGTGGCTCGATGGGTGGTGGAGATTTTCAGCAGAAGGTGGATTAGGAGAGGCAGTGAACTTCGATTGGGCAGATAGCTGAGGGCATCTTGAGCGTGAAGGAGACTATCTCATCGGAAAAAGGCACAAGACTTTATTGACCATATCACAGTACTATTTGGCTTTGTCTTTCTTGTGTAAATAAGAACAAGACTGAGTATCTGAGTGCTCCAAAAAGCTGAAAGTACTTGTTTTAACAAGTGGGGAAGAGGCATACAAGTGGTTAGAGTCTGTGATTGGGAGGCATTACGGCAGACCATTGCATAATGAATTAATCATTGAAGTATCATTAGTGTGTGTCGTGGGTTATGATAATAAGACTAGAATTACCATCTCATATCCCAATCGTTTCTCATATACGGCATGTTCGATTTTTCACTCCAATGGTAACACGAGCCTCCTGTGGAGGTCGGAGGGGGGTGGGGTATTTGTGTGTGTGTGTGTTTGTGTGTGTGTGCGTGTGTGTGCGTGTCTGTCTAACTGTATCTCTCATGGAGAGTAACATGAGACAGCCCATGGGGAGACAGGACAGAGAGACCATCTCTTTAAAGAGCAAGAGGGAAAAGAGAAAAAGCAAATGACTATCAACCCAGAAATATTCAATCATTGTAACTTACGACTGATGGACACTGCAGTTGTAGAAGACAAAGTCGACGCTGGCAAACTTCTTGCCCGTCTCCTTGGACTTCAGATAGAGCTTCACCACCCGCTTGTCACCTGCACCAAACAGATACATTAAAATAAATGTATTTAGTACACCACACCTGACAACTTTATTTATTCACAGGGAATAAATGGGACAAATAGAATGTATATTAAAACTATTTATTCATCGACACAATGTCGCACCTTAAATTTGAATTCCACTTGTGTGACCTCAACAGATAACACGCACACACAAAGAAACACTGTAGCTTAGCAACACACCGCTCTTGTCACACCCACAGTAGGGTGGCATTAAAAATAGCTGCACCAATCACTGTTTGGATGCCAGGGCTGATGAGAACTCATAATGGGGCATAATGGGCTCAGTTGAAGAACTACCGAGATGTCGCTTTGAGGAAACTTAGAGCACACTACCTGACATGTTTTCAGTGCTTTGAATAGGGATACCAAACAAGTTTTTATCGTTTGTGGCTTGACAGAATTGGACATGAAACAGGTGCATAATCAAACAAAAAAAAAGAAGATATTTTTAAATATAACGATAAACCACACTGAAGTCACTGCTTTGAAAAGAAGCTAGGAGCATAACGTGTCGTTTAGATAGAAAAAAAATAAATAAAATGAAACTGACAACAGTGCGTAATGCATGATAATGGGAATTCAAAAACGGTTGTATTTTCAGTAGATTAATGTAGAATTGCGTTTGGGGCTTTGGAAGGGAATAAGCAATGACAAGGTATTCTGAAAATAGACACACTAAACAACTCGTTTGGTAACATAAAAATTCTGTTCTCGCTTTCTCGGATTACAAAAAGAGCCTCTTATGAGGAGACACATCAGACCATGGTGATGAACATACAGGATGTACAGTGCTACAGACAGGCACAGGGGAGAGGGAAAAGGGAGATGACATAAAGAGAAAAAGTGTCAAATGGAATATGGACTCCCAATCACTATAAGTACCATAAAAAGACTTAATTACTAAATTCCTCAAATATATCACCCAAACTCCCCATATCCACACCCTGCTACCACCCAGTGACCTCACTACCCCGATGACTTCATCACCCGTCGCCCTTCCTGTGCCGACCTTTGTTCCTTGTGATGGGGATGATCTCCCGGACGGAGGGAGACAGGCAGAAGATGTGTCCACCCTGGATCTGTCCCTCCGTCTCCACGTAGTCCTCGAAGGAGCAGTTGACCCCTGCTGACAGATCAGGTACGTTACGAGCCTGGAGGACCAGCTAGAGGGTGAGAAAGAGAGGGACAATCAGCACAAGATCAATGAAAGGACATGGTGTACATGGATTGTTATAAGATATGACATGAGGGTTAATGGGTGTTGGAGAGGGGGTGGGGGGGTGGGGGGTTGGGTGGGCGGATTAAAGCATGGGTATGAGTAAATGTGACAGCAGCAGGAATAAAGGGGGTGTGAGTGCTTGTGTGTGTGTATACATGTGTGAGTCGGTATAAGCAGCTATTACAGCAAGGTTATTGTGTTCGTGTTAATGTGCAGAGAGAAAGTGAGGCAAACTGTAATCAGTCAAACTTATGTGGTTACTTTGAGGAGCTGCAGACAGAATGAGAGCTCTCACGTGCGCGCACGCACACACGCACACACACTTACAGATTTCCATAACATCAATGTCAACAGTGAGAAAAGCAAGTTCCTAGTTAAATCTACATGTAGATGTTGTTTTATTGTTTAAATGGTAAAACTGTGTAATTTCCTTTACAATTAAGACATACCTGAACTTCAGACATGGTGACAGAGATATTTCTTGGCTGAACAGTGAGCTCCACACACTGCCTCTGGTCGGAGGTAAACCTCTGGGGCTCTCCGGCTCGTTCACACCGGTCCTTGCGTGAACAACTAGGGAGCGGCAGCAAAGGAGGAGGAGAAAGAGAGGACAGAGGGAAAGAACAGGAGGAAGGGGGAAAATTAGGAGACGGATAAGAAGAGAGGTCAGGACAGAAGGAAGGAAAGAACAGATGAGTGAGACAAAAGATGAGGGGAGGAGAGAAGAGACGGAGAATATGAGCGACTGTTAAGCTAATATGACAATCATATTAAGATGACAAACATGCACAGCCATCACCGTCACGCAGAAATGGGAGCAATAACGGAAGACAAATAGGCTAATAGCTTTCCCCCAGCCATTACTGTAGGCCTTTACATCATTACCTTATTGGCCCCGACATTTGTGCAAGAAACGCTTAGCTATTTGAACATCCAGTCCCCCTCATCTTTTCAGTTTACAGCCCCACCCAAGTCAAACTTCTCATGAGATATACAGGCAATCGTTAAAGTTTCCCTGAACCGTAAAAATGATACAATTCCTACCAGCCGCATATCAATGGGGTCAGCAATTCCCCCCGCTTATTACGAGCCAACTGATCGTGCTAAAATTCAGCATACACCCCAGTATTGTGGCGGTTTTACTATTAGCTATTCATAATGCATTAGCTATCACTTCACCTTCGTGCTAACAACAACTGGTCCCGGTGGTGAGAGGAAAGTGCTGATGTGGCGTTTGGCGAGGCCTTAACAATAAGAGAGATGCAAAAAAAAAAAAAAAAAAGAAAAAAATGCTAACTGCCTCCTCTGAGCAGCAGCTCCCCCATTCCCTTTTTAGTTAGCCTTCACTCGAGCTCAGCAAGAAAAAGCTGTCGCCAACCACTCCCCCGGGAGTCACTAACACACACACACACACACACACACACACACACACACACACACACACACACACACACACACACACACACACACACACACACACACACACACACACACACACAAAAAGGTATGTACACGTTTTCTCATTATGGACCTCTTTTCCTTCTTCTGCTTTTCTGGTGTGTGTGACTGTGTGAATTTGTTTGAATAAAGTGTGCTCACTTCCACTGCTGATTGAAACTACCATGCCTTTTAATAAGATGTGGCTAAAAGCACCTGAGGGCTGAAAAAAGGCTTATAAATAATTTGTCTATTAATACCAATTTGCCTGCAAGGGCCTCGGCCAGATTTGGCAACGCTATCAGGTATGAGCGAGCTGTATTCAAGACACAAGGTCAAAATGTGCCCAAACGGAAGGATATCACTGGATCACCATCGTTAAATGAAAAAATGGAGAAACACAGGTGGTGTGTGTGTGTGTACAACATGTGTGTGTGTGCCTTGAGGAAAGACAGGTTGGTGATATGTTTTGTAAGTTTAATTAACGCACAGTAAGATGGCATTATGCCAAATGCTTGAGGTGTTCCAACTGTGGTTTAACATCCTGTCACCTTTTAATAAAATGTAACTGTTCTCAGATTCTCCTGTGTGCATACAAACACACACCCTCAAGTCAAAGGGAGGAAATAGAGATTATGTAATCGCTCAAATCCAAAGTTACTATGTATCACTAAACTTGTGACAGTAATTAGATTTATATTCTAAACATAACTACAAACCTCCACAATTTAATCCTAAACAGTCTTACTGAGTCTTTATTCTTAAAGCAAACATACAACCTAGTCCACAAACCAAACACTAACACTAGAAGTGACTAATCATTAATCTGTTGCCAAAAAGTTCCTACATAAGTATTAAAAAGTACACTTGTAGTGAAACAAGTTCAACACACAGACACACACAAAATCAAGCTAAATACCACTAAGATAAATGGGAGTGTCAGTGACGCGGGCTGCCAAGCTGTGTTGTTATTTATGTGCTGTTAACAGGTTTAGCCGGTTGACAGACTTCAAAAGGATAAATGCATCTCTACTGACAGGGAGCTTTCAAGTTGTAGAAGTTAGATTTCTTCTATGAATCATACTTATGTGACTAATTAAAAAGGTGTTCGAGCCAGTTTACTGAAGTTATAACAAGGAGTTTAAAAATAGTTCCCGAGGGCAACACAGGCCACATTCAAAGCAACAACTGGCTGCCTACTTTTCTACTGTGTGCAGTGTTTAGGTTCTCTATACATTCCACCTACATGCTCAACACTTTATGAGGTAAAAAGAAAGAGTCAACTGTTTAAAAAGGTACAGCAGTTCATTTAACAGTACTTCAACAATCGCATTTTAACACAGCTCAGGAAGCGCAGGGGGCTGAGACACTTTAGTGTTCAAGATTTCAGTACTAGGGGTGCACCGATCCGATATTTGGATCGGGTATTGGCCCCGATATTGACAAAATAGCTGAATTGGAAAAATTAACAGATCCACGGGCCGATCCAGTTTTTTTTTTTTTTCTTTACACTCTCTCGCAGCACCGGGACCCCTGTTAACTGTGTACCCTTTTCACTCATGGTAGTAACTTCATAACACAACAATTAATAACCAACAACTAACTCTCTTTAAAAGGATAAAACACCATAGCATATAACAATTTGAGACAAACAATTTCTAACACTAATCATTTTACATTTACAAATGTAGCTACACCGCCGAATGGCATGCTGGGTAACATTACAGCTGCTAGCCTAGCTAGCCAGGTAGCATAACAGTCTGTTAAGCTGGGGGAGGCTCCGGTCGCTACTGCACATTCAAGAACCGAGAATAAAAGTTAGCTAGAGGATGAAGAAAGAGCGGAGATACACCAGAACAACGTGTGCTCAAGAGAGGAGCCGTCTGTTGTTTCGAAGTTTTTTGTTATTAACAAATCGGACATAATTTAGCCACTGTTGTTGCCCGTCGCTCTAAT